>NC_090444.1:856751550-857057939 GCF_031143425.1 Pleurodeles waltl | reverse complement strand
TTGAAACACATGTTGAATGAGTGTGGGGTAACTTACAAATTCATCCGACCTTATCATCCACAAATCAATGGACTTGTTGGACAGTGTCAACAAGACATTGAAGGGCTACCTGAAAAATTCAAAAGGAGATGGAATGTCCTCCTGCCATGCCCGCTTTTCACCTACAGAGAGATGCCACAGAAGGGAGTATGGTTTTCCCCCTTTGAGCTTCTGTTTGGCCATCCGGTAAGGGGACCACCGGCTCCTATTAAAGAAGGCTGATAGAGACCTCTCCGTGAGCCTAAACAAGATGTAGTGGACAATGTGCTTGGCTTCCGCTACACGGTGACTGAGTACATGGAAAAGGCATCCAAAAACCTTGAGGCCAGCCAACAACTCCAGAAGTTGTGGTATGACCAAAAGGCTCCAATGGTTGAATTCCAGCCAGGGCAGAAAGTCTGGGTTCTGGAGCCTGTGGCTACCAGGGTACTTCAGTACAGATGAAGTGGCCCTTACCCAGTCCTGGAAAGGAAGAGTCCGGTCACTTACCTAGTGGACCTGGGAACTAGCAGGACACCCAAGAGGGTGATCCATGTTAACCGCCTGAAGCTCTATAATGACAGGGCAGACATAACCATGCTGATGGGTACTGTTGAGGATCAGGAAGCAGAAGTTGAGGACCAGGAAGCAGAGAGTGATCCTCTCCCTGACCTCATCTCAACTGACCCTAAGGATGAGACAGTAGAGGCAGTTGTATTTTCAGAAACACTCTCTCTGCCCAACAGCAAGCTGACTGCAGGCAAGTCCTACAGCAGTATGCTGAGCTAGTGTCTTTGACCCCTGGTCAGACACACCGGTGTACCCATGATGTGGACACACAAAAACCTGTCAAAAACAACATTTATTGACAATCTGTTTAAGTAAAAGAGAGCATCAAAGTGGAAGTCCACAAGATGCTTAAGTTAGGGGTAATAGAGCACTCAGACAGTCCCTGGGCTAGCCCAGTGGTCTTTGTCCCCAAACCTCATACCAATGAGGTTCTGTGCAGACTACAGAGGGCTCAACTCTGTCACTAAGACAGTTACTCACCCCATACCCTAAGCAGATAAATTGATACACAAATTGGGTGCAGCCACATTTCTGAGTACATTTGACTTAACTGCAAGGAGCTGGCAAATTAGGATGGCACCTGAAGCAAAAGCAAATACTGCATTCTCTACACCTGATGGGCATTAGCACTTTACTGTTATGCCCTTTGGCTTAAAGAATGCCCCTGCCACTTTCCAAAGATTGATGAATCAAGACCTTGCTGACTTGGAGTCCTTTAGTGCAGCTTATCTAGATGAAATTGCTGTCTTTAGCTCCAGCTGGCAAGGATCACCTGGTCTGCCTGGGGAAGGTTTTGAAGGTCTTGCAATCATTAGGCATCTTTATTAAAGCATCTAAGTGCCAAGTAGGGCCGGGCACAGGTGTATACTTGGGCCACCTTGTAGGTGGAGGCCAAGTGCAAGCTTTACAACCCAAGATCCAGACAATTCTAGACTGGGAAGCTCCAAAAACCCAGTCTCAAGTCAGGGCATTCCTTGGCTTGTCTAGGTACTACAGGAGGTTTGTGAAAGGATATGGGTCCATTGTGATTCCCCTCACTGAACTGACCTCAGAGAAGATGCCAAAGAACATAAACTGGACTCTTGACTGTCAAAAGGCCTTTGACACCTTGAAAGAAGAAATGTGCTCAGAACCAGTTCTTAAAGCTCCTGATTTTTCTAGGCAGTTCATTGTGCAGATAGATGCCTCTGAACATGGGATAGGAGAAGTCCTGCCCCAAGCCAATGATGATGGCTTTGACCAGCCTACTGCTTTCATTAGCAGGAGGTTACTCCCCAGGGGGCAGCGTTGGAGTGCCATTGAGAGGCCTTTGCTGTGGTTTGGTTCCTGAAAAAGCTGAGTCCATACTTGCTTGGTACTCACTTTATTGTTCAAACTGACCTCTCAAAGGCTAGTGCAAATGAAAGGTGAGAACCATAAACTTTTGAGGCAGTCCATATTGTGAGAAAGTAGCCTCTTTCTAGCATGGTTACCCCCACTTTTGGCCTGTTTGTGAGTGTGTGTCAGTGTGTTTTTACTGTGTCACTAGGATGCTGCTAGCCAGGACCCCAGTGCTCATAGAGAAAAACCTATATGTCAGTGTGTTTTGGTTGTCTCACTGGGATCCTGCTGGTCAGGACCCCAGTGCTCATAGTCTTTGGCCTTATGTGTATGCCTGTGTAGTGCCTAACTGTGTCACTGAGGCTCTGCTAACCAGAACCTCAGTGCTTAAGCTCTCTCTGCTTTTAAATTTGTCACTGTAGGCCAGTGACTTCATGTAGGAAAGTACCATCTTGCCTGGCATGTTACCAGACAGGGCCCCAGTGCTCATAAGTATGTGCCCTGTATGTGTTCCCTGTGTGATGCCTAACTGTCTCACTGAGGCTCTGCTAACCAGAACCTCAGTGGTTATGCTCTCTCTGCTTTCCAAAATTGTCACTAACAGGCTAGTGACTACATTTACCAATTCACATTGGCATACTGGTACACCCATATAATTCCCTTGTATATGGTACTGAGGTACCCAGGGTATTGGGGTTCCTGGAGATCCCTATGGGCTGCAGCATTTCTTTGGCCACGCATAGGGAGCTCTGACAATTCTTACACAGGCCTGCCACTGCAGCCTGCGTGAAATAACGTCCACGTTATTTCACAGCCATTTACCACTGCACATAAGTAACTTATAAGTCACCTATATGTCTAACCTTCACCTGGTGAAGGTTGGGTGCAAAGTTACTTAGTGTGTGGGCTCCATGGCACTAGCCAAGGTGCCCCCACATCGTTCAGGGCAAAGTCCCCGGACTTTGGGAGTGCGGGGACACCATTACATGCGTGCACTATACATAGGTCACTACCTATGTATAGCGTCACAATGGTAACTCCGAACATGGCCATGTAACATGTCTAAGATCATGGAATTGTCACCCCAATACCATTCTGGTATTGGGCGGACAATTCCATGATCCCCTGGGTCTCTAGCACAGAACCTGGGTACTGCCAAACTGCCTTTCCGGGTTCTCCACTGCTGCTGCTGCCAACCCCTTAGACAGGTTTCTGCCCTCCTGGGGTCCAGGCAGCCCTGGCCCAGGAAGGCAGAACAAAGGATTTCTTCTGAGAGAGGGTGTTACACCCTCTCCCTTTGGAAATAGGTGTGAAGGGTTGGGGAGGAGTAGCCTCCCCCAGCCTCTGGAAATGCTTTGATGGGCACAGATGGCGCCCATCTCTGCATAAGCCAATCTACACCGGTTGAGGGATCCCCCAGCCTTGCTCTGGCGCAAAACTGGACAAAGGAAAGGGCAGTGACCAGTCCCCTGACCAGTACATCCCAGGGGGGGTGCCCAGAGCTCCTCCAGTGTGTCCCAGACCTCTGCCATCTTGGAAACAGAGGTGTTGGGGGCACACTGGACTGCTCTGAGTGGCCAGTGCCAGCAGGTGACGTCAGAGACTCCTTCTGATAGGCTCTTGCCTCTCTTGGTAGCCAATCCTCCTAACTTGGTAGCCAAACCTCCTTTTCTGGCTATTTAGGGTCTCTGCTTTGGGGAATTCTTCAGATAACGAATGCAAGAGCTCACCAGAGTTCCTCTGCATCTCCCTCTTCACCTTCTACCAAAGGATCGACCGCTGACTGCTCCAGGACGCCTGCAAAACCGCAACAAAGTAGCAAGACGACTACCAGCAACATTGTAGCGCCTAATCTTGCCGGCTTTCTCGACTGTTTCCTGGTGGTGCATGCTCTGGGGGTAGCCTGCCTTCACCCTGCACCAGAAGCTCAGAAGAAATCTCCCGTGGGTCGACTGAATCTTCCCCCTGCTAACGCAGGCACCAAAAGACTGCAACGCTGGTCCTCTGGGTCCCCTCTCATCCCGACGAGCGTGGTCCCTGGAACACAGCATCTCTGGCCAAGAGACTCCCACAGTCCAGTGACTCTTCAGTCCAAGTTTGGTGGAGGTAAGTCCTTGCCTCCCCACGCTAGACTGCACAGCTGTGTACCGCGTGATTTGCACCTGCTCCGGCTCCTGTGCACTCTTCCAGGATTTCCTTTGTGCACAGCCAAGCCTGGGTCCCCAGCACTCCGTTGTGCAGTGCACAACCTTCTGAGTTGTCCTCCGGCGTCGTGGGACTCCCTTTTGTGACTTTGCGTGGACTCCGCTTCACTTTTCTTCTAAGTGCCTGTTGTGGGTACTTCTGCGGGTGCTGCCTGCTTCTGTGAGGGCTCTCTAAGTTGCTGAGCGCTCCCTCTGTCTCCTCCTCCAAAAGGCGACATCCTGGTCCCTCTTGGTCCTCAGCAGCACCCAAAACCTCTACAGCGACCCTTGCAGCTAGCAAGGCTTGTTTGTGGTCTTTCTGCACGGGAACACCTCTGCAAGCTTCATCGCGACGTGGGACATCCGTCTTCCAAAGGAGAAGTTCCTAGTCTTCTTCTTCTTGCAGAACTCCAAGCTTCTTACAACCGGTGGCAGCTTCCTTGCACCTTCAGCTGGGGTTTCCTGGGCTCCTGCCCCCCCGGACACTGTCGCGACTATTGGACTTGGTCCCCTTGTCTTACAGGTACTCGGGTCCGGAAATCCATTGTCAGTGCACTGCTGGTATTTGTTCTTCCTGCAGAATCCCCCTATCACGACTTCTGTGCTCTCTGGGGGTAGTAGGTGCACTTTACTCCTACTTTTCAGGGTCTTGGGGTGGGGTATTTTTGTAACCCTCACTGTTTTCTCACAGTCCCAGCGACCCACTGCAAGCTCACATAGGTCTGGGGTCCATTCGTGGTTGGAGTATATGGTTTGTGTTGCCCCTATACCTATGTGTTCCCATTGCAACCTATTGTAATTCTACACTGTTTGCATTACTTTTCTTGCTATTACTTACATAATTTTGGTTTGTGTACATATAACTTGTGTATATATATTACCTTCTTACTGAGGGTACACACTGAGATACTTTTGGCATATTGTCATAAAAATAAAGTACCTTTATTTTTAGTAACTCTGTGTATTGTGTTTTCTTATGATATTGTGCATATGATATAAGTGGTATAGTAGGAGCTTTGCATATCTCCTAGTTCAGCCTAAGCTGCTTTGCCATAGCTACCTTCTATCAGCCTAAGCTGCTAGAAATACCTCTTCTACACTAATAAGGGATAACTGGACCTGGCACAAGGTGTACGTACCTCTGATACCCACTACAAGCCAGGCCAGCCTCCTACACTTCATTTACCAATTTCAATTGGCACACTGCCCCCCCCCCCCCCTTATAAGTCCCTAGTATATGGTACCTAGGTACCCAGGGCATTGGGGTTCCAGGAGATCCATATAGGCTGCAGCATTTCTTTTGCCACCCATAGGGAGCTCAGACAAACCCTTACACAGGACTGCCACTGCAGCCTGCGTGAAATAGTGCACACACTATTTCACAGCCATTTTCACTGCACTTAAGTAACTTATAAGTCACCTATATATCTAACCTTCACTTGCTGAAGGTTAGGTGCAAAGCTACTAAGTGTGAGGGCACCCTTGCAACAGCAAAGATGCCCCCACATAGTTCAGGGCCATTTACCTGGACTTTGTGAGTGCGGGGACGCCATTACACGTGTGCACTACATATAGGTCAATACCTATATGTAGCTTCACAATGGTAACTCCGAATATGGCCATGTAACATGTCTAAGATCACGGAATTGTCCTCCATTCTAAATCTAGTATTGGGGAGCCAATTCCATGCATCCCAGGGGCTCCACCATGGACCCGCATTACTGCCAAACCAGCTCTCTGAGGCTTGCACTGCAGCTACGGCTGCTGCCACTTCACAGACAGGGTTCTGCCCTCCTGGGGTCTGGGCAGCCCAGTCCCAGGAAGGCTGAACAAAGCATTTCCTCCGAGAGCAGGCTCTTACCTATTTCCAAAGGGAGAGGGTGTGTTACAGGCTGGGGAGGGGTAGCTTCCCTCAGCCTCTGGAAATGCTTTGAAGGGCTCAGATGGTGCCCTTCTTGCATAAAACAGTCTACACCGGTTCAGGGACCCCTTCTCCCCTGTTTTGGTGGGAAACTGGGCAAAGGAAAGGGGAGAGACCACTCCCCTGTCAATCACCACCCCAGCGGTGGTGCCCAGAGCTCCTCCAGTGTGTCCCAGACTTCAGCCATCTTGCTTTGCAAGGAGTGGGGGCACTCTGGAGGGCTCTGAGTGGCCAGTGCCAGCAGGTGACGTCAGAGACCCCTCCTGATAGGCCCATATCTGATAAGGTAGCCAATCCCCCTCTCACGACTATGTAGGGTCTCTCCTGTTGGGTTCTCTTCAGATTCTGCTTGCAAGTTTCCTTCAGGAATCCTCTGCAACAACTTCAGACTCTTCTGACCTCGTATCAACCGCAGCCTGCTCCAAGAAATGCTGGAACTGCAACAAAGTGTCTACAAGAGACACTTTTCTTCAGCAACCTCAGCTCCAAGTCAGCAACTGCAACAGTTTCCACGGTGTGCATGCTCTGGGGACTCCATGTCTTCATCCTGCACCAGAAGGACCAAAGAAATCTCCTGTGGAGTGATGGAGTCACTCCCCTGCTTCAGGCAGGCACCTTCCAGGGCGACGACTGGTACCCTGGGACTCCTCTCACGGCGATGAACATGTTCCTAAGGACACAGAGGATGGACATCATCAACATAGACTGTCCTGAGGCCCTGCTGACGCAATTTGGAGGAGGTAAGACCTTGCCTTCCCCGAGAATGATGGTACCCCTGTGTATTGTGTCTTCTTCGCCTCCTGAAGCATCTGTGCACTCGTTGCAAAATTCCTTTGTGCACAGCCTGGCCCAGGTCCCCAGCACTCGACCCTGTGGCCTGTGACGCTCAACTCGCCGAGTTGTTCTCCGGCGGCGTGGGACCTTCCTTTGTTGTGCTGCATCAACCGTTTTTTCACCTCCTTTGAACCCAGATCCTGTGGCTTCTGGGGGTGCTGGCCGGCATCCAAAGGGCTCTTTAAAGTGCTGAGAGCCCCCTCTTCCTCAACACACAGATTTGATGCCCCAGGTCCATCCTGGGTCCATTTTGATAACAAATTCACTTTTGTCATAGCCAAGGCTTGTTGGTGCCTACTAACACGAAATCTCGTCTGCAACGATCTTCACGCCGTAGGACATCTTTTGCATCACGCAGGATCCCGCTGGCATCTTCCTAGGGTGCATTTCTGCAGTCTTCTACTAACCGGGGACTCTTCTTTTGCACCCTCTTCTGGGTTGGCATGGGCTCCTATCCTTCCTGGAACTTCTTTTGATTTCTAGACTTGGTCCCCTTTTTTGCAGGTCTTCAGGTCCAATAATCCAGCAGTTGTTCTTTGCATTCTTGGTTGGCTGCTGCAAAATTTCAAAAAAGAGGTGTAGTGTCTCCTAAGGAAGCTTGCAGTACATTACTCCTGCTGTTCTGAGCTCTGGGGTGGGGTAATTTACTTACCTTTACTGTATTCTTACTCTCCCAGCGATTCTGCACACAGTACACTTATCTAGGGGGGAATTTGTGATTCACATTCCACTTTCTTAGTATATGGTTTGTGTTGCCCCTAGACCTATTTGCTCCCATTGCAGTCTGTAGCATTTCCTATTGCTTGCATTGTTTTATGACTATTTACTTGTCTAATTTTGGGGTCTGGTGTATATATTGTGTCTAATACTTACCTCCAGAAGGAGTTTTGTCTCTAAGGTATTTTTGGTACTGTGTCAGCCAAATAAATACCTATATTTTTGGTAACACTGAGTATTGTCTTTATTTGTGCATAAGTACTGTGGTATTGCAGGAGCTTTGCATGTCTCCTAGTTCAGCCTAAGCTGCTCTGCTATAGCTATCTCTATCAGCCTAAGCTGCTAGAACACTACTACATTTCACTAATAAGAGATAACTGGACCTGGTATAAGGTGTAAGTACCCAAGATACCCTCTACAAACAGGCCAGCCTCCTGCATGCATCCAACAGGACCAGCAACCTCTGACAAGCTCCAGAGGACTGCCCTGCACCCAAAATGACCAAGACCTCCTGTGGCAATGGCCCTTTCCAAGAAGAAACCAACAACCAAGGACTCCCACCTCACTCCCAGTGCTTGAGTCCTCACCACTCTGCACCCGATGCCCCTGGTCCGTGACCACCCAGCAAGAGAGGGTCCTCAGGCAATTGCGAGCAAATTCACACCCTGGGTTGACCTCTCTACCCCTCCATGACGATGCCTGCCGAGGGAATCCTGAGGACCCCCTGACCACAAAGCTCGAGACGAAGATATACAACGCCTAAAGACACCCTGCAACCGCAACCTCCAGACATTGGAGAAACCGACACCATTCAGCAGGCGGCCCTCCTCCCTGTCTGACCGGTATTGTGCCAGAGACATCCCAATGGACCTCCCCTGCAACCTCTGAGTGACCCTCGTGGTCCCCTCAGAACAGCATTGGAAACCCAACATCCTGTTTGCACTCTGCACTCGCCCGCTTCTGTGCGGCTGAGGGTGTGTGTTTGGTGCCTACTTGTGGCCCTCTGCTAATCCCCCCCGGTTTACTCTCTGAGTCTCGGGTACTTACCTTCAGGTAGATTTGATTCTAAGTACCCCCTGTCTCCATAGGAGACCACGTAAAATTTGTTAATCTTTGACCTCTGCACCTAGCCGGCCCTGTGTTGCTGGCGGTGTGTGTTTGGGATTAACTTGATACTAGTGTATCACGAGTGGTGTCTCCGTCCGAAGGTGGCACTGGGGCTCTTTCTGCAATGGGGAGCGCATTTGTTAGATTTGCTCGCCTCTGCAGAGAACGTGCAATGTCAGCAGGATTGTTTGTTGGAGTTTCCAAGGCGGCAGTTGATCGGTGATGCTTTTTGTTTTGAGTGGAGTTCAGGCCTCCTGTACGCCTTTCTGCCCATATCACTTTTGCCCAGAGTTCTCAAGATCAAGAATGATTGGGCCCTAGTAATCCTGGTGGCTCTGGACTGGGCACGGAGAGTCTGGTATCCCGAGCTTCTGAGAATGGGCATTGATCCTCCAATAAGGCTGCCTCTTGGAAAGATCTTCTGTTGCAGCAGCAGGGGAAGGTTCTCCACCCGAACCTGTCAACTCTGTGCCTTAATGCGTGGACATTGAGTGGCGACAGTTGACGGCTTTCGACCTTCCTCCAGAGGTCTGTAGTTATTCTGGCAGCCAGGCATCCCTCCACTAAGATGGTATACGCATGCCTTTGTAAACACTTTGTTTATTATTGGATAGAAAGATCTATTGATCCTCTTTCTGCTTCTCTTTCTGAGATCCTTCTCTGTATCTTATCCCTTGTCCAAAAGGGTTCTGCCTTGGGCACTCTCGACGTTCCTTCGGCTGCCCGATCAGCCTTCATTATTCAAATCCCTAATTGTAAATAGATTTCTTAAAGGGCTTGTCCATATCTATCCTCCTAAGCCCTTTGTCATGCCTCAGTGAGACTTGAATCTGGCCCTCACTTTTCTTATGTGTGCTCCCTTTGAGCCACTGCACAACTGTCCCCTCCGGCTGCTCACCATCAAGACAGTCTTTATAGTGGCAATAACATCTGCCAGGAGGGTGAGTGAGATGCAGGCTCTTTCATCCAAGCTGTCGTATCTCACCTTGTTCCAGACAAGTTGGTACTCAGAACTTGTGCCTCTTTCCTCCCTAAGGTGGTGACCCCATTGCACCAGGTTCAGAACTTCACCCTGCCCACCTTCTCTTCTCCAGTGCATCCCTCTAAAGAATAGAAGCAACTCCACCAGCTGGACCCCAAAAAATTGTTGTTCTACCTTGCTTGCAGAAAAGCGTTCCAGGTGGAATGATTAGCTCTTTGTGGGGTATGTGGAAGCTTAGAAGGGTTGGGCACTGTAGAAACAAACCATTTCACGCAGGGTTTTCTTCTGCATTAAGATCTGTTATGCACTGGCCAAGAAGCAGCCTCCTGAGGACTTGAGGACTCATTCTACTAGGGGCAAGGCTGCTACCACTGCGCTAGCACGAGGTGGCCCAATCCTTGATATCTGTCAGGCAGCAACGTGGGCTTCATTGCACAAGATGAACTGAGCTACCCCCTTGGATGTGGTAGCACTACCAGAGCTGCTGCTCTGGGCACTGGGGGAGTAGAACTCATGGTACGTTTCTTAGGAGAACTGAGATAAGCTGTCCTATGGCTTTTTTCTTTACAAAGAAAGTACCAGGATTTCTTATTAGAGGAAGAGGATGATTTGGACCCACCCCCAGAAGAAGTTTGTGTACTTGAAGAAGACCTACTTTTTGTGTTTAGACTTCTCCCCATCCTTCTGTTGGGACCTTGAAGTATTTTTTTTCTTCTGGTGAGCCCCACTATGAGTTATTTATTTTATTTTTTTACTCATTCTGTTGCGGACCCATTTGTCTGCCTTCTTTCGCAATTCTTGGGGAGTGGTCAGTTCAGAGTCCACCAGGTATTGGTGCAGTTTTTCAGACACACATTTATTAAGGATGTGCTCTATCGTAATCAAATTGTACAGCCCTTCATAGTCGTGTACATTACTACCATGTAGGCAGGCTTCCAGAGCCTTAAATACACAGTGTATAAAATCAACCCAGTCTTGAGAGGACTCCAGGAGTTCCCTGAATTTAATCCTGTATTCCTCAGTAGTAAGCCCAAACCCATCAACCAGCGCCTCTTTTAAGATTTGATAGTTGTCTGCATCCTCCTCCCTTTATGCCAAACGTTTGTCTCTACCTTTGTATGCAAAGAAGAGCCACAAGATAGCTGTCCACTGCCTCTGGGGGATCTTTTGGACTTTACAGGCCCTCTCCAGTGCAGTTATCCATTTGTGGATGTCATCCCCAAATTTGTAAGGGGGAACTATCCTGCTAATATTCCTAGAATCAGTGTTCCTCTCTGACCCTGGAGTCTCTTGTGCTGCCACCATGGGGTTCTAATCTCAAATTCTTCCTCTCCCTCTCTACCTCAAGGGACTCCATTTCAAGAGCCAGCTGTTCCTTTTTTAGCCTGAGGTTAGCTTTCTCAAGCTAGAGCAGGTGTTAACCCCTATCTACCGCCAACTCTTCTGAGTGATTAGAGTTGGTGGACTCCGCACAGGATGCTAAGGAATGGGAGGATCGTACTGTTCCTCCTAGTGACCATTTGAACCCTCCCAGGGGGAGTAAAAGTGGACCTACCTATGTGGCCCCCTTCTGAACTGGGAGTTCTTCCCTCTACAGTCCCAGGGTTGTCCTTAGAGGCACCCGTGTCCTCTTGGACATGTTCAGAGTAAGAGCCTGCGGTACATGGTACTTCCTGGCCTATCTCTGAGGAGCCATCCCTCCCACCTTGGTCTCACTGCTGTCCCTGTCTTTCAGGATACTGGAGGGCATACTGTATGAGCAAGTCTAGGAGCTGAGATTTAGTAGGGTTACACCACACCCTGTCTTTAGTTTTCTAGACCTACATAGAGTCCTACGTTCCTGAAACTTAAGGATGCTATGCAGACTACTTAAAAGTTGTGCAGAAAAGGGGGGGAAATTATAGGGATAGGCGCTAACAGAATATGACCAAAAATGTCTTTAACAATAGATAGTAAATACGGTGCTCCCGAACGGAGGGTCCTCCCAGCACCTCCAGTGTTTCTCCAATAGGAAAAAACAAACTGATTAAAAAAGCCAGGGCACTCGTATGAAATAAGATAAGAGTCTGTGCAGTTAGGTTCTTGGTCTTCGTTGAATCAATATATAATCCAAACAGATTTAAAGTTCAGTGTCTTTATTCTTGTGCGAGGTTTTCATACATGTTCATCACATCAGAAAGATTCCATATGTGGTCATCACAACAACATCCAACAGCCAACACGTGTTTCATCTCCGAGAAATTAATGTCATTGACTTCCTCAGGGCAAAGTATAAGTATGGTGTTAACATGAATAAATGGCTTATCCTAATCAAATAATACTCTTCAAGATAATGTACGATCAATAGAGAAAGAGTAGTGGGAATCACGTGACGGGGGCAAAACACTATTATCCCCGAGTCTTCGTGAGGGAGTATTCATAAGTTAGCACGTATGGATCTAAAATCTTTTACAGTGCGATCTATAAACAAAACAGTTCTTTTGGGTAAATTCTTGTGTTGGGGGCGCTGTGTCTTGCTCCCCGATAATTAAGCTGGCGTGTATGTAGAGAAAATGGACGTGTAAGCCCTCCGTCTCATCTAAAACCGATGTAACAAAGATTATAATTATATGTTGCTTCTAAGTTGAGCAACCAGCCCCCTCAAAATAAAGTGCAAAATACATAAGTTAACATTAATGTCACCTACCTAGAGGTATAAGGTATAGAAGAGACACAGAGTAAGGTCTCAGGAGTGTGTGTGAAACTCCTCGGCATGCACAGACTCTTACCTTATTTCATACGAGTGCCCTGGCTTTTTTTATCCAGACTACTTAGTCTGTTAGATTCATCAACTGAAGACATGGTACTAATGTAGTGTATGTACCCTACTCTAGTGGTCTAAACTTTTTCCAAAGATTGGTGAAAGGGTATGCCAGACCCTAAGCAACTGAATCTAAAACGAAAATATAGAAAAATACCAATTTACAGAAGATATTGTATGCACCAAAGTCAGCAGTGGTTTTCTATGGAAACTCACTGATTACCAAGTGGTAAAGCAGTGCAAGTCTTTATCCCACCACTGCACCAACAATGTAGGAGGCAGCTCAGTATATGATGTACTCCTATAGGTGAGGCACCCTGTGCTGAGTCCAGGCAACCCTTAGTAATAGTGTAGGTGGCTCTTGATAACCAGAGCTCTCAGAAGAGTATCTGTGGAGAGCAGCTAAGGCTGATGCAGGAGGGTGTAAATGGTTGCAAATACCACACCGGTAAGTCAGTGGAGTACACATAGGAAAGAACCACACACCTGTTAGAAAAACATGTAATATTTATTATAACACACACTCTAGAACTAACTTTGATATTTCTTCTAACTGTATATATACGGTCATATAAAAGTATACTTAGCAATAGGTAAGTAAAGGCAGAAAATCACACACTAAAAAAATGTAATGCGACATCACATCCAATCCTCATTACCACCCAAGGACCCTCAGGATTGGGAAAGTACTAAAATCCCAAAGGTAAGTAGGTAGGATTCCTCAGGCACCCTTGTCAGTTTCCATAGGCTAACATGGGGAAGTTGCTGCTGGAGTTCTCACATTTTAGGACCCTTCACAGAGGAAACCCAGTACAGTGGATTACCTACAGCAGGGAGCCCAGGTGCATAGGAGTGAAGTTGTGTCGGAACCTCCTGCTGAAGCCAATGGAGACCTTGGTTGTCCAGCTGCTGTCACAACCCGTGGACCAGGTCGGTGGAACCCAGGCATGGATTACGGAATAAGAGGATCTAAGGAGAGAGCGGACAGAGCCCAGACCACCCAGAGGTGCCCAGGCGGTGCATGAGGGCAATGCCCACCCTTCTCAGTGATGCTTCTTGCAGGACAGTGGACGAAGTAGTGCAGCTATGGAGTCCATTTGATGCAGGAGGATCCCAGGAGTCGTCCACGAGATGTCCCACACAGGTCATCAAATTGCAGAGGAGTCAGTGATCAGCGGGACCACCAACAAGCCTTGGCAAATGCAAAGGACAGTCATACGGAGTTTGCAAGATTTTTGCAGACCAGCATGGTTTAGGTGACCCAACCTTTGCAGTTAAGTCAGGGCCAGTCCCAAGCAAGCAGGAGAGCCAGAAGGAATCGTTTGAGCCTCCCCAGCAGGACCCTCTGGCAGAAGGAACAGGCGCTCATAGGGAGGCCTCAGCAGCACAGCAAAGAGGGATGCGGGATGCCCACATCGCAGGAGTTGCAGAGAGGATGTCGTTCTTGGAGCTGGAGAGTTCTGAAGGCCAGGGCTTCTTGGAGCTATGGGGTCTTCAGACTAAAGAGCCAATAAGCCTTGGCAGTGACAAACAGAAGTGTTGCTCAGTGGTTCTAGCCAAGCAGCTCCAGCAAGGAACAGCAATCTTCCCAGTTGCAAGGAAGATAGGTCAGACCTCTTGAGAGCCACAGAATCACGACCTGTTGCAGAGCTTTGGAGAGTCTGTGGGACAGCAGAATCCATAAACCAATTGTCTTCATTGAGGTTCCTGCGGATGCAGGGGAATGACTCCTTCACTCCAAAGAAGATTCCTTCTTGCTTTCCTAAATTCAGACAGAGTCCCAGTGACTCTGGAGGATGCACAGCCACAGGGTTTCAGAAGTCTTTGCAGAATTTGGAAACAAAGTTGCAGTAGGAGCCCTCCTATTGGTTACAGTCTTGGTTCTGGTTCCAGCGAACAGCAGCAGTAGTTCCGGTGTCGAGGTAGCAGAAGTATCTTGCAGAGGAGACTTCCTGAAGTCTTGCAGACGAATCTAGGGTTCCACCCTCGGGGGAGCTGTAAATAACCCAGGAAGAGGGTTAGACACTTGTTGCAGTGACCCACCTATCAGGGAGGGTCAGAGACATCACCCAGCTGGACTAACCAGTCAGATTCTCCCAGGAGCCTCTGTTCATCGTATTTCTAATATACCAGAATCAAGTGGCCACCTGGCAGAGTTCTTGGCATCTCCCAAGGGGAGGAATTGGACAGGGGGGTGGTCACTCCCCTGTCCTTTGTGTAGTTATGCACCAGTGTGGTAATTGGGGATTCCTGCCCTGAGGCAAACTGATTGATGCAAGGAGTACACCAAATGTGCCCTTCAAAGCAATCTGGTGGCGCTCAGAGGCACCCCAACCCCAGTGTAGAGACTCCTATTTCAAACCTCTCCCTTGTAGGAAATCATTTGTTCTGCCTACCTCTACCTGAGCCAAGCTCACGAGCTGGAGGGCAAAACATTGTCTGGGGTCGGCAGCAGGGTGGGCTGGCAGCCAGACCCAGTTAGGCTGCACAGGCTGAACTGGGGGATCATCTAAGGAACCCCCAGAGTACACGGGATCATGCAACTAGCACTGGAATCAGTGTAGTTGCATGATTCCAGCATGTTTGATACCAAACTTGCCTAGGTTTGGAGATGCCATTGTGTTGTTGGACCACTTTTGTTGACCAGTGTCCACTACATACTTTAAGATGGCTTCCGTGCACGTACAAAGCCCAGGGAATGGAGTCTGGGGTTTGTAAGGGCACCCTGCTCATGAAAGGGTACCCTCATACTTAGGGACATGCACCCTGTCCTTGGTCTGAAGGGCCTACCAGAGGGGTGACTTACAGTGTCTAAGTACAGTGACCAGATTATAAGGTAAACGTTATATCGGTGGTGAAAAGGTGCAAGCACCATTTAACGCAGGCCTGAAAATAAAGTTTGCATGGGCTCCCATGGCTGGCACAATACATGCTGCAGCCTATGGGAGACCCCTGGTGTACCAATGCTCTGGTTACCTAAGTACCATATACTAGAGACATACGTGGGTGCACCAGTATGCCATTTGGGGAGTGAGAATGTTATCAAGCAACCTAATTTAGAGGAGAGAGCACAACCACTGGGATCCTGATCAGCAGGACCTCCGTGGTCTACATTCTAAACATACTGACATCCGGCACAAAGTGGGGGTAACTATGCTAGAAATATGGTACTTTCCTACATGCATTATAAATAATATTTCTGCTACTGTATCTATTAATATCTGTATCATGTGTTTGTGTTTAAAATCTGAGAAGTTACAACTTCATAGTATTTTAGTGTGTAACTAAGATGTGATTTATAGACTAATTCACTTTTTGACGTATTGTTTATATATTGGCATGTACTTCTCAATAAAAATGTAGAACACAAAAAACATGTTTGGCCTTAAACTAAAAAAAAGAAGTAATGTTTTGCTCCTCCATTACAGAAATCTTGCAAAGCCTATTGCTGTGCAGTCCAAAGAAAAAGAGGATCGTTACATAGACAACTATAAGGTATATGTTATGTTATCTTTTTGGTTTTATTAAGTGCACTGTTACCCAAAGTGTTTCCCGGTTGTGGTGTACAGAAGCACACTCAATCACACCTGTCTATAAATTTAAAAAGCCCCTATTGAGCTGGCTTCTTATTCAGGTGGTCCTCTTGCAAATGCAAGTATATGGGGACAGTGTTCCAGTGTTGAGCCATCTGAAAACGTCATAGGAACTCCTCATTATTTTGCTACTTTTTCTTGAGCGAATAACTTATTGAGAAGGCTTAGAAAGAAGCCCCTTGTTGGTGGCTAAACTGATAGTTTTGCTGACATAACATTAGGATAAAAGATCAGATTTTGGGGGTCATTCTAACTCTGGCGGGTGGCGGAGGCCGCCCGCCAGAGTTCCCCCGACAGAACACCGCTCCGCGGTCTGAAGACCGCCGCAGTGATTCTGTGTTTCCCGCTGGGCTGGCGGGCGACCGCCAGAAGGCCGTCCGCCAGCCCAGCGGGAAACCCCTTCCCACGAGGAAGCCGGCTCCGAATGGAGTCGTCGGAGTGGGAAGGTGCGACGGGTGCAGTTGCACCCGTCGCGAATTTCAGTGTCTGCTAAGCAGACACTGAAATTCTTTGTGGGGCCCTCTTACGGGGGCCCCTGCAGTGCCCATACCATTGGCATGGGCACTGCAGGGGCCCCACGACACCCCATACCGCCATCCTGTTCCTGGCAGGCGAACCGCCAGGAACAGGATGGCGGTATGGGGTGTCGGAATCCCCATGGCGGCGCCGCAAGCTGCGCCACCATGGAGGATTTCTGAGGGCAGCGGAAAACCGGCGGGAGACCGCCGGTTTTCCCTTTCTGACCGCGGCCAAACCGCCACGGTCAGAATGCCCTTGAGAGCACCGCCAGCCTGTTGGCGGTGCTCTCGTGGTCGTTGACCCTGGCGGTCAATGACCGCCAGGGTCAGAATGACCCCCTTTATGTCCTGCAATGCAAACAAAATGCAACCAATTTTTAAATTTGAATTGCAGAGAAAAGAATGTGGCAAAATTCAAAGCCTGAATTGCTTACTGACTTTCTTGTAGCTGACACACGTCCCAACTCCTCAGGCCACAAATCCATATGCAAAACAGATGAGCTGCATCTACAATCTACAATCATTGCCTTTATTTTCTGTTTCATTCTAGAACATTGGAATGTATCAATGTATTGATTGCCAGCATACATTTTTGGAACCTAATTTATGTGTTACCTTGTAGATAGTCAAGTCGGATGCCAGTTTGATTGGTATCTGCATAGGTTATAACAAAGGTTACAATCTGATTAAACAAGCCAGTGGCACCATTTAGATATTATATTTAATAGGACTAAGTGATGGGCCTTTAAACCACTCTTGATCCAGATTTTTAAAATGGGATTTTTTTTTATAAATCATTCACCTGATAGAGAATTGTGGTTGCAGATTACTCACCCTAGAATTTTCCCCAGAGGTCAGTCTGTATTTAGAGATTTTTTTTCGAGCAGTGCCCTTGAGCGCCGTTAGGCAGTGTCAGTCAACTCCTCATCTGTTGTTGGCATGGCAGTTGCGGGTTATGATATTGCGGGTCATATATAGGTACCACCCTGCCCCCACCCTGACCTCAGTTCTTTCCTTTCCGCACCAGCCTATGCGCAGATCTGGAGAAGAGCTACTCTAAAGTCGCTTTTTTACTGGCCTTTCAACTTTTTGGCAAAATTTTGGGACTTTTGATGCATCAAGATGTCGTCCCATATGACCGGCTTCAAGCCCTGAGACTCCTTTCACCACATGATGTCTGTGACGGATCAACAACTGGTGTGTTTATGGTGCTAGGTGCGCGAACATGACCCGAAGTCGGGCTCCGACTGCTGGCCCATGAACCAGAAAGCTTTGAGGGATTGGTCTCTAAAGCTGCTCGCAGCCCGACGCTAGGCTCCACATCGTTCCGAGTCTCAATCAAGAGGAAGGCATTGAGACTGCTCACGGAGCTATCACCAAATCTTCGTATCACTTGGGAAAGCAAAAGAAGAAGTTGAAGAAGCACAAGCGTTCTTTGACTTCACTGCGTCAGTCTGACAACGTGACGTGGGAGGAGCATCCTCTCTCTAGACCTCTGTATTCAGAGGCTGTTTCTGAGTCAGCTCTCCTACTCTCCGAGTTTCCGGGAGCCATAGCCACCCCATCCCAGTTAGAAGAATCTTATGAGGCCATGCATCTCATCTTTGGGCAGTCTGGCCCTGCCGGGGCTCCTTCGGGCTCCACAGGATCAGAATGGGCCCCTTCGGGTTTCTCGCCAGTAGCTTTGGCCTTGGCTTCAAGGTGCACCCAAGGATTGACTTTGGGATCCAGACTGGCATCTGTCATACCCTTGAGGCCTTACCCGACGACGACTCCTGCATCAACACTCCTGACCCTGCCTGGGCCCTCGAGCGGTGTGTGAAGGAAAGTAGCATCTTTCTAGCATAGTTACCCCCACTTTTTGCCTAATGTCATTGTGTTTAGACTGTAGTACCCTGGGATTGTGCTTATCAGGACCCCAGTGTCAGCACTCTCTCCTCTAAATGTGGATGTAGGCTAACCTTTACACCCCACAATTGGCAAACTGGTGCACCCGTAGCCCCTAGTATATGGTACTTAGATACCCAAGGCACTGATACACCAGAGGTCCCCCACGGCCTGCAACATGTATTATGCCCCCCATGGAAGCCCATGCAAAGTGCGTGCAGGTCTGCTATTTTAGACCGCGTGAAATTATGCATGCACCTTTTACTTTAGATATAAGGCTTGCCTTATATCGCGGTCACTGTAAGTCACCCCTATGGTTGGCCTTTCAGCCCAAGAGCAGGGTGTATGGTCGTGAGTGTGAGAGTACCCCTGCATGAACAGAGGTGCCCCTACAAACCCCAGACTCCATTCCCTGGGCTTTGTATGTGCGGGAAAGACATTTTACGGTATGTAGCGGACACTGGTCAACAAGAGTGGTCCAACTGAATAATGTATTCACTGAACCTAGGCATGTTTGGTATCAAACATGTTGGAATCATGCAACTACACCAATTCCAGCGTTAGGTGCATGATATCATGTACTCTGAGGGTTCCTTAGAGGAGCCCCCAGATCTGCCCGTAGAGCCTTGCAGGGTCTGTATGGCTGCCTACGCTGCTGTCGACACTAGACACTGTTCTGCCCTCCTGCTGATGCGCCTAACTTGAGCAAGGAAAGGCAGAACAAAGGATTTCCTGTAGGGACTATGCATGACTGTAAGGAAATGCCTCCTCGGCATGGTTACCCCCTGACTTTTTGCCTTTGCTGATGCCAAGTTATGATTTGAAAGTGTGCTGAGGCCTGCTAACCAGGCCCCAGCACCAGTGTTCTTTCCCTAAACTGTACCTTTGTCTCCACAATTGGCACACCCTGGCATTCAGGTAAGCCCCTTGTAACTGGTACCCCTGGTACCAAGGGCCCTGATGCCAGGGAAGGTCTCTAAGGGCTGCAGCATGTCTTATGCTACCCTGGGGACCCCTCACTCAGCACATGCACACTGCTTGCCAGCTTGTGTGTGCTGGTGAGGAGAAAATGACTAAGTCGACATGGCACTCCCCTCAGAGTGCCATGCCAACCTCACACTGCCTATGGCATAGGTAAGTCACCCCTCTAGCAGACCTTACAGCCCTAAGGCAGGGTGCACTATACCACAGGTGAGGGCATAGGTGCACTATGCCCCTACAGTGTCTAAGCAAAAACCTTAGACATTGTAAGTGCAGGGTAGCCATAAGAGTATATGGTCTGGGAGTCTGTCATACACGAACTCCACAGCACCATAATAGCTACTCTGAAAAATGGGAAGTTTGGTATCAAACTTCTCAGCACAATAAATATACACTGATGCCAGTGTACATTTTATTGTGAAATACACCCAGAGGGCATCTTAGAGATGCCCCCTGAAAACATACCCGACTTCCAGTGTGGGCTGACTAGTTTTGCCAGCCTGCCACACACCAGACATGTTGCTGGCCACATGGGGAGAGTGCCTTTGTCACTCTGTGACCAGTAACAAAGCCTGTACTGGGTGGAGGTGCTTCACACCTCCCCCTGCAGGAACTGTAACACCTGGCGGTGAGCCTCAAAGGCTTACCCCCTTTGTTACAGCGCCACAGGGCATCCCAGCTAGTGGAGATGCCCGCCCCTCCGGCCACTGCCCCTACTTTAGGCGGCAAGTCCGGAGGAGATAATGAGAAAAACAAGGAGGAGTCACTGGCCAGTCAGGACATCCCCTAAGGTGTCCTGAGCTGAGGTGACTCTGACTTCTAGAAATCCTCCATCTTGCAGATGGAGGATTCCCCCAATAGGATTAGGGATGTGTCACCCTCCCCTCGGGGAGGAGGCACAAAGCGGGTGTAGCCACCCTCAGGGCTAGTAGCCAATGGCTACTAACCTCCCAGACCTAAACACACCCCTAAATTGAGTATTTAGGGGCCCCCAGAACCTAGGAAGATAGATTCCTGCAACCTGAAGATGAAGAAGGACTGCTGACCTGAAGCCCTGCAGAGAAGACGGAGACACCAACTGCTTTGGCCCCAGCCGTACCGGCCTCTCTCCCCACTTCAAGAGAAACTGCAACAGCGACGCGTCCCCCAGGGTCCAGCGACCTCTGAAGCCTCAGAGGACTACCCTGCATCTAAAAGGACCAAGAACTCCAGAGGACAGCGGCCCTGTTCCAAAGAAACTGCAACTTTGCAACAAAGAAGCAACTTTTAAAGATCATACGTTTCCCGCCGGAAGCGTGTGACTTTCCACTCTGCACCCAACGCCCCCGGCTCCACCCGCGGAAAACTAACTCTACAGGGAGGACTCCCCGGCGACTGCGAGCCCGTGAGTAGCCAGAGTTGACCCCCCTGAGCCCCCACAGCGACGCCTGCAGAGGGAATCCAGAGGCTCCCCCTGACCGTGACTGCCTGCATCAAGGAACCCGATGCCTGGTAAAGACAGGACCTGAAGGAACCGAACTCCAGTGCAGGAGCGACCCCCAGGTGGCCCTCTTCCTAGCCCAGGTGGTGGCTACCCCGAGGAGCCCCCCCCTTGCCTGCCTGAATCTCTGAAGAGACCCCAGGGTCTCCCATAGAAACCTATTGCAAACCCGACGCCTGTTTGCACACTGCACCCGGCCGCCCCTGTGCCGCTAAGGGTGTACTTTCTGTACCTGCTTGTGCCCCCCCCCCCCCCCCCCCCCCCCCCCCTTTTTCTATATAAAAACCTATTGGCCTGGAATTGTCTTTGAGTGTGTGTTCCTCATTTATTGCCTGTGTGTGTACAACAAATGCTTAACACTATCCTCCGAGAAGCCAACTGCTTGACCAAACTACCACAAAATAGAGCATTAGAATTATCTCTTTTTGCCACTATCTTACCTCTAAGGGGAACCCTTGGACTCTGTGCATGCTATTTCTTACTTTGATATAGTACATACAGAGCCATCTTCCTACAATGACCACCTCCCTCTTTGAAATGGGTGTCTCTTTGCTAGGGTGAGGTGGCGTCTGAGCACCACCAGATTACTTTGAAGGGCACATTTGGTACCCATCTTGCATAAACCAGTTTGCACCAGTGCAGGAGCCCCCGGTTCCCACTCTGGGGCGAAACCACACAAAGGACAGGGGAGTGATCACGCCCCTGTTCAGCGTCTCCCCTAAGGAGGTGCACAGAGCTCTACCAGGTGGCCGCAGGATTCTGCCATCTTGAAAATAAGATGTGCAGAGGCCCCTGGGAGCATCTCACTGGTTAGGCCAGGTGGGTGAAGTCCCTGATCCCCTCTGATAGGTGGGTCACTGCCGATAGTGTCCAACGCCCTTTTAGGATTACTTAAGGGCTCCCCCAAGGGTGGGTCCCTAGATTTGTTAAACATGACTCTACCAGCGGTGGCCGCCGCATAACTCAAGGGGAGGGATGAAGACAAAGTTAAATAATGTTTTAAAAAGCACTTACCTTGCCTCCGTCCCTGCCACCTCGTGGTCCTTTTCGTCCGGTGCCCCAGCATTCACTGCACAGGCTCCCCAGCAATCCTGGCGCTGCTTTCATGCAAAACTGTGCATGAAAGCAGCGCCAAGATTATTCTGAGCGACAGTGACTACCGCTCAGACACAGCCCGGGGGTCTGTGCAGTTTCTCCATCCCAGCTGTTAAACACAGCCAGTCTGGAGGAACCTAAGTGCGCCTGTGTTTGGCCGACCTCAGATCCAGGAAAGTGGAATACATACACTAGGAATCCTAGGTGCATAGGAGTGAAGTGACATTGGAAACCTATGTTGGAGTCAATAGGAGCCTCATTTGCCCTGTTGCTGTCGTATGTCAAGTGGATGGAACCCAAGGGCGGATTATGTACAAGATGAACCTGTAAAAGAAGGGTACAGTGTCCAGACCACTCGGAGGTGTTCAGGCGGTGCAGGTAGGAAATGCCCACCCATGTTGGGAGAAGTTCCTGCAGATCGGTGAAAGAAGAAGTACATCTGCAGAGTCCAGATGATGCAGAAGATCCATGGAGTCTCCCACGAGCTGTCCAAAGTCGGTCGCCAGATTGCACAGGGGTCAGTGGTCAACAGAACCATCAACAAGCATTGGTAAAAAAAGGAAGAATCCGCAGAAAGGTTTGCGGGACTTTGTGGACCAGCAAGGTCCAAACAACCCGACCCTTGGAGGGGAGTAAGGGCTGGCCCTCAGCAAGCAGGAGAGCCAGTAGGAATCGTTGAACCCCCACGAGGACCCATTGGCAGCAGAGACAGAGAGTCACAAGGAGGCCTCAGTAGCACAACAACGAAGGAGTGCCCCGCCACAGGACTTAAAGGGTAGATGTTGTTCTTGGAGTTCCAAGGTGCTGAAGGCTGGGCCTTCTTGGAGCTCGAAGATCTCCTGGATGAAAGTCAACAGGCCTTGGTAACAGCAAGAGACACAGTGCCCAGGGATTCCATCCCAGTGGGCACAGCAAAGGCCCACAGACTCCCAATTTGGATAGAAAACAAGTTGGACCTGGAGGGAACCACATAACCACCACCTGTGTTGCAGAGCCCTCCTGATGACTGTGGGACAGCAGGATCCACAAGCTAGTCCTTGTAGTATAGGTGCCTACAGATGCAGGGGAGTGACCCCTTTACCCTAAGGGAGATTCCTTCTTGCTTTTTGGTGCACACAGAGTCCTTGTGGCCCTGGAGGATGCACAGCGATGGATGTTGAAGTATTCTTGAAGGAACTGGAGAAACAATATTGCAGTTGGGGGCCCTATCAACTGGATACAGTTGTGTTTCAGTTCCTAAGACAGACCAGCAGCGATTCTGGAGGCCAGGTTTGCAGAAGAGTCTTGCAGAGAGAGTTCCTGTAGAGTCCAGGGGCGGCTCCTTCGCTATGGCGAAGGAGCGTTTCCCCACTAGCTGTGCCAAAAGCAGAAAACTAAAACAATAGTTTACTATTGTTTTATTTGTCTGCTTCTGACTCAACCAGCAGTGTATTCAGGGAGGGGTGGGGCTAGGCCGCAGGCGGTGTGATGAGGGGAGAGTGCCCCTGCAGGTAAGTAGCCTCTTTCTAGCTTGGTTACCCCCACTTTTTGCCTGGTTGTCAGTGTGTTTGACTGCGTCTACTAGGATCCTGCTTACCAGGACCCTAGTAGTTTTGCTCTCTAGAGGTATCTGTGGATGAGCAGCCAAGGCTTATCTAGGAGACATGCAAAGCTCATGCAATACCACTGTAGTCACACAGCACGTACACACATGAAAGAAAACACTCAGTTGCAAAAACATAAATGTACCCTTATTTTTAAACAAATCACCACAAAATATTAGACAGGTGACCCACCCGTAGGAAGTAAGTAATACACTAAATATATACACTAGGAATCAGAAATAGGCATAGAAGCGGTTAGAAAACAGTGCAAATAGCAATAACCAATAGTGACCCTAGCACAAACCATAGAATAAAAAAATGGAATGCGAACAAGGTACCCCCCCACGTAGGTAAGTAAAATGTGTAGAGTGGAGCTGGTAGTACTAGAAAACCACTAAGGTAAGTAACACAGTACCCCCCAGTGACCAGGAATGCAGGAGTAAAACACTGGATTTTCCCCAAACCCCCCAAAAGGTGGAAAAGAATAAAAAGAAGACACCCTGACAAGCCTGCAAGAAAACCAGCGGTGGATTCCTGAAGAAAGAAGACCTGTGGAGAGAGGGGCCAAGTACAAGAGTCACAGTGGAGTCCAGAAGGAGTGGAGGCTTCTACCCACCCAGCTGTCGATGCAAGAGTTGGTCGACTGTGATGAAGAACAGATCAGCACTGTAGCCCTGGAGCCGGAGAAGAGTTCCTGATGGATACAGATGAAGCCCCACGCTAGAAGGAAGGTTGCAGATTGTATTGGTGCAGGAATTCCACCAACAAGCCTTGGCAAATGCAAACTTGCCGTTAGTGGAAAAGAGGTGCTGCCGGGTACCAGCAAGGCGCAGGAGGACTCAACCCAGGAGAAGGAGTCACAGGGGACCCTTAGCGTTGCAGATAGTTTACAGGAAAAGAAGCAGCACCCACAGGAGTCCCACAGGAGTCGCAGAAGAAGCTCACAGAGCACTTCAAAAGAGGATCTCACACTGCAGGACAATCAAGCAGAAGGCTGTGCTTTGCAGGATGGAGCGCGGGGGGCTGGAGGTACAAGTCACTCGAAGATCCCTGTGAAAAGATGCAAACAAGCCTTTGCAGCTGCAAGAGACGCAGTGCATGGTGGTACTGTCCTGGATTGGAAGGCAAAGGTGCTAATTTCACCAAAGTTGGACAGCTAACAGAGAGGGCCAAGAGGACTACTCCAGACCACAACCCATGATGCAGGATCCATGCAGCTCAAGTTGAAGGGAGATCCACGAAGCCGGTTGTCGCTTGTAGGTGCCTGCAGTTGCAGGGAAGTGACTCCTTCACTCCAACAGAGATTCCTTCTTCTTGTGCAGGCTGAAGAGTTGCAGTCTTCTGGGGATGCGCGGCCGGGGAAATTTTGCACAGCTGGCAGGAGGCATGGAAACAAAGTTGCAGAAGAGTCTTCTTCGTTGTAGCAGCATTTGTTGGTTCCTGGAGGGTCCATTCGCAGTTCCAGTGGCCAGAAGTCGAAGTGGACGTTGCAGAGGAGTCCTGCTGGAATCTTGCAAGCCTCATCTGAGGACCCACCCAAAAGAGAGACCCTAAATAGCTCTAAAAGGGGGATTGGTCACCCAACCATGGAAGCACCTATCAGGAGGGGGCTCTGACATCTCCTGTCTGGCCTGGCCACCCAGATGCTCCCTGCCAACTATGAAATCAAGATGTCAGAACCCAGGGACCCTCTAGAGGAGCTCTGGGCACCACCACTGGGGTGGTGATGGACAGGGGAGTGCTCACTCCCCTTTCCATTGTCCAGTTTCGCTCCAGAGCTGGGACTGGAGGTCCCTGAACCGGTGTGGACTGGGTTATGCACGGACGGCACCAAATGTGCCCTTCAAAGCAAAACCAGTGGCTTGGGAAGGCTACCCCTTCCAAGCCAGTCAGACCTATTTCCACAGGGAGAGGGTGCTCCTCTCCCAAAGAAAATCCTTTGTTCTGCCTTCCTGGGCTTGATCAGATCAACCAACAGGAGGGGAGAAACCTGTCAGAGGGGTGGGAGTAGCTGGGCTGCCCAGGAAACTCTGTAAGACTGGTGGTAGCAATACTGGGGATCCTCTAAGGAGCCCTCAGAGTGCATGGAAATATACTTCCAATACTTGCAACAATATTGGTGTATGATTCCGAAATGTTTGATACCAAACATGCCCAGGTTCGGACTTACCATTATGTAGCTGGACATAGGTAAGGATTATGTCCAGTATGTAGGATGTTGGCCCTCCATGTAGTGTGCAAAACCAGGCACACAAGGCAGGGGGACCAGACAACCACACATTGTTTTCCAGAGGTAAAAAATAGACTACCTAATTCTCCAATTTTTATGGTAGCTAGTCGAGCAGTTAGGCTAATTCAGGAGATGTGCTAAGTATTTGCTTAACACACAAATCCAATCATGCACCACACACGCTCAATGAATAACTTGAGGCCAGAATTTATAAAACTACTTCAGATTTTTATATACATTTTAAAACCAAGATCTTTAAGATACGTTAAGTACTTTTTGAGATATGACTATTCAAAGTTTTAAATAAGTTAGTCTTTCTGTGCTTAATTATACACCACAGGAATCAATAGGCAGTCACTTTTAAAAATGCATTAAAAATAATTTAGTTGTGTTACCAGTCTCTTCTTTTGCAGGATGGTTGTAGCAGTCGGTGGGCACCTTGTGCCAGCTGGAGAGCCTCAGGCGGCTCCCAGTTCCAGTGGGAGCAGCGTTGGAAAGTCTCTTGGCACAGGCACAGGCCCACCTGAAGGGGCCACTTGGAAAAGGAGCTGGATTGCAGATTTAAAGGTGGTGCCTTGGGGTCCCCTTAGGCTGTTAAGGTCGCAAGGGGATGAGGACCCGGGGTACACAGCAGATCCCGCGATGCAAGGCTCAGGGCGGCTAGGTGCAGGGCGTTTTGAAGGTCTTCGATGCTGTGTGCAAAGGGACCCTTTGGAGCTGGAGATAAGTCTTCTTCTTGGGATCTTGCAGGACGTAGCGGGCGCCTTGGCGGTAGGTCTGGGGTATCACTGAAGTCCGTAGACTGGGGCTTCCTCCTGGTCCAGTTGCAGCTCTGAGAGAGCTGATTTTGGTGATGTCCGACGTGCACCGGTCAGAACCTGGGGTATTGGCACAACTTGGCCACCGGAGGGCGCTGTGCCACTAAACTTGCCACACTTGCAGATCTCATACGGGCTCTCGTTGATGTGTCGTCGGGTCCTGCTGTGACTTCCGGTTGCAGAGAAATCGTCCCATCAGTGAAGTGTCCCTCACCAGTTTACAGGTTTCTTGCAGGTTCCTTCGGTTTTTTCAGTGGTGCCTCCACTCAGGAGGAAGATCTTGGGCTATTGTGAAACCTGGAGGTCTTTGGGGTTTTTTGAGGTCCGTCCAGTGGTCAACTCCTCTGCAGTGGCTGTTGTCGGGACTCTGGTGCAAGCAGGGGTCTTGGAGCCTCTTCTAGTGCAACGGGTCCTCTGTTCTCGTCCTGTCTGGTTCTTTGGTGCGGTCTTCTTTTCTTCCAGATGAATCAAATTTCTTGGTCTAGGGGCGTGTGACGGGCCAACGCTATCTCAGTCGGACCCCGGGGGCATGGGGATACAGAACACTTCCGACCTGGAAGTCCTCTGGCGGAGAACCCTCCACTTCTGCTTCCGGGTGACGGCAGGCGGAGTCAGCCGCTTTGTGCTGTCACCTCGATACAAAAGGAGAGCCAGGACGGAGCGAAAGGCGACAGCGAGGGAACCGGAGTGCGAACCCTCAGCGAGGAGGAACGAGGACTGCGACGAAAGAGTTCTAGACACCGTCCATGGAGAGACCAGCAGCGAAGACATCAGAAGCAGCGCCAGGACGGCAGGACAGCACAGAGGCATGGGAGGCATGGAACTCACACTCCGGCCATGCTCTGGGAAGAGCGTGCCCAGCACAGGTGCGTGGCACACCCATACCGGGCGTGGGAAGGTGGAGGAGGTGGGAATGACGACCGTACCGTAAAAGGGTCCAGTTACGTGGTGGGGTTGTGTTTCCTTTATTTATTTATTTTATTTTTTTTGTTTTTCCCTTTTTTTTTATTCTTCCTTCTATATTGGGTTTTCCTTATATCATGCCTCGCTAGAGATGCATATAGAAAAATCCCAGAATAGGAGCTTTAAGGGTTAGCTCATTAAAGCACACGTTAAAGAAGCCAGTAATAAAAAGAGCCAAGAAAAAGCATTTGACAGACAGGGTAGGAATACGGCGAGAAAGCGCAACCAGAAGAAAAACGTAGGGACAAACAGAGAAAGAGAGAGCGATAACAGTTGTCTCACAACCAGGATTGACGAGAAAGTCCCGATCGAGGAAGATAGGTCAAGAGAAAGGCGGCAAGTAGACAGAAAGAAAAAAAGGAAAGGAAAATGCCCTACGGAGGTCGCAATAGCCATGTGAAAACAAGAAAGAGGAGAGAGCAGGTGAGAGAGAGAACCCCGCAAAGTACGAAAAGAGGTACAGAAAAGGAGAATAAGAAAACAGGAAAAAGGAAGAGAAGAGGAAGAGAGGTCTCAACGCAGACAGAAAGCATATAGAATAGAAAGAGACAGAAAAGGAAACAGAACTAAGGATAGGGAGACAAAAGAGTAATCCATAATAGACCACTTACCATTGTCTGTTTCCGTTCTCTTTTCACATGCGCCTCCTGTGAGCCCTGCGAAGAGAAGACGACAAGAAGAGGATCTAAAGAGTAACGACCACCTGCACTCCTAAACCTAAAAGTCATCTAAAAACTCTTAAACATAAATAAACTCTGCATATCATTTAACCACAGGCTACTTGTCTTCATTGCGCCGCCCTACCACAGGGAGCCTACTGAATACTGAATTTAGTGGGTGTTTTAGGGGGAACCTGATAGTGTCCAATGGGACACTTTCCCTTGGGTGGCTACATCCACTACAGTGACCACTTCCTGTGGCAAGGGTCACTTCTCTAAACCTCATTGGCTATTTCCCTACCATCCAACATGGAGGAAAATTAAATGGAGGGTCCACTTTGCCTGCAAGCCCCTGGCGGTGGTGCATGCTCAATGAGGCCACGCCTCCTACCCTTTGTCTAGATTCCCGCCTTTGCTCCCACCAAAAGTGGGGATTTGAAAGGGGGAAGCCATCTGCTGCTAGCAGCAGGCCTGGGAGCTCGAGTTTCAAGGGCATTGGCCCTTTGAAGCTCACCGCCAGGGTGTTGCACATTCCTGAGGGAGGGGTGTTAGCTCCTCCACCCAGGAAGGGCATTGTTTTACAAACCAGAGAGCCATGGCTCTCCCCCAGGTTTGTGTATTGGCATTCTAGAAGTGGCAGACTGGATGGAACCAGTCAACAACTATGCCAGTTAGGTTAGCTTTTACAGGGGGCACCTCTAAGGTGACCCCTGGGCACATGTAGGGTTAAATCCAATACTGGTACCAGTTTGGATTTAATATTCTGAGTTGTGTGATACCAAACAACCCAGGGTACAGAGTGGCCATCATGTAACTGGGGAACTCATGTGCGACCAGTGTCCAGTACGTGTACTTCAAATGGCTGCTCTGTTTACTCACCATGTCCCAGGTTTGGCAAGGACACAGTGGGGGCATATTGCTAATACAATTATGCCCTCACATATTGTATGGTGCACTCTGCCTTAGGGCTGTAAAGCCTACCAGAGGTGTGACTTACCAATGATATATGCATTGTGGGGTGGACAGGGCAAACAGGGAGTGTGCCTTGTTGAGTTTGCCTTTTTTTGGTTTGCCCCGGTACACTCAACCCACACTGACAGTGCTGGGTGCATTTGGGTGCAGGGCCCTAGAGGGCGGCACAATCAGTGCTGCTGCCCTCAGGGGATTATTCATACTACCCCATGCCCTGGGTCCTGGGGTACCCATTTACTATGGTCTTTCAGTGATATGTAAGAGTGTATCGAAGTGTGCCAAGCATCACAACAGATTTAGGAAAGAGCCCAGGGAACCTGGTTAGCAGGGTCCGTGGGCACTACCAACTTCTAGGACACATCAACAGGCAAAAAATGGGGGGCTATCCTTGCATAAAGAGACCTCCTCTCACACAGTACACACATAACATGGCGTCCCCACACTCACAAAGTCCAGGAAAATGGATCTGGAGTTTGTGGGGGCACCTCTGCTAGTGCTGGGGTGCCCTCAGACACAGGTACCTGCACCTTGTCCTCTGGGCTGAGAGGGCCTGCCATAGGGGTGACTGATAGTGACCTGGTGTAGTGACCTGTAGTGAAAATGGGTGCATGCACCTGTTTCACGCAGGCTGCAATGACAGGTCTGCAAATGGGCTCCCTATGGCTGGCAGAATAACTGCTGCAGCCCATAGGGATCTTCTGGAACCCCAATGCCTTGGGACCCTAGGTACAATATACCAGAGACTTAGATGGGGGGACCAGTATGCCAATTGTGGTAAGAAAAAGGTACAGTTTAGAGAAGAGCAAAACTATTGGGGTCCTGGTTAGCAGGAACCCAGTAGACACAGTCAAACATACTGACAATAGGGAGAAAATTAGGGTAACCATGCCAAGAACGATGGTACTTTCCTGCCCACCCCCCAATGAAGTACAAGAAGGCAAACCTTGCCCAGGTGAGTCTTCATTGTGTAAGTGGAAATATCTGGAGAGTCCATCTGCATTGTAGTGGTTACTCCTGGGTCTATGTTACACTGTATAGTCCATTCCCTGTAGGGATACAGACCACATAAACAATTTAGGGTTTTCTCCCTTCATCTCTTTGAGCCATAGAAGGGGCTGGTGGTCTGTTGAACAATGAGGTGAGTGCCAAACAGATATGGTCTCCGTGTCAGAGTCACCAGATCATCGGGATCTGCACACGTTCCCAACACGTCCACCACTGGACAGCTCCAAGACTCTGATAGATAAATCACAGAGGCTAAGAGAGTTCAAGAGGGGATTAGGAAGGGAACAGCTGAGAAGGAGACCTGTAGTAAGAAAAAAGGTTAAAACACACAATATGAAAATTATATCTCCTGAAATCAATACTAGACTATGATTCTAAGCATAGTCATTCTGAAAACATGAACAATCTAAGAACAAAGTTTAAAATGACTAAGTTTCAAGATGGCCGGATACCTGAAAGGGAATCAAGATGAATTAAATAAAAACTTTCTTATTCAAGTACTTTCCTTTACATGAGAATCAGAAAAAACATTCTGACTAAATTTTAAATCAGTCGTATGAATCCTTTTTTTTGAGAATACATCATAGAATCATACAATATTACATTTAGAAACTCTGGCCTTTTGTGTTTTCTTGAAATGTTTTAACACGGATTACACACTTTGCAGGTATATATGTATTTATAGTAAACACCATGGAAGAAGTGTGCATCAATGACTAACACTATATGAGTTCAAGAAATAAATCACACACTTGCCAACTCGAATACTACCAAATGGTAGCATACAATGGTATCATAGAATGGAAGCACAATGGTATCATAGAATGGTAGCATACAATGAACAACATGAAATAGGCTAGAGGAGAGAATTGCGCGTCTTACCGATTCGAATGCCACCATGAAAAATGTCAATAAATGGTAGCACGTAATAAATAACAAGGTTTAAATCACCATAAAAGGAATTGCATGTCTTTCCGATTCGTAGACCTCCATGTAAATGTCAAGAAATGGTTGCGCGCAATAAACAAGTTTTAATTCATCTTGAATCGAATCGCACATCTTGCTGATTCGTAAGCCTCCATGTAAATGTCGATAAATGGTAGCGCGTAATGAAATACAAGCTTCATATCTTCATGAAACGAATCGCGCGTCTAGCCGATTCGTAAGCGTCCATGTACATGTTAAAAAATGGTAGTGCGTAATGAAACACAAGTTTTAAATCTTCATAAAACGAATCGCGCGTCTTGCCAATTCGTAAGCGTCCATGTACATGTTAAAAAATGGTAGCGCGTAATGAAACATAAGTTTTAAAATCTTCATAAAATGAATTGCGCGTCTTGCTGATTCATAAACCTCCATGTAAATATTACAAACACTCAAGCGCCCTTTTCATGAGCTCAACGTAATTTGTTAATCAAATAAAGAATTAGACTCAAGAATATGAGAGTTCTCAAATAAACGGCATCGGGAGAAACCCAACTACCGTCTTACCGCCCAGAACAAGGATCACCAATGAAGCATGAAAAGCAGAGGTCTTGAAGATCAAATAGGCCACCAGGACAGGAACTCTGGAAATAGCTGCTGTTCTGCATCGGGACCTCTGAATAGTGAGCACTGAGAGTTGGGCTGGCTCTCTTTTATAGAGTCTTGGCCCAGCCCACAACCACGCCCAGGCATGCTGCAGGGATAGTCTCTGGAAGACCCTGGAAAGGGGCCACACCCTAACACACTCTGAAAAACTGCAGCAATACATGCAAAGGAACAGTATTTATAAGCACATTAAAAATCAGTCTTCAGGATTGAACTCTGCAACACAAAAGGTTAAACCACAACATATCAGCACAATGCATAAATTACAGTGTTTTGAGAGTGCTGGGTTTTTGCATTCTAGTCGCCAATAGAGCGTGTAATGTTCTGGTGTTGACAGTCAGCTTCTTCAAGGCCCAGACCACAGCAAAGGCCTCCCTTTCTATAGCTGACCAACGCTTCTCTATAGGGGTCAAACTTCTGCTGATAAAAGCAACTGGTTGATCGTGGCCCTCAATGTTGAGGTGAGAAAGAATTGCCCCACCCCTACCCCTGAGGCATCAGTTTGGACAATGAATGTCTTAGAGTAGTAAGGGCTTTTTAACATTGGTGCAGAGCACATGCAGGTTTAGGGTCCTCAAAAGCTTTTTTACAGCTAGCTCTCCATAAAACTTTCTTTGGCATCTTTTTTATGTGAAGTCATTAAGAGGGGCTACAATGAAGTCATCATTTTTAATGAACCTCTTATAGTACCCAGTGAGGCCTAGGAAGGCTCTCTCCTGGATTACTCCATTCTAATACAGTTTGGAACTTCCCCTGCAGTGGTTGGATCTGGCCTCCACCTACCAGGTGGCCCAGATAAACAACCTTCCCCTGCCCTGTCTGGCACTAAGAGGCGTTGATAGTGAGGCAATGCCTTTTACAGGGCCTCCAAAACAATCCAGGTGGTCGTCCCAGGTGGAGCTAAAGACAGCTATGTCATTGAGATAGGCTACGTTATAGGCTTCCAAACCTTGGAGGGCTGTATTCACCAGCCTCGGAAAAGTGGCAGGTGCATTCTTCAAACCAAAGGGCATAACAGTAAATTGGTAATGCCATCCAATGGTTGAGAATGCAGTTTTTGGTTTTGCATCCTGTGACAATTTGATCTGCCAATATCCTACAGTCAAGTCAAAGGTGCTTAGATACCTGACAGATGCCAGTGTATCTATCTGCTTAACCGCCCCAGGAGTAGGGTAAGCATCTGTCTTTGGGATTATGTTGAGCCCTCTGTAATCTTCACAAAGTCTTATCTCCTTTTTCCTGTTTTGGAAGGGAGGTTTTGGTACCAGCACCACTGGGCTAGCCCAGGGGCTGTCAGAGTGCTCAATCACTCCTAGGTCAAGCATCTTATGCACTTCAGTTTTGATGCAATCCCTAACTAATCAGGTTGCCTGTAAATGTTACTTTTAACAGGCAAACTGTCTCCTGTGTCAATGGTGTGTTCACACTATGTTGTCTGCCAAGGTGCCAGAGAAAACAGTTCAGAGAACTGGGCTACGAGGTTCATGCAGTCCTCTTTCTGAGACTTAGAAAGGCAGTCTGCTAGGACCACTCCATCCACTTAGCCATCAGCTGCTGTGGCGGAGAAAAGATCAGGGAGAGTGTCCCTCTCTTCTTCGTGTCCCTTATCAGTTGCCATGAGGAGGGTCAGATCAGCCCTGTCATAGTAGGGCTTAAGGCGGTTCACATGAAGCACCCTGACGGGGCTTCTGGGAGTGCCAAGGTCCAGCAAATAGGTGACCTCACCATTTTTCTCCACTGTAGTGTGGGGACCACTCCATTTGTCTTGGTGTGCCCTGGGAGCCACAGGCTCACGGAACCACACATTTTATCCTGGCTGGTTGTAGGAAAATGGCTGCTTGTTGCAGTTACACCCCCACACTTTTTGCCTGATATTGATGCTGACTTGATAGAGTGTGCTGGGTACCTGCTAACCAGGCTTCAGCACCAGCGTTCTTTCACTAAAAATGTACCATTGTTTCCACAATTGGCACACCGATACGTCCCTTGTAAAAGGTACCAGTGGTACCAAGGGTCCTGTGACCAGGGAATGTCCCTGAGGGCTGCAACATGTGTTGTGCCACCGTAAGGGACCACTCACCTAACACATGGACACTGCCATTGTAGATTGTGTGTGTTGATGGGTAGAAAAAGGCACAGTCGACATGGCATCCCCCTTAGGATGCCATGCACACAAAATATTGACTGTGGTATAGGTAAGTCACACCTCTAGCAGGCCTTAATGCCCTAAGGCAGGGTACACTTTACCACAGGTGAGGGCATAGCTACATGAGCAATATGCCCCTACAGTGTCTAAGTACATTCTGAGATATTGTATTCACAGTGTGCCCATATTAAGTATATGGCCTGGGAGATTGTCAAAAGACACTCCACAGTTCCATAATGGCTACACTGACTACTGAGAGGTTTGGTATCAAACTTCTCAGAATAATAAACCCACACTGATGCCAGTTCCGGGTTTTATTAAAAAATGCACACAGAGGGCCAATCCTTTAAAGCAAAACTGTCCGGTCTATTCCAGCCTGCCACTAAGAGACAAGTTTCTGACCCCCGGGGGTGAGAGACTTTTTGCTCTCTGGGGCCAGAAACAAAGCCTGTACTGGGTGGAGGTGCTTCACACCTCCCCCCTGCAGGAACTGTAACACCTAGCAGTGAGCCTCAAAGACTCATGCTTTGTGTTACAATGCCCCAGTGCACTCCAGCTAGTGGAGATGCCCGCCCCCCCTGGACACAGACCCTACTTTTGGTGGCAAGTCTAGGGAGATAATGAGAAAAACAAGGACAAGTCACCCCCTTAGCCAGGTTCACCCCTAAGGTGACCAAAGCTAATGTGACCCCTTCCTTGGAAAATCCTCCATCTTGCTTTGGAGGATTTAGCCCAATAGGATTAGGGATGTGCCCCCCTCCCCAAAGGGAGGAGGCACAAGGAGGGTGTAGCCACCCTCAGGGACTAGCCATTGGCTACTGCCCTCCAGTCCTAAACATCCCCCTAAATTTACTGTTTAGGGGCGTCCCTGAACCCAGAAAATCTGATTTCCTGACGACCTGAACAAGAAGGACTGCTGACCTGAAAGCCCTGCAGAGAAGACGGAGACAACAACTGACTTCGCCCCAGCCCTACTATCCTGTCTCCAGGCTCAAAGAACCTGCAACTGCGACACATCCAGCGAAACCAGCGACCTCTGCTGACTCAGAGGACTGCCCTGCAACCCAAAGGACCAAGAAACTCCAGTGGACAGAGGCTCTGTCCAAACAACAAAGAAGAAACCAACTTTAAAGGGACTCAAGCCTCACTCTTGAAGCGTGAGTCCCCAACACTCTGCACCCAATGCCCCTGGCTCGTGTCCAGAACAACCAACACTACAGCAAGGACCCCCAGGCGATTCCCATAATGTGGCCACCCTGAGACGACCTCACTGCACGCCCACGGCGATGTTTGCAGAGAGAATCCAGAGGACCCCCCTGACCACAACTGCCCGGTAACAAAGAACCCGACGCCCGGAAGAAGCACTGCACCTGCAGCCCCAAGGCCCGAGAGAAACCAACTACTGGTGCAGGAGTGACCAGCAGGCGGCCCTCATCTTTGCCCAGTTGGTGGCTGGTCCAAGAAGCCCCCCCGTGCCCTGCCTGCATCGCCAGAGTGACATCTGGGTTCCTCCATTGCTTTCAATTCAAAACCCGACACCTACTTTGCACACTGCACCCGATCGCCCTTGTGCTGCTGAGGGTGTATTTTGTGTGCCTGTTTGTGACCCCCTCAGTGCTCTACAAAATCCCCCTGGTCTGCTCCCCGAGGACGCAGGTACTTACCTGCCAGCAGACTAGAACAGGAGCATCCCTAGTCTCTATAGGTGCCTATGTTATTTGTGCCCCTCTTTGACCTCTGCACCCGACCGGCCCTGTGTTGCTGGTGCTGGGTGTTTGGGGTTGACTTGAACCCCCAACTGTGGGCTGCCTATGCCCCGGAGACTGAACTTGTAAGTGCTTTACTTACCTGAGAAAACTAACTAAACTTACCTCCCCCAGGAAATGTTGAATTTTACTTCAAAGTTCCATGTTTACCTATGCCAAGTACCTTACAATGTATGTACTTACTTGAATTCTGAATCTTGTGGTTCTAAAATAAATTAAGAAAATATTATTTTTCTATAAAAACCTATTGGCCTGGAGTTAAGTCTTTGAGTGTGTGTTCTCATTTATTGCCCATGTGTGTACAACAAATGCTTAACACTACCCTCTGATAAGCCTACTGCTTGACCACACTACCACAAATAGAGCATTAGTATTATCTAATTTTTCCACTATCAACCTCTAAGGGGAACCCCTGGACTCTGTGCTCGCTATCTCTCACTTTGAGATAGTATATACAGAGCCAACTTCCTACACTGGTATACAGTTTGGACAACCTTCAGATCATGCCACTGCGTTTACAGTTCTTGGCTGGCCTGAAGGTTTTTAGTGGCCTTTTTCATGCACTCGGCCATCCTGGATCTGGGGCCAAGTACATAATCTACAATGTCTGGTTTAGGGAGCTTGAGAGGTTGCTCCCATCCTTCCTTACACTTGTAAGTGGGCCCCTAACAGGGTGACCAAACAAAAGTCCCAAGGGGCTGTAACCCACTCCCTTCTGAGGAACCTCCCTGTAGGCAAACAGGAGACATGGCAGTAGGACATCCCATCTTCTGAGTTTTTCAGAGAGTCCCATAATCATGCCTTTGAGATTCTTTTGAACCTCTCAACCAAACCATTGGTTTGGAGGTGGTAAGGGGTGGTGAACTTGTAAGTAACACCACATTCCTTCCACATGGCTTTAAGGTATGCAGACATGAGGTTTGTACCTCTATCTAATACCACCTCTTTTGGAAAGCCCACCCAGGAAAAGATTCCCAGGAGGACATTTGCCACTGGAGGGGCTGTAGTGGTCCTTAGAGGTATAGCCTCTGGATACCTGGTGGCATGGTCCACCAGTATGAATCTGTTTCTAGAGGTAGTGAGCGGGTCTAGGGGGCCAACAATATCCACACCAACCCTCTCAAAGGGAACCCCAGCCACTGTTAGTGGAATTAGAGGGGTCCTTTGGGTGCCACCTGTCTTGCCACTGGCTTGGCAGGTGACACAGGAGTGACAAAACCCCTTTGTATCTTCAGGCATATGGGGCCAGTGAAGGTGTGGGACAAGTCTGTCCCAAGTCTTGCTTTGCCCCAGGGGACCTGGCAGGGGCATGTCATGTGCAAAGGTCAACATATATTCTCTGTACTGCAGAGGTACTAACAACCTCCAGGTGGCACCAGGTGAGGGTTCCCTTACTTCTGAGTATAAGAGGTTGTATTTCCAATACACCTGGTGGGTGCCACTGACATCACCTGCTTCCTGAAGGACAGCTTGCTGTCTTAACCCTTCCAGTGTAGGACAGGTGTGCTGTGCCCTACTGAACTCCTCCCTGGCAGGCCCCCTGCACCTTCAAGTTCATCTGTATCAGCTTTCATCTCTTCAGATGTAGGTTCTACCAAGGGAGTAGATTTCTCCTCCTCAAAGTGGGAATGCTCACTGGAGGGAGGGGTAGGGGATAGCTTTTTGCCCTTTCCTACCCTTGGTTTTAGGAGCCTCTTGGGCCATTGTTCCAGGCTCCAAGAGTCCTTTTTCTTTTTGCTTCTTGGCCTGAGCCACGGTTAAAGCAAAACTATGTCCTGGGATGCCCAGCATTGATGCATGGGTCTCCAACTCCACTGCCATGCGGCGGCATACAGTGTTGTTGTGGCCATCAGTCACTTGCTACTGGTGAGTAAGTGGGTGTTGCTCAGGGGACACCAGTTTTTCAGTCACCATAGTGACAGTGGCTCCTGTGTCCCTGTAGACCTCTGGCTGAACACCACTTATCAAGGGCAGCTGCCTGTACTTACTCATGTTAAGGGGACAGGCAGGAAAGGTGGGAAAATCAATGTCCCTATCTGAGACTAAAACAGTTTTAGTAGTTTGCCTAACTAAGCCCGCCCCTACCATACTTCCTAAAGTGAGCCCTGCTATACCCTTGGAATGGATATTGCTGCCTGAACCACCACTACTGTTGTTACTAGGGGCACTAGTTGTAGAGGTAGGGGTTGTATTGGTGGATGGCTTGGTGCTTTTCTTAGGGCAGGAGCTGTCTCCTGGCCTATGGCCCTTGTACCTACAGACATAGCACCAAGGCCTTTTTGTTATGGAAAGAGGAAGATGATTTGGACCCCGCCCCAGAGAAATTCTGGGGTCCTGATGAAGACTCTTTAAGATTGTTTTTGTCCCCACCCTTGTCCTGAGACTTACCTGCTTCCTTTTTCTTGTCCTTGTCACCCCCCAGTGTGAGCGTTTTGGCTCACCCTTGTTCTGACCCACTTGTCTGCCTTCTTTCCCAATTCTTGGGGAGAGGTCAAATCTGACTCTACCAAGTACTGGTGCAACAGATCAGACTCACAATTGTTCAGTATATGCTCTCTTAAAATCAGATTGGACAAGCCCTCATAATCAATTACTTTGCTACCATGTAACGAGCCCTCCAAGGCGTTCACAGAGCAGTCCACAAAATCAACCCAGTCTTGGGAGGACTCTTTCCTGGTCTTCCTGAACTTAATTCTGTATTGTTGTATGAGGCTGGCCTGGTTTGTAGTGGGTACCTTGGGTACTTACACTTTATACCAGGTCCAGTTATCCCTTATTAGTGAAGTAGTAGTGTTCTAGCAGCTTAGGCTGATAGAGGTAGCTATAGCAGAGCAGCTTAGGCTGAACTAGGAGATATGCAAAGCTCATGCAATACCACTTATAGTTACACAGTACTTATACAGAAGTAAAGACAATACTCAGTGTTACCAAAAATAAAGGTAGTTTATTTGGGTGACACAAGGCCAAAAATATCTTAGCGGCAATACTCCTTCTGGAGGTAATTATTATACACAATATATACACTAGACACCAAAATAAGGTAAGTAATTCGACATAAGATAGTGCAAACAATAGGAAATGCTATAGAATGCAATGGGAGGAAATAGGTTTAGGGCAACACAAACCATATACTAAGAAAGTGGAATGCGAGTCACAAATTCCCCACCTAGACAAGTGTATTGTGTGCAGAATCGCTGGGAGAGTAAGAATACAGTAAAGGTAAGTAAATTACCCCACTCCAGAACCCACAAAAGCAGGAGTAAAGTACTACAAGTTTCCTTAGGACACACTACACCTCGTGATTGTGATTTTGCAGTAACCAAGTCTGCAAACAACAACTGCTAGATTCCTGGACCTGAACACCTGCAAAAGGAGGAGAACAAGTGCAGAAGTCGAAAGACGTTCCAGGAAGGGCAGGAGCCCCTGCCAACCCAGAAGAGGGTGCAAAAGGAGAGTCCCCATTTGGATGAAGACTGCTGGAATGCACCCTAGGAAGATGCCAGCGGGTTCCTGCGTGATGCAGAAGATGTCCCACGACGTGAAGATGGATGCAGACGTGATTTCGTGTTGGAAGGCGCCAACAAGCCTTGGTTACGACAAATGTGCGTTTTGCATCACAATGGCGCTGGCTGGACCCAGGAGGGACCTGGGGGCCTCAACTCTGTGTGAGGAGGAAGAGGGGGCTCTCATCACTTTAGAGAGCCCTCAGGATGCCAGCCAGCACCCCCAGAGGTGTCAAGACACGGGGACAAAGGAAGTGCAAAACGTGGTTGGTGCAACACAACAAAGGAAGGTCCCACACCACCAGAAAACAACTCAGCGAGTTGAGTATCGCAAGATGGAGTGCTGGGGACCTGGGCCATGCTGTGCATGAAAGAATTTAGCAAATAGTGTACAGAGGCCTCAGGAGGTGAAGAAGACGCAGTACACAGGGGTACCGTTGCTGTCAGGGAAGGCAAGGTCTTACCTCCTCGAGATTGCATCAGCAGGACCTCAGGACAGTGTATGTCGATGGGGTCCACCCTCTGTGTCATTAGGAGCACGCTTGTTGCTGTGAGAGGAGTCCAAGGGTACCGGTCGTCGTCTTGTAAGGTGCCTGCGTGAGCAGGGGAGTGAGTCCGTCACCCCACAGGAGATTTCTTCGGTCGTTCTGGTACAGGATGACGTCTGGGAGTCCTCAGAGCGTGCACACCATGGAAACTGTTGCAGTTAATGGCTGGAGCTGAAGTTGCAGACCAAAAGTATCCCTTGTGGATACTTTGTTGCTGTTACAGCGTTTCCTAGAGCAGACTGCGGTTGATCTGAGGTCAGAGGATAAAGTAGTAGTTGCAGAGGATTCCTGAAGGAAACTTGCAAGCAGAATCTGAAGAGGACCCACAGGAGAGACCCTAAATAGCCCTGAGAGGGGGATTGGCTACCTTATCAGTTGAGGACCTATCAGGAGGGGTCTCTGACGTCATCTGCAGGCACTGGCCATTCAGAGCCCTACAGAGTGCCCCCACACCTTGCAAAGCAAGATGGCTAAGTCTGGGACACACTGGAGGAGCTCTGGGCACCACCCTTGGGTGGTGATGGACAGTGGAGTGGTCACTCCCCATTCCTTTGTCCAGTTTCGCGCCAGAGCAGGGGACAAGGGGTCCCTGAACCGGTGTAGACTGGCTTATGCAAGGAGGGCACCATCTGTGGCCTTCAAAGCATTTCCAGAGGCTGGGGGAGGCTACCTCTCCCCAGCCTGTAACACCTGTTTCCAAAGGGAGAGGGTGTAACACCTTGCTCTCAGAGGAAATGCTTTGTTCTGCCTTCCTGGGACTGAGCTGCTCAGACCCCAGGAGGGCAGAACTCTGTCTGTGAGGTGGCAGCAGCTGTAGCTGCAGTACACGCCTCGGAGAGCTGGTTTGGCAGTACTGGGGGTCCTTAGTGGAGCCCCCAGGATGCATGTATTTGGCTCCCCAATACCAGATTTGTAATGGGGGGACAATTCCATGATCTTTGACATGTTACATGGACATATTTGGAGTTACCATTGCAAAGCTATGTATAGGTATTGACCTATATGTAGTGCACACATGTAATGGTGTCCCCATACTCACAAAGTCCTGGGAAATGAAAAAAACAGTGAAAAGGAGGATAATGATAGGAATTAGCGCTCACAGTAATTCACCAAGTAGCAATATATCGCATAAGTTATACAAGGTGCTCTTAACAGGAGGATCCCCCCCACACCTCCCAAGTTTCTACTAGAAACACAATAACCACAAACAGATGTCAAGGCACTCGTGAGTTGAAAGTTCAGCGTTCATGTGTTTTCGTCCTGATGTCTTATTCGCAATAATCAACCATACATCCGACCAGGATAAAGGGCAGAGTTCTTAATTTATTCTTGAAGTATATTGTCCTTTACAACAACAGCCAACACGTATTTCGTCCTGTGAGAGAGTTGCTACCAAAGACTTCATCAGGGCTGTAAAGATTCAAATTATGACCAATATTAAAGTCAATATTTACAATATTGTTCCTACACAATGGATAACCCATATTCCAAACCACGTGACTTTTGTGCCGAATCCTGATTTTATATGTGACAGTTTGTGAGAAATTAGAGAATACCAGAATTTAAAGAAATTTATCAAAATTCACAATTTAAAATTTAAAATTACAATTTATAAGAGATAAACGATGAGCAGTCTAGAATTATGATGAGACATGGAGCCACTGATATATATGCTGCTTTAGAAATGATAACCTAAATATTTAAACTGATTATTTAGTCATTGCATTGAGAGATCAAATAACAATCACATGTGATGGCATAGGGCATTACGTAAGTCATGACACCCCGTATGTGGGCCAAATGAAAATCGAAAACATTTCCTGGGAAATGGCCCTGAACTATGTGGGGGCACCTTTGCTAGTGCAAGGGTGCCCTCACACTTAGTAACTTTGCACCTAACCTTCAGGAAGTGAAAGTTAGACATATAGGTGACTTATAAGTTACTTAAGTGCAGTGAAAATGTCTGTGAAATAACGTGCACGTTATTTCACGCAGTGGCAGTCCTGTGAAAGGGTTTGTCTCAGCTCCTTATGGGTGGCAAAAGAAATGCTGCAGCCCATAAGGATCTCCTGGAACCCCAATGCCCTGGGTACCTAGGTACCATATACTAGGGACTTATAAGTGGGGTCCAGTGTGCCAATTGACATTGGTAAATGAAGTCACTAGCCTACAGTGACACATTTAAAAGCAGAGAGAGCATAAGCACTGAGGTTCTAATAAGCAGAGCCTCAGTGACACAGTTAAGCACTACTGACAACACACACATTAAGCCACAAACTATGAGCACTAGGGTCCTAGCTAGCAGGATCCCAGTGAGACAGGCTAAACACACTGACATATAGGTTTTTATCTATGAGTACTGGGGTCCTGGCTAGCAGGATCCCAGTGACACAGTAAAAACACACTGACACACACTCACAAACAGGCCAAAAGTGGGGGTAACCATGCTAGAAAGAGGCTACTTTCTCACAATTGTTCAGTGCTAAGACCAAATCCATCCAACAGAGCAGATTATAAAACTGTGTAATTGTCAGCATCCTCCTCTCTGACAGTAAGAAGCCTATCCCTACCCTTGTCACCCGAGAGCGAAAGAAGAGCAGCCCACTGTCTCTGGTGGACCCTCTGTATTTTGTAGAGAACCACTTATGGATGTCATCCCCCATCTTGTAGGGTTGAACAACTATGCTAACGTTTCTAGAATCAAAAGCGTCCTCCCTGACCCTAGGTTCCCTGAAACCAAAGCTTCTGCCACAATAGGGTGTAAACCTGAATCCCTGCCTCTTTCTCTCCACTGCCAAGGCCTCCCTGTCCAGGACTAGCTGTTGCTGCTGCAGCCTCAACTTGGCCTCCTCGAGCCTGTTTCCTAAGTTCCCTATCTAAGGAGTCATCTTCTGGAGTTGAGCAGTTTGTCCTCTCAGATACAGAGGTGACGTAAGAGTGGCAGTATGAGCGTAGGAAGCTGGCTCTGTATATACAATATCGAAATGAGATACAGTGTGCACAGAGTCCAGGGGTCCCCCAGAGGCTAAAGTAGATGATACTAATGCTCTCTTTTATGGTAGTGTTGTTGAGCAGTTAGGCTTATCAAAGGGTCGTGCAAAGCATTGTTGTACATACACAAACAATAGAAAAAGCACAAACTCAGTGACTTACCTCCAGACCAATGGTTTTTATGTATCAAAAATATATTTTCTTAATTTATTTTTATAACTACAAGATTCAAGTTGCAGGTAAGTACATCAATAGATTCGTATTTCACACATGTATCAACAGTACTTTGAAATCGGTAAGTTATGCAGTTTTTGAATTATTGGCAATAATATGTTTTAAAAATGGACACTGCAATTTTCAGAAACAGTTCCTGGGGGGAAGAAATGTTAGATCGTTTTACAGGTAAGTACAACACTTACAGTTTCATTCTCCGGGTTTTAGGAAGTTCAGGTTAACCCCAAATACCCACCACCAGCAACACAGGGCCGGTCAGGTGCAGAAGTCAAAGTTGAACAGTTTTAACGTGGGCTCCTATGGAGACGGGGTAATCGGAATCAGGCCTGTCTGCAGGTAAGTACTCGCGTCTCAGAGAGCAGACCAAGGGAAATTGAAGGAGCCCTGTAGGGTCCACAAGTAGGCACCAAACACACACCTTCAGCGGCTCAGGGGTGGCCGGGTGCAAACAGAACATCAGGTTTCCAATGCTTGTCTATGAGGAGACCCCGGGGGTCACTCAGAGGCTACAGGTGAGGTCCAGGGGAGTGTCTCGGGCACACCACTGGTCGGACAAAGAGGAGGGCTGTCTGCTGAATGTAGATGCACTGGGTGTCGATTTCTCCAAGGTCTGGAGGCTGCAGGTGCATTGTGTCTTTAGGCGTCGGATATCTTTGTCCGAAGCCTCACGTTCAGGGGGGTTTTCAGGATTCCCTCTGCAGGCGTCGTCGTGGAGGGGTGGAGAGGTCAACCGAGTGTGGGCACTTGCTTGTAATCGCCTGGGGACCGTCTCTTGCTGGGTGGACCACCTGGACATGGGCCAGGGGCGTCAGGTGCACATGGGTCAGGACTCACTTATCCATAGTGAGGTGGGAGTCCTTGCTTGTTGGATTTTCTTAGACAGAGCTGCTGTCCTCCGAAGTTCTTGGTCCTTTTGGGTGCAGGGCAGTCCTCTGTAGTTGGACAGAGGCCGCTGGTCCCACTGGGCGTGCCGCAGGGATTTTGCAGGTTCTTTGAAACTGGAGCAGGCCGGTAGGGTTAGAGCCAAAGCAGTTGTCGTTTTCCTTCTTCTCTGCGGGGGGTTTCGGCTAAGCAGTCCTTATTCTTCTTGTCAGGTCGCCAGGAAACTGGTGAGCTGGGTTCAGGGAGGCCCTTAAATCCTAGATTTAGTGTCATTTTAGGGGTCAGAGGGCAGTAGCCAATGGCTGCTGTCCCTGAGGTTGGCTACACCCTCCTTGTGCACACTCCCTTTGGGGAGGGGGTCACAAACCAAATCCTATTGGTCCCTGTCCTCCAAACTAAGATGGAGGATTCTGCAGGGAGGGGGTCACCTCAGCTCTGGACACCTTAGGGGTGGTCCTAGCTGGGGTGGTCACTCCTCCCTGTTTTCCTAATTTTTTCACCGGATTTGCCATTAAAAGTGGGGCTTTGTCCGGGGGGAAGACAACTTTCCTAGTTGGAGTGCCCTGTGGCACTGTAACCTGTTGCTTGAGCTTTTGAGGCTCACCGCCAGGTGTTACAGTTCCTGCAAGGGGGAGGTGTAAAGCACCTCCACCCAAGATAGGCTTTGTTTCTGACCACCGAGAGCACAAAGGCTCTCACCCCCATGTGGTCAGAAACTTGTCTGAAAGTGGCAGGCTGGCACAGATCTGTCAGTCCTGCATTAGTAGTTTGTCTCTAAGATGCCCTCTGGGTGCATTTTTCAATAAGTACCACACTGGCATCAGTGGGGGCTTAATGTGCACAGAAGTTTGATATCAAACTTCCCAGTATTCAGTGAAGCCATTATGGAGCTGTGGAGTTAGTAATGACAAACTCCCATACCATATACTCAATATGACTACACTGCACTTACAATGTCTAAGAATGGACTTAGGGCTAGATGTACGAAAAAAAGAGTTTGTGACTGGCAAATTGCGAGTCTGAGCGACTCTCAATTTGAGAGTCGCAGACCCAGATGCTGGATGGTGTCCCTGACACCATCTGCGAATCGGAAGTGGGTCGCAAAGACCCACCTCATTAATATTAATGAGGTGGGTCGCAATTTGCGACCCCCTTCCGATTCGCAGTACTCACAGCGATGGTGGCCTGCTGGTCATTTCCGTGACTGCTTGTTAATAAAGCAGTTTTTTTTGTATTGCAACTCGTTTTCCTTCAGAGCCATTCAAAAAGGGGAAGGGGTCCATTGGGGACCCCTTCCCTTTTGCGAATGGGTTTAACTGCGAATTGCTTTGCGACCGCGTTGGCAGTCACAAAGCAATTCTACATTGCGATGCGAATCGCAAATAGAAAGGGGAACACCCTTTCCTATTTACGAGTCGCATTCCCATTTTGCGAGTTGGTAACCAGGTTACCAACTCGCAAAATGGAAATGAGCATCGCAATGTGCGTTTTCCATGGCGCAAACAGCGAATTTCGCTGTTTGCACCATGTAAAACGCTTCCTACAGCTGGCCCTTAGAAACTGTAGGGGCATATTGCTCATGCAGTTATGCCCTCACCTGTGGTATAGTGCACCCTGCCTTAGGACTGTAAGGCCTGCTAGAGAGGTGTCTTACCAATGCCACAGGCAGTGTTTTGTGGACATGGCACCTTGCGATGGGTGCTATGTCGACTTTGCCTTTCTCTCCCCAGCAGCACACACAAGCTGCAAAGGCAGTGTGCATGTGCTTGGTGACGGGTCCCCTAGGGTGGCATAATACATGCCCCTGGGGACCTTCCCTGTCCACAGGGCCCTTGGTACCATGGGTACCTTTTACAAGGGACTTAACTGTGTGCCTGGGGTGTGCCAATTGTGGAAAGAAATGTACAGATTTTGGGAAAGAACACTGGTACTGGGGTCTGGTTAGCAGGATCCCAGCACACTTTCAATCAAAGTTGGCATCAACATTAGGCAAAAAGTGGGGGGTAACCATGCCAACAGTGGCTCTTTCCTGCACTACACAAAAACTGAATGTGTGTAGGAATAGCATGTATGTGTTGTGTAGGCCTACTTAGCACAGGTTCCAACTTATAAATTAAAGGCAGGATGTCCTCTTTGGTAAACCTGTCTGAAAATCCTTTCTGTCCTGCTCCTCCTCTGTTAAGCTCCAGGAATCCTCATATTCAACCTTACAGCACAAAGCACACCTATTGTGAAAGATTGCAATGCATTTGTGTCCCCTTTTATACTTTGTACCTTGTTACCACCTGCTTTCAGTTGATGTTATTTTGCTTGTGAAAAATGCTGTTTTTTGATGAATTTCCTATTAATTAATGTATCTGATATAGACTTCTAGTTGCAGATTCCTTACCTCAGATTTTTACCTCAGGCATCAGTCTGGATCCAGAGATTTGTTTCTTTGAACAATACCCTTGCACGTTGGTCGACTCGGGCATCGTAGTCGCTGTGATGACGGCAGTAATAGTACATAGATGCTGCCTCAGCGCAGTGATGTCAGTTCTTTCCTTTCCGTGCCACACTCTGATCCCGAGAGAGCTACTCTTGGTCACTTTTTGACCAACTTTAACTATTTTGTTGACTTTTTGTGAGTTTTTGGTGCATTGAGGAATGTCTCAGAAGACCAGTTTCAAACCATGTGAGGACTGTCACCGCATGATGTCAGTGACAGGTCCACATCAGGTCTGTTTGTGGTTCCGGCAGCGCAACCACGACCTGAAGTCGTGCTCCGAGTGCCGGGCCATGCATCCGAAGACCTTGAGGGAGTGGTCCCTTGAGCTTATGACGACCCAGTGCTTGACTCTGCGTAGGTCCTGGTCTTGCTCGAGGGGAAGGTTTCGAGACAGGTCGCGGAGCACCCACCACTCGTCTTCTTCAAAGTCTTCGGGTCAAGGTAAGAAGAAGAAGTCAAAGAGATCCCGTCACCCTTCAACTTCGCACCATCACTCGGCTGATGCGACGCAGGAGGAGCGTCACTGCTCTAATCCTCCATCTTCAGAGCCTGCTTCTGGGTCACCTCTGCGCCTCCCATTAGTTTCCAGGTGCCGGAGCAACCCCTGCCCATTTAATGGTGTTTTAGGATGCCATGCACCTCCTTTTTTGTAGCCTGACCTGATAGGGCGCCTTCGGGCCCAAGGGGTTCGGTCGGGTGGCCTTCGGATTCCTCGCCGGCGGCTCCAGCTCCGGCCACCAAAGTCCCCTCTAGATCCGCACAGACGCCGGTCGGGCAATTGAGACTTTCCGGCCGGCGCTGGTTCAATTGTCGACACTCCTGACGTCATTGGTGCCCACCATCGACGTCGAACCGATCCTGATTCCAACAATTCTGAGTCGGACTGGCGTCGGCCGACGCTGCCTCCTTTTTCGATGGGGCCTATTCACCCCAGGTTGGATTCTGACCCTTATTCTTATGGGTTTGAATTCAAGAAAGGATTGGAGGGGTCCCTGGACCCTTATGAATACCGGGAAGACCCTAACTTGGACTGGGCACAGGAGTTGGGCGAGGCCAGTGATGTAGATATCTCTCCAGAAACTGGCATGCTGTCTCCTCCTACCGTGGCTACAGCTGAGGGAGCAACTTATTCCATGGTGGTCAGTAGAGCGCCTGAGCTCCTCTGCCTTGAGCTGCCTACTGTTCAGGTCAGGTCTAATCTCCTGACGGAGGTGCTTCAACCAAGGGCTTCCACATCTGAGCCTCCTCTTCCATTTAATGAAGCCCTCACCGATGTCCTTTTTGGTTCTTGGTCCAGACCCAACACAGAGGCACCTGTGAACAGAACTATCCCACACCGCCATCGGCCCGACCCGAGCGACCATAAATTCCTGTCCAACACCCCATGCCTGAGAACTTTGTCATCCAGGCATCCTCATCCTCGGGCGCATTTCTTCTGCACCTCGGGATGGGGAATCAAAAAGGCTGGAACAATTTGGGAAGAAGATGTTTTCTTCTTCCAGTCTCAGGCTGCGGTCAGTGAACACTGAATGCCTATTGGGCCCCCATATCCACTCTATGTGGGATACAGGCGCGCAAGTTCTGCCGCAGATAGCGTAGGAGACCTGTGCTAACGTTTTCCAAGCTGTCACCAATGGGAGAGACTCGGCAAAGTTCACTATCAGAAGTGGGCTGGAGACAACCTACTCTCTAGGTAGGTCAGTTGCGACGATGGTGGCCTTGAGGCGCCACACCTGGGTACGTACATCTGGTTTCTCAGGGGATGTCCAATAGACTCTTATGGACATACCCTGTGATGACTTCCTGTCTCTTTCAAGACAAGGTGGATGCGGCTTTGAAGAGGTTTAAAGACACCCGGGCTACGGCTCGGTTTCTCGGCCTTTTCATTGCCCCTCGTCCTCAACAGTCCGCCTTTCGTCCCTTTCGTGGCCACGGAAGGGGCTCCCTGTCACGTCCCTTTCCCAGCCACCATACCACCCATGCTGTTCAGCCACTGCGTGGCCGGCCTTGTGGAATCCCACATGCTTGTGGGACAGGGAACCAGAGGTCTTCCCACACCACCCCTGCCCCTTCTTTAGCCTCCAAATCCTCCTAGTCCGTCCCCTCACTCTGCTCCAGTTGGTGGCAGGATTCGCCATCACCTACCCCACTGGGAAGCTATCACTTCGGACAGGTAGGCTTTGCAGATCGTTCGAAGTGGCTACTCCCCCCTCCTCAAATCTGCCCCACCAGCCATGCCTCCTTCCTCCACGAATCTGCCCCACCCGCCATGCCTCCAGGTAGGAAGCTGGCCTGGCTTGTAGTGGGTACCTTCGGTACATACACCTTATACCAGGTCCAGTTATCCCTTATTAGTGAAATGTAGTAGTGTTCTAGCAACTTAGGCTGATAGAGGTAGCTGTAGCAGAGCAGCTTAGGCTGAACCAGGAGACATGCAAAGCTCTTGCAATACCGCTATAGTTACACAGTACTTATACACAATAAAAGACAATACTCAGTGTTACCAAAAATAAAGGTACATTATTTTAGTGAGGCAATACTCTTTCTGGAGGTAAGTATTATACACAATATATATTCACTGGACACCAAAATCAGGTAAGTAATTAGACATTGGATAGTGCAAACATTAGGAAATGCAATAGAATGCAATGGAAGAAAATAGGTCTAGGGGCAACACGAACCATATACTAAGAAAGTGGAATGCGAATCATGAAATCCTCCCTAGACAAGTGTAGTGTGTAGCGGGTCGCTGGGAGTGTAAGAAAACCACAAAGATGAGTAAAATACCAGAGTCCAGGAAAGTAGGAGTAAAGTACTGCAGGTTTCCTCAGGAAACACTACAAGTTGTGATTAGAGTTATTGCAAGAACCAAGCAAGACTGCAAGCAACAAATGGTGAATTCTTGTACCTGAAGACCTGTAAAGAGAGGAGACCAAGTCCAGAAGTCGCAGAAAATTCCAGGAAGGACAGGAGCCCCTTCCAACCTAGAAGATGGTGCAAAAGAGGATTCTCAGGTTGGAAGAAGTCTGCAGAAGACCACCAAAGATGATGTCTGTGGGTTCCTGCATGATGCAAGAATGTCCTACGTGAAGATATTGGATGCAGGCGAGTTGCAGCCCTGGATTCGTCCAACAAGCCTTGGTTCAAGCAATGTCACGGATTGTGTCAAAATGGCGCTGCCTGGACCCAGGAGTACTGAGGAGGCAAAGGGGTATCCCAACACTGGAGGGAACCCAGAGGTAACTAGGCAGAACCCACGGAGGTCCTAGGACATGGGGACAAAGAAGGTGCAAACTGCAGTTGCTGCAGCACTTCAAAAGAAGGTCCCACACTGCCAGAGGACAACTCAGCGAGTTGGGCGTTGCAGGACAGAGTGCTGGGGACCTGGGTCAGGCTGTGCACGACGTTTTCTTGCAAATACTGCACAGAGGCCTCAGGAGGTGAAGATGACGCCGTGCACAGGGGTACTGTCACAAACGGAGAAGGCAAGCTCTTACCTCCTCCAAATTTGGACAGCTGGACCTTAGGACAGTCTGTGTCGAAGGGGTCTGCCACCTGTGTTCCAAAGAGCACGCTCGTCATCAGGAGAGGAGTCCCAGAGAACCGGTTGTTGTCTTAGAAAGTGCCTGCAGGAGCAGGGAAGTGACTCCGTCACTCCACAGGAGATTTACTTGGTCCTTCTGGTGCAGAGTGAAGACAGGGAGTCCCTAGAGTGTGCACACCGTGGAAACTGTTGTAGTTGCTGGCTGGAGCTGAAGGTGCAGAGGAAAAGTATCCCTTTTGAATACTTTGTTGCAGTTACAGGGGTTCCTGGAGCAGTCTGCGGTTGATCCGTGGTCAGAGGATGAAGCAGGAGTTGCAGAGGATTCCTGGTGGAAACTTGCAAGCTGAATCTGAAGAGGAACCCACAGGAGAGACCCTAAATAGCCCTGAGAGGGGGAGTATCTACCTAACCAGGTATGTACCTATCAGGAGGGGTCTCTGACGTCATCTGCTGGCACTGGCCACTCAAAGATCTCCAGAGTGTCCCCACACCTTGGAAAACAAGATGGCTAACGACAGGGACACACTGGAGGAGCTCTGGGCACCACCCCTGGGGTGGTGATGGGCAGGGTAGTGGTCACTCCCCTTTCCTTTATCCAGTTTTGCACCAGAGCAGGGACTGGTGGTCCTTGAACTGCTGTAGACTGGCTCATGCAAGGAGGGCACCATCTGTGCCCTTCAAAGCATTTCCAGAGGCACTGGGAGGCTACCCCTCCCAAGCCTGTAACACCTATTTCCAAAGGGAGAGGGTGTAACACCCTCCTCCCAAAGGAAATGCTTTGTTCTGCCTTCTTGGGACTGAGCTGCTCAGACACCAGGAGGCCAGAACCCTGCCCGCCCCGCGAGGTGATAGCAGCTGCAGCTGCAGTCAAAGCCTCAGAGAGCTGGTTTGGCAGTACTAGGGGTCCATGGTGGAGCCCCCAGGATGCATGGGATCGGTCCCCCAATACCAGATTTGGAATGGGGGGACAATTCCATGATCTTTGACACCTTATATGGCAATATTCAGAGTTACCATTGTGAAGCTACATATAGATATTGACCTATCTGTAGTGCACATGAGCAATGGTATCCCCGCACTCACGAAGTCCGGGGAATTGGCCCTGGGCAGCGTGGGGACACCTTTGCTAGTGCAATGGTGCCCTCACACTTAGTAACTTTGCTCCTAGCCTTCACTAAAAGAAGGTTAGACATATAGGTGACTTTTAAGTTACTTAAGTGCAGTGAAAATGGCTGTGAAATAGTGTGTGCACTATTTCACGCAGGCTGCAGTGGCAGTCCTGTGAAAGGGTTTGTCTGAGCTCCTTATTGGTGGCAAAATAAATGCTGCAGCCCATAAGGATCTCCTGGAACCCCAATTCCCTGTGTACCTAGGTACCATATACTAGGGACTTATAATGGAGGTCCAGTGTGCCAATTGGAATTGGTAAATGAAGTCACTAAACTATAGTGACTAATTTGGAAGCAGAGAAAGCATAAGCACTTTAGTTCTGGTTAGCAGAACTTCAGTGACACAGTTAAGCACTACTGACAATACACACATTAGGCCATAAACTATGAGCACTGCGGTCCTGGCTAGCAGGATCCCAGTGAGACAGGCAAAACACACTGACACATAGGGTTTTAACTATGAGCACTGGGGTCCTGGCTAGCAGGATCCCAGTGAGACATTAAAATCACACTGACACACAGTCAGAAACATGCCAAAAGTGAGGGTAACAATGCTAGAAAGAGGCTACTTTCTCACACTCCATCCATCAGCCGAATACCAGAGGATCATTTGGCACTTCTCCACCAGGAAGTCACAGCTCTCTTGTCATAGAGAGGGTCCCTCCGCCAGAAGTAGGTGTGGTTGTTATTCCCGGTACTTTCTGGTGTCCAAAAAAGTCAAGGGCTTACGTCCTATCCTAGACCTTCGGGACCTCAATCTCTTCATTGTGATGGAGAAATCGAAAATGCTCACCCTGGCTCAGATCCTGTCTGCCTTGGACCCAGAAGAATAGATGGTAGTGTTGGACTTGCAGGATGCTTATTTCCATATTCCAATCCTTCCTGCCTACAGACGTTACCTACGATTCGTGGTAGCTCACGAGCACTTTCAATTTACCATGCTCCCCTTGGGTGTTAAGGAAAGTGATGGCGGTGGTTGCAGCTCATCTGCACAGTTTATGGGTTTCCGTCTCCCCGTACCTCGACTGGCTGTTGAAGACTGACTCGCCCCAGAAAGTTATCTCCCACCTTCAGACTACGGCGAACCTCCTGCACGTGCTGGAGTTCGCTATAAACGTGTCGAAGTCACACCTGACTCCCTCTCAGACGCTTCCTTTCATCAGAGCTGTTCTGGACAAAGTGCAGTTTCGTGCCTATACTCCCGAAAAGCGAGTCCAGGATATTCAGGCTATGATTCCGATCTTTCAGCCTCTATCTTGGGTTTCAGTGAAACTGACTCTGAGGCTGCTGGGCCTCATGGCCTCCTGCATCCTGCTAGTGACACATGCCAGATGGCATATGGAGGCTCTGCAGTGGGACTTGAAGTTCCAGTGGGTGCAGCATCAGGGAAATCTCTCTGACATGTTCTAGATATTGGAGGGGACTGTGAAAGACCTGCGTTGCTGGCTTTCGAATTATCATTGGGTCAATGGCAGATCCCTCTCCCTTCCCCAACCAGATCTATCCTTAGTGACGGACGGGTCTCTTCTGAGATGGGGCGGCCACATGGGAGAGGCGGAGATCAGAGGGATCTGGTCTCCGGCGGAGTCTGGGCTCCATTTCAATCTTCTGTAGCTCCGGGCGATGGCTTGCTGTAGGAAGCTGGCTCTGTATATACTATATCAAAATGAGATATAGTGTGCCCAGAGTCCAGGGGTTCGCCAGAGGCTTGACAGAGGCAATAATAGGTAATACTAATGCTTTATTTGTGGCAGTGTGGTTGAGTAGTTAGGCTTATCAAAGAATAGTGTTAAGCCTTTGTTGTACACACAAAAACAATAAGGGAAACACACACTCAATAACTTAACTCCAGACAAATTGGACTTTTATATAGAAAAATATTCTTAAGTTATTTCTAGAACAACAAGATTAAATTAGCAGATAAGTACATAAATGAAAGATACTTTGCATAGTTAGGATCAGGACTTCGATTGGAATGAACAATGTGCACAGTTTTTCTTACAATGGCAAAAAACTATTTTAAAAGTGGACACTGCAATTCTCAACAGTTCTTGGGGGAAGAAAGTACAGTACAGTTTTGAAGGTAAGTAATAGACTTACAGGTTCAGTCTCTGGGGCATAGGTAGCCCACCGTTGGGTTGGGTTCAAGTTAACCCCAAGCACCCAGCTCCAGCAACACAGAGCCAGTTAGGTGCAGAGGTAAAACAGGCGCCAAGATAACGTGGGCCCCTGTGGAGACAGGGGATACTCCAGTTCTGGTCTGCTTGCAGTTAAGTACCCGCGTTTTCAGAGGTCAGACCAGGGGGGTTTAGAGGAGCACTGAGGGGGACCCATGTAGGCATCAAACACGCACCCTCAGCAGCACAGGGGCGGACAGGTGCAGGGTGCAAACAGGGTGTCGGGTTCCCAGTGGAACTCTATGGTGGGACCCCGGGGTCGCTGCAGGCAAGGCAGAGGGGGGCTCCTCGGCAAGACTCTGACTGGATAGGGAGGAGGGCCACCTGATGGTCACTGCTGCAGGTCGGTTTCTCTCGAGTCTGGGGGATGCGGGTGATGTGCTTCTCCAGGTATCGGATACCTTTGTTCTGGGCAGTCGGGGAGGCCTTGGGATTCCCTTTGCAGGTGTTGTTGTGGAGGGGTGGAGAGGTCAGCCCATAGTGGACACTTGGTCGGAATCGCCTAAGGATCCTCTCTGGTTAGTTGGCCACCTGGACAGGGGCTGTAGTTTTGGACTCAGGCTTCTGGAGTGAGGTGGAAGTCCCTTGGAAGTAGTTTCCTCTTCTCCTTGTTGGACAGGTCCGTTGTCCACATGAGATTCTTGGTCCTCAGTGATGCAGGCAGTCCCCTGGAGGCTTTTCAGGTGTCACTGGTCCTGTAGAATGCGTCACTTTTCTTGTTCAGGGTCTTTGAAGCAGAAGACGGGCCGGTAGGGCTGGGACCGAGTCATTTGTTGTCTCCTTTTTTTTCTCTGCGGGGTTTTCAGCTCAGCAGTCCTTCTTCTTTTCTTGAGGTTGTCAGGAATCTGACTAGCTTGGTTCAGGGAGCCCTTAAATTCAAAATTTAGGGGCGTGTTAGGGGCAGGGGGCAATATCCAATGGCTACTGCCCCTGAGGGTGGCTACACCCTCCTTGTGCCCACTCTCTTCGGGCAGGGGGGCACATTCCTAACCCTATTGGTCCTAATCCTCCAAAGCAAGATGGAGGATTTCTCAAGGAGGGATTCACTAGACACCTTAGGGTTGGTCCTGGCTGAGGGCGTGACTCCTCCTTGTTTTTCCTAATTATCCTTCTGGACTTGCCGCCAAAAGTGGGGGCTTGTCCAGATTGCGGGCATCTCCACTAGCTGGAGTGCCCTGGGGCACTGTAACACGAGCCTGAGCCTTTGAGGATCACCGCCATGTGTTACAGTTCCTGCAGGGGGAGGTGTTAAGCACCTCCACCCAGGATAGGCTTTGTTTCTGACCACAGAGTGCACAAAGGCGCTCACTCCATGTGGTCAGAAACTTATCTGAAAGTGACAGTCTGGCACAGACCAGTCAGTCTTACACTAGCAGTTGGGCTAGCATAAACAGGGCATCTCTAGGATGCCCTCTGTGTAAATTGTTCAATAAATGCCACACTGGCATCAGTGTGGGTTTATTGTGCTGAGAAGTTTGATACCAAACTTCCCAGTATTCAATGAAGCCATTATGGTGCTGTGGAGTTCGTATTGATATGCTCCCAGACCATATACCTAATATGGCTACTCTGCACTTACAATGTCTAAGAATGGACTTAGACAATGTAGAGGCGTATTGATCATGCGGCTATGCCCTAACCTGTGGTATAGTGCACCTTGCCTTAGGGCTGTAAGGCCTGCTAGAGTGGTGTCTTACCTATGCCACAAGTAGTGGTTTGTGGGCACGGCACCCTGAGAGGAGTGCCATGTCGACTTAGACTTTTTTTTTCCCCATCAGCACACACAAACTGCAAGGCAGTAGGCATGTGCTGAGTGAGGGGTCCCAAGGGTGGCATAATACATGCTGCAACCCTTAGGCACCTTCCCTGGCCACAGGGCCCTTGGTACCATGTGTACCTTTTACAAGGGACTTAACTGTGTGCCAGGGCTGTGCCAATTGTGGGAAGAAAGGTACAGTTTTAGGGAGAGAACACTGGTGCTGGGGCCTGGTTAGCGGGGTCCTAGCACACTTCCAATCAAAGTTGGCATCAACACTAGGCAAAAAGTGGGTGTGTAACCATGCCAGAAGTGGCATTTTCCTACACTTGCATTGAAAGCATTTCTTCCCTTTCTCAAAGGGAAAGTAGTTAAAGTGTTCACGGACAACACTCCCGCATTTGGGACCGGAACAAACAGGGCGAAGTAGGGTCCTGGTCCCTTAGTCAGGAGGCCCTACGCCTCTGGACATGGCTAACACATCAGGACATTACCCTGGTGGTTCAACATCTTAAAGGATCTTCTGTGGCAGCAGCTGGGGACGGTTCTCCACCCGAACCTGTCCAATCTAATCTCCGCCTTCATAAGTGGAGATTTAGCAGCAGCAGTTGACGGATTTTTACCTCCCCCACCCCCCCCCCTCCCCCCGAAGTCTGTGTTGTTATCTTGGCAGTCAGGCGGCCCTCCACCAAAATGGTATACGCCTGTCGTTGGCATAAATTTGTGGCATGGTGTACCAACGAATCCGTTGATCCCCTCTCTGCTCCTCTTTCTGAGGTTCTTTTGTTTATTCTCTCTTAAGCCCAGCAGATAGGGTGCCCAGATCTTGAGGAGCAAAAACTGGGACAGGTCAGACATAAAAGAAGGACTAAAGACTTTACTCTTACATTTATTTGAATATCTGACCTTTGTCCCAAAAACCAGGACATTTATTTAAAATTAAGAGAAGTATTGAGACACTGGGACAGTTCTCTCAAAACCGGGACTGTCCGGGGAAATCCGGGACGTCTGGTCACCCTACCAGCAGGGCTCTGCTTTGGACACCGTTAAAGGCTATTCATAGGCTATTTCAGCCTTTTTTAGGTTGCCTGAAAAGCCTTTCCTCTTTAAGTCTCCTATTGTTAGTTGATTTCGTATGGGTCTCACCCATTTGTTTCCTCCCACTCCGTTTATCATGCCTCAGTGGGACCTCAGTTTTGTACTTACTTAATGTGTACTCCCTATGAGCCGATGCACAATTGTCCCTTACAGCTCCTTACTTTCAAAACAGTTTTTCTTGTTGCCATCACTTATGCTCGCGGAGTGAGCAAGCTTCGGACTCTTTGTTCCAAGCTTCCATTTTTGTCTGTGCACCCTGACAAAGTGGTGTTACGCAATAGGGCTTCCTTCTTTCTCAAAGTGGTTACAACTTTTCACATAGGTGAGTCCGTCACCTTCCCTACTTTTTTACGCACCTCAACATCCTTCTCATGAGAAGGAGAGACTCCACCGCCTGGATCCAAAAAGAGTGTTGGTATTCTATCTCAATCGTACTAAAGATTTCCGGGTGGATGATCAACTCGTTGTTGGATACGTGGGTATGAAAAAAGGAAAGGCAGTGCAAAAACATACCATCTCTCAATGGTTACTTCTGTGCATCAAGATGTGCTACACTTTGGCTAAGAAGCAACCCCCTGAGGGCTTGTGCACTCATTGCACCAGAGCAACTGCTGCTTCCACTGCATTAGCACGTGGAGTTCCTGTCCTGGATATCTGCCAGGCATCTATGTGGGCATCCTTGCACACGTTTACTAAACATTACTGCCTGGACAGTCAGGTCCGTCAGGACGGCTACTTTGGTAGTTAGGTCCTGCAGGACTTTCTAGTATGATCTTGGTTCGCAGCCCACCTCCGAGGATGGCATTGCTTGGATATCTATTCTAAGGTAAGGAATCTGCAACTAGAAGTCTCTATCCGATGTACAAGTTACTCACCTGCGGTAGCAATATATCTGGTAGAGACATATTTTAGTTGCAGATTCCTTACCAATCCACCCATCCTCCCCACTTATGAACTGATTTCTAGGGACAGGGCTTTCCCATTCAGGGCCTTAGCTCTGGTGCACCCATTTCAGTGTTCTTCGCGGCTCTGCGCTTTGGCGTGGAAAATCTTGAAAAGAAACTGATGTCACTGTGCTGAGGCAGCAAGTGTCTACAACTCCCAACGTCATCATGGTGACTACGATGCCAACAGCGCCTGTGGAGTCGCCCAACACCACCTATCGCGTGCAAGAGTATTGCTCGAAGAAAAAATCTCCAGATCCAGTCTGACGCCTGGGGGAAAATTCTAAGGTAAGGAATCTGCAACTAGAATGTCTTTACCAGATATATCGTTACTGAAGGTAAGTAACTTGCACTTTGCAACTGGTTAGTAACTCCCTACTTTTTTGTAAATCAGGTCCTAGATTGTTCATTGCAAGCAAATCTTGTGACACTGCATTGTCAATCACATTTTTTTTTGTTTCCACCTCTGTTAATGTTCTAGTATTTGGAAGAGGAATACCTTAAAGGAGCTAAAGATGATGAACCAATGCCTCCTGTACAGCCCTATCATTATGGATCACATTACTCAAACAGTGGAACAGTTCTGCATTTCTTGGTTAGATTACCTCCTTTTACAAAAATGTTCTTAGTATACCAAGGTAAGAGCTTTATATGATCATCCAAAATATGTGTACTCTTAATTGCTGTGACTGCAATATCTGATAGAGACTTCTAGGTCTAAATTCCTTACCTTGGAATTATCCCCAGGCATGAGACTGGATCCGGAAGAGTTTTTGAAAGCAGCACCCCTGCGTGCTGGCATCAATTGCATCCATGTGCGTCATCGTCCTCTCTGGAAGTGGCATCCGCTGTGCCTGTATTGATGTCACCCAGGTGCGCTGATGTCAGTTCTTTTCTTTCTACACCATCCAACGCAGAACTGGGAAGATCTACCCCTTCATTATTTTTTGACTGTGCTTTATTCGTGAAGTGTTTTTTTAGATATACCTCCTGGTGTGGCAGGCTGTCATCCAGAAGGCCAGCTGCAAGCCCTGCGGTGCCTGTCATCGGCCAATATCGGTAACGATCCACGCCTTTTTTGCCTGTGGTGTCTCAAACGAGACCACGACCGAACGTCTTGCTCTGACTGCTGTGCAATGAACCTGAAGAGCTTTAGGGAGCTCTCCCTCAGGCTTATAGCGGCCCGCCATGTGACTCTTCACCGTTCGAGGTCCCGGTTGAGAGGAATGTCCTGGGTGCACTCGCGGAGTCGGAGGTTGTCGTCCTACTCCAAACGGCCCGGGCACTCAGGAAAGCATAAGAAAAATAACAACTCAAAGTGTGCTTTGACTTCTCCGTGTTTGTCGAGATATGGGAGCATCCGCACGCTAGAGCTCATTCGGCATTTGAGCCTGCACCTGGACCGACACTGCAATAGCTGAAGTGTAGGTAGCTGGGTTCTGGTTGCAGCACCACTCCATGCAACACAACTTGTGCCACTCTGAGGGACCCAGTACCACCCTTATGCAGACTGCCATTGCAGGCTGCATGACAAGGTGCTCCCACAGTTGAAAGCTAGACATGGCACACACTAAAAAACAGCTGTAATAACTGTAAGTCACCCCTCCAGCAGGCCTTCGGCCCTAAGGCAGGGTGCATTATATTACAAGTGAGGGCATATATGCATGTGCAAATATGCCCCTACTATGTCTGTCGATTCTTAGACATAGTAAGTGTACAGGGAAGCCATTTTAAATGCATGTGCTGGACACTGGTGACTATGATTTCCCCAGCAACATGATGGGTTCTCAGCTCATGTTAATAAACCCTCACTGATTCTAGTGATGGATTTATTAATACACGCACCCAGAGGGCATCTTAGAGGTGCGCCCTGAAAAACCTACCAAGTGCTGGTGAGCTCACTGACACGTTCAGGCCAGCCTGCCACCAACAGATAACAATCTGACCTCCGGGGTGAGAGCCTCCGCTCTCGAGAGGTCAGAAACAAAAGCCTGCCCAGGCTGGGGTGTTACCTGCACCCCCATACCCACAGGACGACCTGCATTCCAAAGCAGCAGCTTCAAAGATGCCCACCCCCTTTGATATGCAGAACTGGCCTTCCTCAGAGGAAGATGCCAACCCCCCTGCCTCAGGACCCATCTGGCACCTGGACAGGTGGGAAAATTAGCTGAGCATGAGGCATGTCACACTTCCAAACTGGGAACACCCGTAGGGAGGCCAGCCTGAAGTGAACACCACTTTAGAAATTCTGTCATCTTGCATGTGATGGAATTTAGGAACTCGGGTTAGGGTGATGCCCACCTACCACAGAAAGTGGACATCTAGAGGGTGTAGTGACCCCAAGGGTAAGTAGCCCACTGACTACTACCCTGCCCTCCCTCTAATGCCCCCTTAATTGAGTATTTAGGGAACACCCTGATACCAGATCCCCAAATCTTCGGTGGACCAAAAACAAGTGGACAAGGAGACTCCTGGACCTGAGAACCGAGGAGCGCGATTGACTTAGCGCCACCCTGCCTTTCTGCCTGCTGCACCAGACCCTTGAGGAGCAACTGACCTAACCTGCCGCTGCAGCCTCCAAGAAACAGGGAGAGCTGCCAGTGCTTTGCCAATTGCCAGGAAGAACTCCCTTGGAGTAGTTGAGCTGCTCTCCTGCATCCGGAGGCACCCAAGAAAGAACTGAGAGGACTGGGACTCTCAAAAACCCAATGTCAGACCTCACCACTGTAGCCGGACCACCTAGCTCATGTTGAAGTGGGCCAGCAGTGTCAATGTGATCCCCAGGCCCTCCAGAAGAGAAGCCCATCCTGTGCTTCCCCACTGTGAACTTCACGAGGGTGTCTGCAGACTGTTCCTGCATACCCCCCTGCAACCAAAAATTACCAGGAGGCGAAACCTGATGCCCTGTAATACCTCTGCAACCATCCACACCAGACCCAGAAGACGAGAACTAAGGGTGTCCCAGCATCTCCCCACTTCGTGAGACCTGAGCCCACTTGTTGGCTGGGTCAGACTGGACCCCTAGTTCACGCGTGCAGCGTGTTTCTGTAGGCACCACTGTAACTGTGAGGAACTTTAGTGCTGTACCCAACGCCATAAGACACCACTGAACCAGTGGCATACAGCCCTAGGAGGACTGGACTGAAGGTGTCCCCATGTGCCTGAGAACCTCAAAGGTCAAGCCCCCCTTTGGGTTCCCCTGTACTGTCCTTCATGTCCATCCCTGCAGCAATTGTGTAGCCAGACCGATCCCATAGACTTGAATGGGATACCCAATTCTGTAGCACATCTCTCCACCTAAACGCACCAGAGCTCCCAGAGGTGACCTGTTTGTGTGGCTTTAGACCTTGCCCCAAAAACCCCTTAAGTAAAAGAGATTGGTCCCATAAGTTGTTGTAGTCTATCTGGATTGCCGACTTTGTTTTCCTTTATAGGATTGCATTACAGCCTCCTGAGAATGCACTGTCTGCTTTTGAAAATGATAAAAATTCATAGCTCGAGGGGGCGGAGCTTGCCGAGCCGAAAGATTGCCGCGTAGTAGCATAGCTCTGCCGGCTACCTAAAGATCCTTCATAATCCTTCGGGTTATGCCCGATTCTTCGGACCCCCTGGGGAAGCAGCTGAAGCCCAGACCGCAGGGGTAAAGATCCGACCGTCAGAGGACCCCGGTGGAACCCGGTGTGGAAGCCGAGCCACGGGGACGCTCAGGGCGGGCCGGGCGGGCGAGGCCTAGAAATGGAGTGGCAGCGCTTGCGCTCGCCTGAAGATACGATGCGGGCAAGTTCCCGAGGCGTGTTGTGGAGTAACTGACTGTGCCCAGGCGAGAGAGAGGTCGCGCCTGGGGGCGGCCCTGGTCGGTGCGTCAGACCTACAGAGATCCTTGTGCTGCGCTGGTGCCGCTCTCGGGACGGCGACACAGTGGAGCAGACTGGGAGCGCGGAGGCCTGGAGGTGAGACTAAGCAGTGGGGTGGAAAGGAGCGTGGAACCTACTGCTTTTTCCGGCGGCCAGAATGAACTGCCTGGAGCGAACATGGCAGTGTTGCGACTGATGCCGTTATTTTAAAACTTGCCGGCGTGGCATGGGAAGCGGGCACAATTTAATAGAGGAGGGACCTTGGACGTGCTAAATCCGGTGCGCTGGCGATCTTGGCGAACAGCGATGGGGCGCCAACTGCGGAGAGTCGCGTCTTGTAAAGAGCTGGACTGGGGCTGGAGCCCGGGGCGGCGGTGCTGACCCAGTGGAGGGGCCCTTGGTGGTGTGGGACCGCGGATCTGAGATATGGGAAAGCGAGTTGACTGGGAATGAGGAGCGGACCGCGTGGGAAAGACAACTAAATTTTGCCACTATGGGAAAACATGACAAAGCCCAGCCTAAGCTGCACTTCGAGCGATGAAAAACTATGAGCCAAGCAGGGGAGGGCACAGAGGCTGGTCAGAGAGGGCCCCAGAGAGACCAGCTCATGAAGAACAAGACCTACGACACATTCAATGCAACAAAGTCTAACCCAAATAGATGCAAAATCGACTCTCTATCTTATCATGTGGACAGAATGTCAGAAAGACTAGATAAGCAGACGGAGCGCTTGGACCAGGTAGAGATACGTGTGTCGGCCACGGAGGATGGACAAACAGCACTAGCCTCCAGACAACTAAAAGTGAACACGGAGCTGGATACCCTTAAACACAAAATGGACGATCTGGAGTCGTGCTCTCGTAGAAACAACCTTCGTATCGTGGGACTAGTCTACATCGATCGCAAACATGGAAAACGTTATTGAGAGCCTGCTGACACAATTGCTGGGGCAGGACATCTTCTCAGCGTTCTTCATGGTGGAAAGGGCACATAGGTCGCTAGCGGTCCGGCCCCCGCCTGGGGCTCAACCTCGCCCGGTGATAGCGAGACTGTTGAACTATAGGGACCGTGATGCTGCATTGAAGCATGCACGTGAGTTGAAAACATTGAGATATGAGGGTATGACTCTCTCATTGTACCCCGACTTCACTCTGCAGGTGCAGGAAGCGAGGAAGCAATTCCTGCCAGGGAAGAAACAGCTTAGAGCTCTACAACTAGATTACAGAATGCTATACCCAGCCAAATTAAGAGTAGATGTAGATGGAAATACAATATTCTTCACTGATCATAAGAAATTGGAACAATTTGTGAACCGTAAGCTAGCAGATAAAAGAAACGCAGCGGGAGCAGAGCCGGCGAACAATTGATCAAAGAGCTGCTCCTGGTTGTCAAGGTTCCATTGCAGAAATTGGTTCAGAACACTAACGTTGTAAAAGATGTGTATACTGTAGATATACATTAATGCCATGTGGTTGTCGCCCATAAGGCTTGGAATTTTCAGGGACTGGAGGAAAATCATGTGTATCTTACACGCTGGGTGCGATGTGACCTGAGATGCAGGGATGGTCCAAAGGACACATGTATTGGTAGCCAACATAACAAAACTTTTGTTAAGGCGAAGCAACATCCGCCTTCATGTGTGATCCACTTATAGAAAAGTTGGGGTTAGGATCCAGAGGGACAGTTCGTGGGAGGATTTTGAAAGTTACAAACAGATGGGCAGGTTGGGGTTTGGCCTATTGTGGGAGGGGGGTGGACAGGAGGGGAAAAGTTGCAGTAACAGTATGGTTGAAATGTTGTAGTAGACGAAGCAGACATAATGCAGATGAGTACTATGCACAATCGGACTTAGAAAACCAACTTAGAGAATAGATAGCTCCAGAGCATACAACTACTGACACACAAAAGGGGCATCATAGACTAAGGTTGATCACCTGGAATTTGAGGGGACTTAATGATACACGCAAAACTCGTGGGGTGGTGGCATACTTACACCGACACAAGGTCGATATTGCAGTATTGCAAGAGACACATTTAGCCCCGGACAGCCCTATGCTCACCTCGCGCAGAATGAGGGGGCAGTTCTTGGCTGCAGGTTACACAACTCATGCTAGGGGCGTCCTGCTGTGGGCCTCCCACGCATCTGCCATTGAGTTCGAGTGTGCTAAGATTGACCCCGGGGGGAGATATGTAGTGGCGAAAATGCAAAGGCAGGGCTTTCCCTTTTATATTGATAGGAATATATGGGCCGAATTACGAAGGCCCCCAGTTTTATAGAAATCTTGCAGCGCGGGCAACGAAATGGAGAGACCTTCCACAGCTTTGGTGCGGAGACTTTAAGTGTACGCTGTCTCCTACATTAGATAGATCGGGAGGTAGGACCAGGGGCCCGGCAGCGCGTGCAATACTAGACATAATGGTGGTCTTGGGCCTGACAGATATCTGGAGAGAGAGGCACCCCGAAAAGGGAGGTTACACGCACTACTCATCAGCACATGACTTGTATACACGAATAGATCTCTGGCTGGTCTCCCACAATTTATCACATAGAGTTACACCCGAAGTGCCCTGGCCTCGAACGTATTCGGATCATTCACCGGTCCCGATATTACTGACAGTGGGTCAAATTCCACAGCCACCGTTCTCCTGGAGATTCCCACCATAATCGCTAACAGACTCCGTGTTTAGGGAGGAACTGACGAATGCAATTAAAGAATTTTTCCAACTAAACAAAGGATCAGTTACCCGAGTGGGCACAATCTGGGAGACATTCAAGGTGTACATAAGAGGGATTACCATGTCCAAACATGCGGGAGTACTCCGATCGATACGTGGGCGACTACAATTACTTGAAGGGGAACTATCCCAGTTAGAACAAGAGCATTGTGATACTGCAGATACATGTACATTGGGTCATATTCACGCAAAGATGCACGAATTTCAAGAGACAGCACTATCAGAAGTGTGTCATATGGGGAAGTATGCTGTGGCCTGAGCGTATGGGGAGGGGGACAGACCTGGCAAGGTCCTAGCAAATTTAATCCGCCCCAGTCGCAGCACCAATCTAATTAACAAAACGGCAGCAACAGATGGTAGCATTCTCACTGACCCCGAGGATGTAGCGGCTAGATTCCGAGAATATTACCAAACACTTTTTACTACAAGAGGAAGCCCTGAACCTAACGCTATAAAATAATATCTCACTCACATAGAATTACCAAAACTTTCGGAGAGCGACAGAGAGGTTTGGGCGCGCCATTTACGCTGGGCGAGATAGCAAAAGCGCTGGGAAGCATGGCTGAAAGTAAAGCCCCGGGCCCTGATGGCCTGGCAGTGTACTTCTACAAAACATACCAAACACTAATACTCCCACACCTAAAAGAGGTGTTTGAGGGGATGGTTGCAGATGGTTGCATGCCTCCATCGATGCGGGAAGCCATGATAATCACACTGCTTAAACCGGGGAAACCACAAGAACAATGCTCCTCCTACAGGCCACTATCACTGTTAAATGTAGATGTCAAAATATATGCGAAAATCTTAGCAGAACGTCTGGCCAAAGTGCTGCCCCTACTAGTAAAACCTGAACAAGCAGGTTTTGTCTCTGGCCGTAATCTAACCATGAACCTATGCACATTATTGGGCACTATTCAAAACATTAATCCTGATATACAGTCAGTGGCGGTGTTTCTGGATGTGGAAAAAGCGTTTGATTCAGTAGAATGGGACTTCTATGGGCGGCACTGAGACGGTTCGGAATAGGAGACACCTTTTTACATTTGTTAACCACATTGTACAGGGAACCCCGGGCCAGGGTCCGAGTGAACGGGGTAATGACAGAGGCAATGGACATCACCAGGGGCACTAGGCAGGGATGCCCACTTTCCCCCCTACTGTATGCGATGGCAGCGGAGCCTCTGGCTTGTGCCCTGAGGGAATATCATAGCCATCGTGGTCTTAATTTCAAACATTACAAAGTAGTAATATCGGCATATGCAGACGACACATTGCTGTATATCAAAGATCCAAAACATAATGCTGCGCCGATGCTCCAAGAAATAGTGCGATATGGGGCATTGTCCGGCCTCAAAGTCAATTGGGGTAAATCGTTGATGTTTCCATTGACTCCCTCCACAGTACAGACAGAGGTAGGTTTCCCGCTAAAATGGGCGATCAGGTCAGATAGGTATCTGGGTATTAAGGTACACACCGATCCCAACATTATTGTGAGGGATAATTATGACACAGCGATAACTAACTTGGCTATAGATGTTGAGAAGTGGATACGACTCCCTCTGTCCTTGCTTGGTCGGGTAGCGTTGATGAAACTGGTGGTTTTACCGTGCTTTCTCTTCCTGTTCCAGAATATTCTGATGGTGCTGCCTAAGAAATATTTCGCTACATTGAGATCACTACTAATAAACCTGGCCTGGGCAGGCAAACAGCCCCGAGTACAATGGCGTGTGCTAACCTTGCCATATGAGCTTGGCAGATTGGGAGCCCCGGATTTGGAAACCTATAGCGTAGCGGCCCGAGCTGCTGTAGCGCAGATCTGGCTCCATGGACCAGAGAATTCCCCATTTCTTAGAATAGAAAGAGAGCTAGCGTTGCCTGCCCCGTTACAGGAAAGACTATACCAGATCCCGAGCAGACAATATAAAAAATTAGCCTCTCTAGGGTCGGTGGCAAAGGCATGGCAAGAGATTACGGATAAACAGAAATTGGCTTTGCTATACTTCCCATATGTACCGTTATATTGTTGTGCTTGGTTCCCACTCTGGCGAGACAGCAAACTGATATCTGCCCTAAGCGAACTAGGTATTAGCACATCAGGGGACCTATTTGAAAACAACAGAATGAAGAGCTGGGAAACGGTGTCTAATGAGACCGTTGAGTCTACTCCCCTGCACCGGTTCCAGTATCACAGGGCACGTCATGCACTGGCTCAACTATTGGGTGAAGAAATGCAAAAAAAAACGAGATCGCATCCCTCTCCATGATCCTGCAGGGGAGTTGTACGAAGTATTTCGTGTCCCGCCTATACGCTTCTATACAGGAATCAAGAACTTATGAGCTCTCAAAAGCCCGGGTGGAATGGCAAAGGGACCTAGAGGTACAAATTACAGACACACAATGGGGTTACTGCTGCGCCAAGACACGTTCTATCTCACTAAACGGCAGACATAGACTTATCCACTTTAAATTTCTCAACAGAATATATTACACCCCAGTCCGATTGCACAGATATGGTTTGCGTGAAAATTCGAATTGCCCTAGATGTGGAATGGAGAGAGCAGATTTTCTACACATGGCATGGGCGTGTGTAAAAACACAAATTTTTTGGAAAGCCGTATTCAAAGAACTAGAAATTATAATTGAGGAACCAATAGACGCTGGTCCACTCTGAGCACTAATGGGGTGGGATAACCACTTACCAAAATCGACTCGCAAACTGGTGGCTATGGGTCTGCTGCTAGCTAAGCGTAGGATCGCCATGCGATGGGCCCGTGGACCGATCCCTACAATAGATGAATGGCATAGAGATATGACTTATTGTAACACGCAAACAGACAATTACAGTGAACTGCTCCCTCCCACAAATAAGCCAGCAAAATTTTGGGACATCTACAAACAATACCTTATAGGGAAAGAAACAGGAGAACCAGAGGGTGACATAACTGATTGATAAAGCAAAGCATGGTTGCAGCTATGTGTCCATTTGTTTATATACTATATGAATAAAATCTGGAAAGTGAAAATACTCATTAGAAATGTCGCAATAACATAGTTGTATCGTATGAGTCTGCAAATGCAAGATCTTATTGTACTGCTTCACTTGGATAAAAGCATAAATAAAAGGTTAAAAACAAAAAAATCATCATAGCTCGAAAAGTACTCATCTGATTCCATTGATCTCGGTATGTACATTTATTTAAACGTAAGGGTTATTTTTATAAATTGGTGTTGGATTTCTTTATTTCTTTATTGCATGTGTGTCTCACTCACTGCATGAGTGTGTGCCTTCAATGCTTAGTACTACCCTCTGATATGCCTAACTACTTGAACACACTACCCGAAAAAGAGCTTTTGTGATGTAATTTGTGCCACTGTGATAACTCTGGGGATTGCTTGGACCTTTTACACAGTATAACTCATTTTGGTCCACTACATAAAGAGCCAGTGTCCTACAGAGGTGGGAAGAAGACCTTGCATGTAATGTACTACTCTGTCAGAATTGTGATTCTACTAAAGAATCCACAATTGACTTTAGTTGCCAAAAACATTTTTCAAATAATGATCTTTTGCATTTTTTCAAAATTTCTGATCTTGTCTGTTAGGGCCTTGGTTAAGTCCTCCAGCCCTGTTTTTAAAAAGTTACTAGATAGTTAGGCCTTAACAAGAAAACTGTTTAGAGTTTTTTGTGTAGATTCTAAAAAGGTCCCAACTCATCTGAAAATAATGTAAGCCTCAGAGGATAGTGTTGTGGAACTCAACCTCACCACTTACTTGCAGCTGTCAGTGCAGCAGCTAAGGGACCTCTGTAAGGCCAGCAAAATGAAAACAGGGTCAAACTCTACCAAAGAACATCTCAAGGAGTTACTGGCTGAGTTTGATAGAGTTCTGGCACTCCAAAGAAACACTTAGGAGGGTCAGGAGTATTGTAGTGAATCCAATTTAGCTTTTATTGGGACTGAGGAGGTTAGCTTAGCCTTTTGGCTTGCAGGCCTGTGCCCCCGTCAACTTGTAACTTTTAACCTAATTAGCGTGCTCTGTTTTAGTTCATTTATTTTATTGTTTCTTTTAAGATGGCTGCTATTTATAGTTAGAGAAATGTTTTGAATTGCATTATCAGTGCCACTCTGTGACTGCGTCACTATCAGCGTCATAATCAATTGATGTACGCAGGTATTCACATTATGTCCGTTTCTCACATGTGACAGGAACATAATGTACTTTTTGGGGATTGTTCACATAATTGTCACCACAAGTCTGCCTCCTTCATAATTGTTTAGGAATACACCTGTGTCATAGTTCCTACATGATCTGTTAAATACATCTGTCACAGCTAAGGTTATCAGAGGGATCCCTTCCAGATGCATCCGCACTATATATGCTGCACATTACCTCGCTGCAGAACTCAGTCTTCTAGTCACCACGGAGTATGACCTAGATACCTCATTCCAAGGTAACAAGGGTTTGGGGTTGCCTATCATGGATATGGTACTGGGAGATTAGGTTGATCACACCTAGTTTAGGTTAGGGATTCCATACTGTATTCTAGGGATTTTGCATTGAATGTGTATTGCAAGATGGTGGGCGTCTTTGTATTCACGACTCTCATCCTCACAATTATGCTTCTTTTATTGTTTGTTATTCTAATCATTGCAGCTCATGCATTTTACTGCAGATTGCTGTATTTTTAATAAGTGTATTGAAAACTTTCCTGCATCTCCTCATTGCCTGTCTGACACTGAGACTTATTGCTGATGTGAGAAAAGGATAACTTCTGTTCCACCACAACTCCCATGAGATGTTGCAATTTAGAGTCCATGCGTAACGCTGCCAGAAATCACCTTTGACTGTCAGGGTTTTTTGTGAGGTACTGCTTGTGAGCCAGGAGGGTTGGGCCGACACTTGGGACTTGTTGTAGCAGTGACCTAGTTTCCTGCAAACAAAATTCCTGTCATCCCTAAACCAGCAGTCCCGCCTAGAAGCGAGATTCCAACTATGACATGGCGCCACCGACGATGGTGTTTTAGCACTAATTTACGGGTATCCTGAGTATCTCTGTCTCACACACAGCAGGTACCCTAAGTACCATTATATGGAGGCATCTGTGGTCATGGGGATAATCCTCCCCAGCTGAATAGAGAGCACCTAATAAGGCTGTAGGTTGATCAAGCTTGAACTCTTAAAAATGACTTTCTCCCCACTTGGTGTTCCTTCTCTGTTGCCATTAATCAACATGGCTAACACCATAGACATTTCAGAAAATGTAAGACACGCATTAACACAACATCTAGAAGTCCATGGCTTAAAACATGAGGGCGGAGATGTTACATTTATAGGAGACACTCATGAAGCTTACCAAACAGAAACATTCTATTCCTGGGTCACCTTTCCTGAAAAAGATGACAGAACACATGCATTTCACACATATAAAAAAGCGAACATACTGCAGCGGTACCAAGCTTATTGGTATCTGGTTACTGCTTTCGTATCAAGAACATCAAAATTGGTTCAGTGGCACCCTACCACATGTAATACAACCCGTGAGATTAGGTCCCTTAAGTAATGATGGAACAATGTGACCCATGTTTGCCACATACACACCATATCCTGCTGTACAGGCTATGCAAATAACTGACGTATACACACTTTACACTGAGCTAGTACACTTGCTGTGCAGACCTTGAACACCGCCCTAGCATAGGCTGCACCAGCTAGTCAGCAACCGGTCGTTACTAAGATTTGGCTCACAAAAATATTTTTGCTGTTTGCCCCAGGGCTATAAGAACAGCCCAGGGTTGTTTTCTACCATCAGTGTTGCTTGATATTGATCCTGAGGCGTTGGCCTATGTGAATGACATATATCTCACAGATGACGACCTCAACGTTCATCTTGCCATTGGCTCGTTCTAGCATTCGAAGCCCTTGGCTACATATTCAATTTTAAGAAAGCTAAAATAGCCTTTCTCAGTGCATTGTTCCAGGATACGAACTATCAAAAACAGTGCAAGAGCCTGGCCCTGCACTTTTTAGAAAATTGTGCTCAACTTCAACCATCAAACACGATCAAGAAACAACAGTCTTTACTTGGTTTCTTTAACTTTGGCAGAATTTACATTCCAGATTATGGTCAACAAATCAAACCACTCTACGATTTAATTCGCCCAGAGTTCTCAAGCAGACACTGGACAGTTGAACACACACACATCCTTAGAGGATTGCAGCAAGACATGCTAGAAGCAAAACACACACGTGACAACAAAACAAATTTGGTAATCAGAATAATTGCTGGTGCCATCAGGTTCACCTAAGTCACCTTTAATGAGGGCAACACGGTGCCCATAGCATACATATCACATTATACTCAAACACAGAACAATGCTTTGCACCCACAGAAAAAAATCTAACTGCTGTACAGATGGCTGTCAGCAAGCAGAGGCCACTTGCCAAGAGAAACTCATTATTGTCGTTACTCAGGTGCCAGCCCTAGAGGCTGTCACCAAAGCAAGCAATCTTAACGCTAAAGCATTACATCCACTTTGGATTTAATGAGCAACTTCTGTGACTGCCACTGATGTTGATTACATCTTTGACCCAAAACTTCACACACCAGAATTTCTCCAATACGAACAGGAGTACCCCACACCTCTTAAAATCTTGCCACTTGACAGATAGCAAAATCTCATTTACACTGATGGTTCAGCACAACCAGATGTAGATACAAAACATCAATATTCAGCCACTTGCACAGCTGTGAGCAGAGTGATAAAGGATTGTGTATTCCAGCCATATAATACCGACACGCAGATCCTGGGGGACTGCACAGCACAGTTGGCTGTTAAGCTTATTTTGGAACTGGGACAAACGGATCCAGGACACTTCACATTGATTATGTTTGATTTGTATTATTGTGTCCAGTCCTACAATGATTATCTCAATCATTGGGAGTAGTACGGGTCCAGAGACTCAAAGGGCAACACCATAAAACACAGAACTATTTGGTGGTGGGTGGCTAATCTTAGGGATAAGCTACCAGATGCTCATGTAGTACATACATTTGGCCACTAACGTGTAGGAGTACACGTTGGAGGAAATTCTTTGGCTGATGAAGTGGCCAAATCCGCAGTAGCTATGGCTTCTGTTGCTGCAGTGTCTCATTCTCAGACGAGATTGGATAATGAAATTCAGGCTGCCATGAAAGCATACCTTACAAAATATTCATACCATATCAGTGCACAGAATGTTAACTTTGCTACAATTTCTGGGGTTTGAGATCGAGTGATCCTCAACAATGACCAGAGATTATATCTCATCAAAGCAACTCATGAAGGTGTTGCATCTGCTCAGCTGGTGTTGCGGCCACACTATCACTCTTACAGAAATGCTTCTAGTAGCTGGGTCTATACAAACAGGTCAAGCAATATGTCCTTTACTGTGACATTTGCAAGCAAATTAAGGGCTCAAACATCAAACACCCAACCCAGACATCTCTCTTAGTGTCCAACAGGCCATTACAATGGGTGTACCTGTACCATTGTGGTCCCTTACAACCTGATGGTGAATACAAATACATCTTAGTCGCTGTTGATTCTTGTTCTAGATTCCTGTGGGTATGGTCACACCAGTCGACTTCTGCTCTAACGATTATAAAAGGCTTGCTGGTCTTTATCTGTACATATGCAGTTGCAGCATTCCACTCGGACCAGGGCCCTGCTTTGGTCTCTAGGGGACACAGGGTGGACGATTGGTGTTGAACTCCATTACTCTTCTCTGTACCATCCCAAGGGAAATTCTGTTGTGGAGAGGAGGAATCACGACCTAAAGCATTCCTTAACAGCTAGAGTACATCATCATCATAAGCTTTATTTCGCCATCCAGTGCCATAAAAGTCACATCGCACTACAATAAACCTGGGCTACAATAATGGTGCAGAAATTAACATGTAAGACTGTTGGGATATAGGGTTAGGCAGTCTTAGTCAATTGCCTTCTGATGCGCTACATTCTTCCGAGAAATTTGGCAACTACAATGGCAATGGGCAGACTGGAGTATGATTTTAAAATTCTCATGGCTGCAGCGTGATCTCGGTTCCCAAGCCGTTTGCAGGTTGGCATGAGCCATTTCCTTCGTAGGGGAGTGTAGAATGGGCATGCAAAGAGAACATGGGCAGTTGACCCCTGGTGCAGGTTGCAGCAGGGGCATAACTTATGACTAGGGGCCTTATTCTGCCATCTGCTGGTAAAGGTTTTGAGAGGGAGGGAACTGAATCTGAATTGCATATAGAGCTTCCTGTTGGTTGGATCAAGAATGCTGTCAAGGTAAGGTTCTAGCAACCAGGTAGACTTGAAGTCCAGAAACTCGACAGTTAGTCGCCCTAATGAGAGGGAGCGAGATATAGACTGGGTTACCCACTCCCAGTAACAGTACTTCACTCTTTCTTTGGTCGGTGGTGACCCTGTATATGAAGGGTTCCATGAGTCTCCCATCCCAATGGCAATCAATGCTGGCTTAACTGAATGGATTCACCGGATCTTATTGGAGGTGTCCAAGGAACAAACTTCCCTAAATGCGGTGGCATAGGAGGAGATTTCGAGAGTTGCCATGATTCTCCTCCAAAACTACAGCGGTCTGAGACCGACTATGGCAGCTAGTAGTTTGCATGCCAGATCCAAGTGCAAAGGAAGAAGTGGGGTGCTCGGGGGCAGGGAGGGGATCTTTCTCATAAAGATATTCTCAGTATGGGTAAGCTCCTTTACATCCTCAAAGCCCCAGAGTTCAGAACCGTAAAGTGCTGCGCAAACAGACTTCATATTCTAAATCTGGAGAGCAGCAGCTATTGGTCGTGTAGTTGATGCATGGTGCTACCTTAGAAGGACACCCACTAGCTGGCTAAATTGTAATGATGCAGAGTTGATGTGGGCTTTCCAAGGCAGTGAGTCAGATAGTTTAATTCCCAGGTATTCGAAGGTGTTAACTTGTTCTAATTTTGACCCGCCTAGGGAAAGGTTCCCCCTGTATGACGTGTGGGTTAATGGCCATGAACTTGGTTTTAGAGGTGTTTATTTCTAAGCCTCTCTTGGAGCAGAAATCGTCAAATCGATTCAGCGAGGATTGGAAGCCCATCAGAGTTTTGGATACTATCAGTGTGTCCTCTGCGAATAAAAGTGTTGTGATCTTTTCCTTGCCTGAGGCTGCTGCGGTAGAGGGCAGCAAGGTGAGGTGTTGGATGAACTGGTTCAAATAGAGGGAGAAGAGAGTTGTAGCTAGTACACAGCCATGCCAAATGACCCTGACTACTTTGATCGGATCGGTGAGATCGCCCAGCGTATTTTTGCATAGTTTGCCTCATGTAATTGAATTGTTGTGGTCAGGAGCCCTGGAGGTATACCCATCTCAAAGAGGACCTCTCAAAGTTTACCTCTAGGGACCAGATCGAATGCAGATTTAAGGTCTATGAAGGCTACGTAGAGACTTCCCTTCCCTATCACTACAACCTTCCAATACAAATGGTGACAGAATATCATTTTCAGAAATCTAATCTTGGATTTTCGACAGTAGGGCACGGCAAAATAACTTTTGCACTGTTTCGATGAGGCTTATGGGCCTATAGTTGGCGGGGAGGGACCTATCGCCTTTCTTGTAAATGGGTATTACCTCAGCACCCCTCCAGGACTCACGAATGGGGGATCCACGTACAACTGCATTGGATAAGAGAAGGATGTACTCTGCCCATTTATCGGTGTTGTGAAGATAAAGGTCACCAGGAATGCCATTGAGGCCAGCAGCTTTCAGTCGAACTATATTGTTAATTGCATCTCGGATATCTCCCAAGTTGAACAAACCATCCCTGTGGGTGGTATTTGGCTGTGGTCGAAGTGAAAGGAAAGAGATGGTTGCAGCTTGGCTTTCAACATTATAGAGAGAGTTGAAGTGTTGGAACCAGTCTGAGGGCAGGATATTGTTGCCAATTGCAGGGGCTCCCTTTTGCTTTCTTTTGCTCACTGTAAGCCAAAAAGAACTGGAATCCCTCCGTTCACATGCAACCTTCAAGAGTCTGTGTCCCTCCTCATCCCAGTCCTTCCTGGCCTTATTCTGCGTCTGCTTGTACAAATTCCGCAGAGTTCTAACTTGGGCAACATCTTTTTTTTTTATTGCACTGATTAAATTTGTTTGTGCCATCCAGCAGTCTCAATTGTACCAGTTATCACCCTCACTGTGAGGAGCACTGTCAGTGTTGCGGGCAACTGGCAAAGATAGTAGTTGTTCCAATCTTTTGAAAAAATAAGTGTGTACTCGATGTGGCTCTTCCCCTGTGTGTCAGTGAACGTGTGGGCAGCATGCTTGTCAGATTTGGTTCTTCCATTTACAGCCCTCAGGCCATGGCCAAGGGTCAGGGGCATTTAATTGCAGGGCAGCCGAGGGCCTTTTCTTGATGGGGGGGGGGAGCTCCAGCCTGGGTATGTGCCATATATATTAACTTCTTCCCTGAAATAGCCCATGTGGTCCAGACCATGAGGTTCAAAGGTGGTATTGAAGTCCCCCGCTACAATGAGTGCATGTTTGGAGGGTCTTTCAACCAGTTGGGTCTCTAGAGACTGCAAGGTGACAGAGTGGTTGGGCCCCCTTGTCTCACTGGCATAGATGTTGACAATGTCGGTGACAGTGGACTCTATTCTCTTGAGACTGATACCAACAATATCAGGGCAGTCGTGGGTATCAGCTTCACCACGCACTGTAGTGCGATTTTTACCCATATTTGCAGGCCCCCTGATGGACAGCCTGCCTTGCTGGAAACAGCGGGTATGTGGTAGGTTGCATAGTCAGGATTGTGGGCAGGTTCGATTAGCCAGGTCTCCTGAAAGATACCTATGTCGTGGTGGTCGATAAAGGCGTTCCAATGAGGCAACAGGAGTTTGGATTTGATACCTGCCATATTCCAGGAGACAATCTTTACTTTCCAACTAGTGGTCATGGGTTTGGGCTATGGGAGCGGGTTTGCCTGGAGATCTAGGGTGGCTGGTGCAATGATATTGAGCGAAGCAGTGGGGGCCATCCTTATTCTCTGATCGGAGATGTCCGCTGGGTGGCTGATTGTGCAGAGGCAATTGTCAGAGCTTGTGCTGATATCAGGTCTATCATAGGAAGCCTCGGGCTTTGTTGGTCAATCTATCTTGGAACAGACTGTGGCATCATCGAAAGCCACTTAGGAGGAAGGTACACAAAATGGGGTGGGTGACTTGAGTTGAACTGTATAGTGGACCCGTCCGGAGGGTTAGTTCTTTGGTCTGGGGCTACTAAGTCATAGGCTAGCTGCCCGTTGTCTAGGAGAAGTTCGATGTAGTCACATGGAGTGCTCAGAGACCTATGCCGTCTTGTCCTAAGAATATCTTTCCTAGTTACTGAGAGACATCATCTACTGTGTCGAATCCAGTGGGTGACTTTGTTAATCAAGGAGTCTTCCCCTTCCCTTCTCCCGTGAGAGTTAGATCTGGGCACGTTGGGCATAAAGATTTTCCGAGGAGGAAGAGTGGTGGTCTTAGGAACATGTGAACTGCCAAGGTGACAACCCACCCCTAGTGTGAGAGGTGTGAAATTGAAACTTCTGTTCTGGGGGTTGGTGAAGGGAGATTCAATTTGCACACCTACTGGTTTATGGGGACCTGATGTTCGGTCTCCGACCGAGGTCCTAGAAAATGAGTCCTCACGTGGTAGACCTGGGTGGCCTCCGTGGTGTTTTGTATGATGGAGCATGGTGGAAACAGATGGTGCCAGAGCGGCGATGTTGGTCGGAACTGGGCTTTCCCTAGCTATTCTCCCTCTGTCTTCCATAAGACGCCTCACTTTAATTGCAAGGTCACCTATCATACACTTAAGGGCTGCTATTTTGCCTTGAGTGTTTGTATGCAACCTACCAAGTCGTCATTTGGGGGGAGAGGGGAGAGGATGGCTGGTTATTAGGGAAACCGCCTGCCCTAGCCTGGGAAGGTTTAGCTGCTAGATCCTGATTTGTAGGTGGGTCTGAGGCACGTGATGACGGAAGAAAATGATTGGTACAGGGGATGGGTGAGGGAGGAGGAACCATTGCTGAGTCATGAGGGGAGCCGGAGCTAAGAACTAGGTCTGCGGGGTTATGGGGCGCTGTGCTGATCTTGGTCCTCATCCTTACCCTGGCTTTGTTAAACATATTAGATATGCTTTACTGCTTGCTGGTCGGTGGTTGGGTTGTGAGGCACAGTTTGGTACTCAATGGTTGGCCTGCACCGGATGGTAGCACTAATATTTGCCCGCAATCAACTAGGAGGTCATCAGTGCGGTCAAGTACTTTGATGCAGCCTGAATTTTGGGAATCTTTCTTATGCTTTTCCCCCCAACCACAGCCCTGCCCTCAGTTGCTTTTCTTTTGCCCATATCTATGGCAACGTATTGGGATGGGACAAGGGGCCTGGGATGGTTTTAGGCGGAGGCCGGAGGGGGACAAAACTATTCAGGGATGCAGGAAAATAGAGCCAGACTCTGGGGGGTGTCCCTGCCCGGCCTCAGTCGGATGCGGAAGGGCGCATATGGGGCTGCCCTTGTCCCGGGCTTTGCTCGGGCGTGGCCTGTGCGCGTCCCGCGCTGCATTATGCCCCCTCGCACTTTATAGCGCTTGTTGGATCTGGCAAGTGGGAGCAGGTGATGCACAAGATGGCCGCCTCCTTGGGCCACAAAGCAGTCTGGGATATGGAGTCCCTCTGGTCCTGGTTAGCGCGTCCTGTGCTACGGTATGACCCCTTGCACTTTATAACGTTCGTTGGATCTGGCAAGTGGGAGCAGGTGATGCACAAGATAACCTCCTCCTGGGGCCACAAAGCAGTCTAGGATATGGAGTCCCTCTGGTCCTGGTTAGCGTGTCCCGCGCTGTGGTATGCCCCCTCGCACTTTATAGCCCTCGTTGAATCTGGCAAGTGGGAGCAGGTGATGCACAAGATGGCTGCCTCCTGGGGCCACAAAGCAGTCTGGGATATGGAGTCCCTCTGGTCCTGGTTAGCAGCTAGAGTATTAGGTTCAAGCCGCAGTTGGCTTCATCCCCTATATGGGGTCCACAAAGCACTGAATAATCTGCCACGACGGTCCTTAGTAGGACACTCTCCTTATAAGGTACTCCTTTTGTACCTATATGTGTCCCAGATTTAGATGGCCCTGGTATGGTGGCAGCAGACACACCTTTCGACATAAATGAACGCCTCACTGTCTTAAAGGTGTTTCAACAATTATGTAATGATAAATCATCCACCAGTATTCCACTTTAGGAATAAGGGATTTGCCAACATCTTCTATGCGCTGAATTCCTACAGTTGTGGATCTAGTTCATGGGAAGATTGCTGTGAAAAAGGAATTAGGCCCATCCTACTGAGCACAGGTTCCAGTCCTGGGAATACACTGCACCAGAACTGTCATTCTACCACTGCTGCCAGGTTCCAAAGGAAATAGATGTGTCTCCATTGGCAATATTAAGTTATACCATTTGCCCGATCCTGCACAATAGAGCCAGAGGTCCCTTGGGTAATCCATGGTCCCCTCTCACTACCCGACAGGACATACTTCTTCAGAGAAAAAACAACACTTCTGAACATACCAGCATGTACAAATGCCTCCTCAAGCATAGGAAGAACGGAGAATGTGCTTCTGTTGATTCCAGTTACCACTTCACCAACAAGAACTGTCCAAGATGTGGCTGTTATCTGCTCTAACGCAACACAAACTACAAACACCGTCTACTATGAACTTCCACACAAAGTGGATCCATCCACCAGTAATGCACTGGCTCCTGTTTTTCGCAGAGACTGCTTCTGGTTACTTCATCGACCTTGATGACTTATCTTCAACCTCATCTGCACCTGCAAATGAAACTGTTTCAAAGACGTGTAAACTATACATATGGTTTGAAAATAACTATTTGCTTTATCCATGGTATTATATGTGGATATTTCTGACATTGCTTGCCTTTCTGTTTTGGATTGTGTAGGAAGTTGACTCTTTGTATATACTATCTCAAAGTGAGAAATAGTGTGCACAGAGTTCAAGGGTTCCCCTTAGAGGTTAATAGTGGCAAAATTAGATAATATTAATGCTTTAATATAGAAAAATATATTTTCTTAATTTATTTTAGAACCACAAAATTCAAGATTTAAGGTAAGTACAGAAAATGCAAGGTACTTCACACAGGTAAGTAGGGAACTTTGATTTAAAACAGTAGTACACACAGTTTTTGTTAAAATGGTAATAAGCTATTTTAAAAGTGGAGACAGTGCAAAAATCAACAGTTCCTGGGGGAGGTAAGTTTGGTTAGTTTTTGCAGGTAAGTAAAGCACTTACACAGTCAGTCTCTTGGGCATAGACAGCCCACCGTTGGGGGATCAAGGCAACCCCAAAGCCACAGCACCTGCAACACAGGGCCGGTCAGGTGCAGAGGTCAAAGGAGGGCCCAAAACACATATTAAGAACAGGGGTGCTCCAGTCCTAGTATGCTTACCGGTAAGTACCTGCGTCTTCAGGGAGCAGACCAAGGGGGTTTTGTAGAGCACTGGGGGGGGGGCACGCACAAGCCCACAAAACACACCCTCAGCGGCACAGGGGTTGCCGGGTGCAGTAGGCAAAGTAGGTGTCTGGTTTGCTATAGAAAGCAACGGAGGAACCCGGGGGTCACTTAGGCAATGCAGGCAAGGCACAGGGGGGCTTCTCGGGCCAGCCACTGACTGGGCTAGGATGAGGGCCGCCTGCTGGTCACTCCTGCACTGGTAGGTGGTTCCTCTCAGTCCTGGGGGTTGTGGGTGCAGTGCTTGGTCCAGGCGTCGGGTTCCTTTGTTACCAGGCAGTCGCGGTCAGGGGCAGCCTCGGGATCCTCTATGCAGGCGTCGCTGGGGAGGTTCAGGGAGGTGGACTCAGGGTGTCCACGTCGTTTGAATCTCCTGGGAGTCCTCTCTGCGGTGTTGGTTGTCCTGGACTCGAGCCGGGGGCGTCGGGTGCAGAGTGTGAAGACTCATGCTTCTGGCATGAAGTGAGAGTCTCTTTAAAAGTTGTTTCAAAGTTGCAAAGTTGTTGCTGTATCTGAACAGTGCTGCTGTTCTCAGGAGTTTCTTGGTCCTTTAGGTGCAGGGTAGTCCTCTGAGTCCTCAGAGGTCGCTGGTCCCACTGGATGCGTTGCTGTGCAGGTTCTTTGAGTCTGGAGACAGGCCGGTAGGACTGGTACCAAGTCAGTTGGTGTCTCCGTCTTCTCTGCGGGGCTTTCAGGTCAGCAGTGCCAGTGGTCCCCTAACAGGACTGCCAAACAGAAGATTAAAGTGGGACAACCCTACTCCCTTATGTGGCACCTCTCTGTAGGCAAAAAGCAGGCATGGCAAGAGGATATCCCATCTCCTTTTGAGTTTTTCAGGGAGCCCAATGATCATGTCCTTCAATGTCTTGTTAAACCTTTCAACAAGACCATTGGTTTGTGGATGATATGGTGTAGTGAACTTGTAAGTCATCCTACCTTCATTCCAAATGTGTTTTAGGTAAGCTGACATGAAGTTGGTACCTCTGTCAGAAACCACCTCCTTAGGAACTCCCACTCTGTTAAAAATACCAATGAGTGCTTTAGCTACTGCAGGGGCAGTAGTGGACCTAAAGGGGATCACCTCAGGGTACCTGGTAGCATAATCCACTACTAACAAGATATACTGGTTCCCTGATGCTGTGGGAGGTTGCAGTGAACCCACTATGTCCACTCCCACTCTCTAAAAGAAGACCCCCACTGCTGGGAGGGAAATGAGGGGCCCCACTGCTGGAAGTGGAAGACACGTGGCCTCTGGATGGCCACCTGTCTTACCACTGGCTTGACAGGTGACATAGGAGGTGCAAAACTCCTTAACCTTCTGGGACATATTGGGCCAATGGAAATGGTTGACCAATCTCTCCTAAATCGTGGTTTGTCCCAAATGCCCAGCAAGGGGAATGTCATAGGCTAAGGTCAGAATGAACTCCCTAAACTGCTGAGGCACTACCACTCTCCTAGTGGCACCAGGTTTGGGATCTCTTGCCTCAGTGTAAAGGAGTCCATCTTCCGAATATAACCTGTGGGTTCCACTGACAGTTCCTTTTTCTTGCTCAGCTGCTTGCTGTCTTAGGCCTTCAAGGGAGGGACATCTCTTTTGTCCCTTACACAGCTGTTCCCTTTAGGGTCCCCCTGGGCCCAAGAGCTCAACCTGATAAGGCTCCAGCTCCATGGACTAATTTCCCTCAGGGGATAGAACATCTTCCTGGGAAGAGAGGTTCTGTTTCTGTTGCAATGTAGACGCTAGTTCCCCAGTCTTCTTTCCTTTTCTCTTGGAAGGTTGGGACATTATTCCAGACTCCAACACTTCTTTTTCACCCTGAGCCCTGCTCTGTGCCCTTGTCTTGACACACACCAATTTAGGGATAACTAGCATGGCTGCATGGGTGACTCCAGATAATTCCCTAGCAGACATTCTACTAGAATTGCAGAGGAGACTACCACCTGTTTCAGGCCACTGACTGTGAGAAAGTAGCCTCTTTCTAGCCTTGTTACCCCCACTTTTGGCCTGTTTGTGAGTATATGTCAGGGTGTTTTCACTGTCTCACTGGGATCCTGCTAGCCAGGGCCCAGTGCTCATAGTGAAAACCCTATGTTTTCAGTATGTTTGTTATGTGTCACTGGGACCCTGCTAGCCAGGACCCCAGTGCTCATAGGTTTGTGGCCTATATGTATGTGTTCCCTGTGTGATTCCTAACTGTCTCACTGAGGCTCTGCTAACCAGAACCTCAGTGGTTATGCTCTCTCTTCTTTACAAGTTGTCACTAACAGGCTAGTGACCAATTTTACCAATTCACATTGGCATATTGTAACACCCTTATAATTCCCTAGTATATGGTACTGAGGTACCCAGGGTATTGGGGTTCCAGGAGATCCCTATGGGCTGCAGCATTTCTTTTGCCACCCATAGGGAGCTCTGACAATTCTTACACAGGCCTGCCACTGCAGCCTGAGTGAAATAACGTCCATGTTATTTCACAGCCATTTATCACTGCACTTAAGTAACTTATAAGTCACCTATATGTCTAACCTTCACCTGGTGAAGGTTGGGTGCTAAGTTACTTAGTGTGTGGGCACCCTGGCACTAGCCAAGGTGCCCCCACATTGTTCAGGGCAAATTCCCCAGACTTTGTGAGTGCGGGGACACCATTTCACGCGTGCACTATACATAGGTCACTACCTATGTATAGCGTCACAATGGTAACTCCGAACATGGCCATGAAACATGTCTAAGATCATGGAATTGTCCATTGGGGAGACAATTCCATGATCCCCCGAGTCTCTAGCACAGACCCGGGTACTGCCAAACTGCCTTTCCCGGGGTTTCACTGCAGCTGCTGCCAACCCCTCAGACAGGTTTCTGCCCTCCTGGGGTCCAGCCATGCCTGGCCCAGGAAGGCAGAACAAAGGACTTCCTCAGAGAGAGGGTGTTACACCCTCTCCCTTTGGAAAAAGGTGTCAGGGCTGGGGAGGAGTAGCCTCCCCCAGCCTCTGGAAATGCTTTGATGGGCACAGATGCTGCCCATCTCTGCATAAGCCAGTCTACACTGGTTCAGGGATCCCCCAGGCCTGCTCTGGCGCGAAACTGGACAAAGGAAAAGGGAGTGACCACTCCCCTGACCTGCACCTCCCAGGGGAGGTGCCCAGAGCTCCTACAGTGTGCCCCACACCTCTGCCATCTTGTAAACAGAGGTGTTGCTGGCACACTGGACTGCTCTGAGTGGCCAGTGCCATCAGGTGACGTCAGAGACTCCTTCTGATAGGCTCTTACCTGTGTTACTAGCCTATCCTCCTTCCTAGGTAGCCAAACCTCCTTTTCTGGCTATTTAGGGTCTCTGCTTTGGGGAATTCTTCAGATAACAATTGCAAGTGCTGATCAGAGTTCCTCTGCATCTCTCTCTTGACCTCTGCCAAAGGATCGACCGCTGACTGCTCAGGACGCCTGCAAAACCGCAACAAAGTAGCAAAAATTACTACTGCACCCTTGTATCGCTTCATCCTGCTGGCTTTCTCGCCTGTTTCCTGGTGGTGCATGCTCTGGGGGTAGCCTGCCTCCTTCTTGCACCAGGAGCTCTGGAGAAATCTCCTGTGGGTCGACGGAATCTTCCCCCTGCAACCGCAGGCAACAAAAGACTGCATCACCGGTCCTCTGGGTCCCCTCTCAGCACGACGAGCGTGGTCCCTGGAACTCAGCAGCTCTGTCCAAGTGACTCCCACAGTCCAGGGACTCTTCAGTCCAAGTTTGGTGGAGGTAAGTCCTTGCCTCCCCACGCTACACTGCATTGCTGGGTACCGCGTGTTTTGCAGCTGCTCCGGCTCCTGTGCACTCTTCCAGGATTTCCTTCGTGCACAGCCAAGCCTGGGTCCCCGACACTCTAACCTGCAGTGCACAACCTTCTGAGTTGTCCTCCGGTGTCGTTGGACTCCATTTTCTGACTTCGGGTGGACTCCGGTTCACTCCTCTTCTAAGTGTCTGATCCGGTACTTCTGCGGATGCTGCCTGCTTCTGTGAGGGCTCCCTTGACGTGCTGGGCGCCCCCTCTGTCTCCTCATCCAAGTGGCGACATCCTGGTCCCTCCTGGGCCACAGCAGCATCCAAAAACCCTAACCGCGACCCTTGCAGCTAGCAAGGCTTGTTTGCGGTCTTTCTGCGTGGGAACACCTCTGCAAGCTTTTTCACGACGTGGGACATCCATCCTCCAAAGGGGAAGTTTCTAGCCCTCTTTGTTCTTGCAGAATCCACAGCTTCTACCATCCGGTGGCAGCTTCTTTGCACCCTCAGCTGGCATTTCCTGGGCATCTGCCCACTCTCAACATTGTCGCGACTGTTGGACTTGGTCCCCTTGTTTCACAGGTACTCAGGTCCGGAAATCCACTGTTGTTGCTGTGCTGGTGTTGGTCTTCCTTGCAGAAACCCCCTATCACCACTTCTGTGCTCTCTGGGGGTTATAGGTGCACTTTACACCTACTTTTCAGGGTCTTGGGGTGGGCTATTTTTCTAACCCTCACTGTTTTCTTACAGCCCCAGCGACCCTCTACAAGCTCACATAGGTTTGGGGTCCATTCGTGGTTTGCATTCCACTTTTGGAGTATATTGTTTGTGTTGCCCCTATACCTATGTGCAATCTACTGTAACTTTGCATTGCTTGCATTACTTCCTTTTGCTATTACTGCATATTTTTGGTATTGTGTACATATATCTTGTGTATATTTGGCATCCTCATACTGAGGGTACTCACAGAGATACTTTTGGCATTTTGTCATAAAAATAAAGTACCTTTATTTTTTAGTTTATCTATGTATTGTGTTTTCTTACGATATTGTGCATATGACACCAGTGGTATAGTAGGAGCTTTGCATGTCTCCTAGTTCAGCCTAAGATACTCTGCTATAGCTACCTTCTATCAGCCTAAGCTGCTAGAAACACTTCTTCTACACTAATAAGGGATAACTGGACCTGGTACAGTGTAAGTACCCCTTGGTACCCACTACAAGCCAGGCAAGCCTCCTACACTGACCCCTCCCCATTCTAAAGTTACCATTGCCATGGGATGGACTTTAGTTTGACTGTCAGCATTAGTGACTGGATATGTCTGTCCAGCCAGGTACTGTCCTGGGGAAACCAGTTTGTCTGTCACCCTAGTGACACTGATACCTGTATCCCTCAGGGCTCCTACTCTAGTCCCATTGATTAAGAGCTGCTACCTGTATTTTTGCATGTTAGGCAGCCAGGCAGCAAGTGTGGCTAATTTCACCCCACCTTCAGAGACTAATGTAGCTTCATTGTGAACCCTGATTTGCTCTGGGCACACTGTTGATCCCACTTGGAGACTGGCTATTCCAGTACTAACTGGAGTAGTTGTTGTGGGATTTTTCTTTGGACAGGCATTGTCTCCAGTTCCGTGTCAATGCTGTCTACAGTTTTGACACCAGGCATTCTTGGGATCAAAGTTTTTACCCTTATACCCATTTGTGGGCTGTGAAGAGGCTCGGGCCCACCCTCCTGAGCAGGGTTTTGGGGCCCTGTAAAAGACTCTTTACTTTTGTTCTTGGATGTTTCACCACCCTTCCCCTGGGGAGGCTTTGTGACCCCTTTCTTTTGGTCACCACATGTGGAAGTCTTAATCATCCTAGTCTTGACCCAGTGGTCTGCCTTCTTTCCCAATTCTTGGGGAGACATTGGATATAGGTCTAGCAGAAGTTGATGCAGTTTGTCTTTGAAGCAATTACTTAATATATGTTCTTTCATAAATAAATTATACAGCCCATCATAATCACTTACACCACTGCCAGTTATCCAACCATCTAGTGTTTTGATTGAGAAGTCGGGGGTGAGCCAAGGGGTGGGGACCGGCTTGACTGACGCTGCTTGCGTGTTACCTGTGGATCGCCTTCCTTCCTTAGAGAGAGAACAAAACTTCTTACAATTCTTCGCAATCTCGTAGGACTGCAATAATTTCTTGTTATACTCCGATCATATTGGTAGTGCATCGAAGATCGTTCTGGTTGCAGGCCTTGCAGTGTTTGGGAAGATAACTGGTCGCGCTGCTCTAGGATCTTTGATCACTCGGCGCGATCAGTGGAGCTGGATTGGATTGACTGGTTTCCCAGACATCTGTGGCTGTCTCTACTGGCGAGATATGTTGCACGTCACTTCCCTCCTCGTTAGTGACCTTTCCTGCATTGGCTGAAGGTTGTTCATTTGAGCTGTTTAAACACTTGCCGTTGCCCACTTTGGATTTCCTGTTCTCCGTAAGCATTCTTATATTGAAGGCATGCATCTTCAGCTGGCCATGCTGCATCGCACCCCTAAGAGCCTATAAAAGGTGCCAACGAGGAGTGTTCTAAGTCAATCGCTGCCAGGTAGAAGGCAAGTAAGCACGGCCGCAGTTCCAACTGTTTGAGGAGTGAGGCGGGACATAAAGGCACGCTGATGACTGCATCCTTCTGCCTGACGGTTTCTTGTGTGCAACAGCACAAAAAGGGGGACCTGGAAGAAGCCTTCACCTACCCTTTAGAAGGTGTTCTGCTATCTTCTTAAAATGCAGGCAGACAGTGAGGAGTTCTCCAAGTCGAGAAGTGCCAGAAAGAAGGCAATAAAGCACAGCCACGGCTCTAGCTGTTCTAGCGAGGAAGGCAGGGCAAGGATGCACGCTGATGGCAAGAACTCTGACATGGAGAATTTGGGACTAGATCATGTGAAGACAAAGTTGCCCATTTCCAAAGTGTGTTCCAAAAGAAAAGCTGTGGATACCACAACTAAGCGTTGCAGAAAGAAGACAAAGAATCAAAATGGCACTGTGTCCCAAAGTGTAAGTGCTACAGGCAGTGAAAATTAACCTGAGCTTTAAAAAAGTTCAAAGAAAGTAAATGCAGAGGATGGAGAAGGGCAGGAGGTGGCTGTGGGAATGCAGGCTGCAAATAGAAAGAGCAAAAGAGTCCGAGAAGATGAGTATGAACCAATGAAGGCACCAAAACATGTAGCACAAATGGAGCAGCAGGGTGATCCGCCTCCTGTGGTAGGTGGAAGGAGCCATGAGGGAGAGCTGCTGAGGAAAATAGTGCTGCAGGCAGAAAGCGGGGAAGCCAGTTTTGGCTGTGAGGAAACTGGAGATTGAGAAGTCAACAAAATCAACCCAGGTCTGGCTCGAGGAGTTTTGAGCTCCCCTGAACCTAATCCTATACTCCTTAGTTGAGAATCCAAAGCCCTCAATCAGGGTAGCTTTCATGAGGTCATAAGATTCTTCATCTTTACGAGAGAGTGTGAGGAGTCCATCCCTACACTTTCCAGTGAACATTTCCCAAAGGAGAGCTCCCCAGTGAGATCTGTTTAATTTTCTGGTTGCACAAGCCCTCTCAAAAGCTGTGAACCACTTGGTGATATCATCACCATCTTCATATTTAGTTACAATCCCTTTGGGGATTTTTAGGATGTCAGTATTCTCTCTGACCCTATTTAAGTTGCTGCCACGATTGATGGGACTTAAACCCATCTCTTTTCTTTCCCTCTCTATGGCTAGGAGCTGCTTCTCCCTAAGCCAGTCTTTTGGCCATCCTGGCTAACAGGAGGTCCTCTTCATTGAGGCTGCTCTCAATGCTTCCAGAGGTACTGGTCTCCCCTGTGGAAGAACCAGGCTCTCTGACTATGATTTGTGGATTCAGGGTTTGGGGAACCCTGTTCTCCCTAATTAGGACAGGAGGGGTGCGTTCTTCCTTCTATTCACTAATTTCCACATCTGAAGGAGTATCCTCCAACTCAGAGGGTTGGTCCCTTGTGAACTCTGCCAAGAGATCCTGGAGGTTTACCTTGGTAGGTTTGGACCCAGTCTTTATTTATTTTTTTAGCTTACAGAGAGTCCTTAACTCTGACATCCCTAGATGCAGGTAAGGGATGAGGTTGAGTTCCACCACCATCTCATCTGTGCTAGACATTATCACTTTAAAAGTTGGGATTACTTTTTAAGAATCTAAAAACTATTTCTAGAACTGAAATCCAAACTTTTAAAAACTTTTAAACTCTAAAATAAGTGCTAACAGGGACTTACACAAGGCCCTAGCATGACTTTTTAAAAAACATTAGAAAAATAGTCAAATTGCAAAAATCAATTTCTCATGACAATTTTTGGAATTTAGGTGTGTGATCACGTATTGGCTGAGTAGTCCAGCAAATGCAAAGTCTTGGACCCCACCGCAGATCCACCAATGTAGGAAGTTGACTCTGTATATACTATCTCAATGTGAGAGACAGTGTGCACAGAGTCTAATGATTCCCCTTAGAGGTTGATAGTGGCAAAATTAGATAATTCTAATGCTCTATTTTGTGGTAGTGTGGTCGAGCAGTATGCTTATCAGAGGGTAGTGTTAAGTATTTTTTGTACACACACAGGCAATAAATAAGGAACACACACTCAAGACTTAACTCCAGGCCAATAGTTTTTTTATATAGAAAAATACATTTTCTTTATTTTAGAACCACAAGATTTGAGGTAAGTACATAAAATGCAAGGTACTTCACACAGGTAAGTATAGAACTTTTATTTAAAACAGTAGTACACACAGTTTTGGTTAAAATGGCAATAAGCTATTTTAAAAGTGGGGATAGAGCAAAAATCAACAGTTCCTGGGGAGGTTAGTTTGGTTTGTTTTTGCAGGTAATTAAAGCACTTACACAGTCAGTCTCCTGGGCATAGGCAGCCTACCGTTGGAGGTTCAAGGCAACCTCAAAGCCACAGCACCAGCAACAGAGGGCCGGTCAGGTGCAGAGGTTAAAGGAAGGCCCAAAACACATACGAGTTTTGAAGAACAGAGGTGCTCCGGTCCTAGTCTGTTTACATGTAAGTATCTGCGTTCTCAGGGAGGAGACCAGAGTTTATTTTTTTTAGAGCACTGTGGGGGTGACACGCACAAGCCCATAAAACACACCGTCAGTGGCACAGGGGCAGCCGGGTGCAGTAGGCATCAGATTTGCTATAGAAAGCAATGGAGGGACCCGGGGGTCACTTAGGGGGCTTCTCGGGCCAGGTACCGACTGAGCTAGAGTGAGGGCCGCTTGCTGTTCACTCCTCCACTGGTAGGTGGTTCCTCTCAGTCCTGGGGGCTGCAGGTGTAGTGCTTGGCCCAGGCGTCGGGTTCCTTTGTTACCAGGCATTCGTGGTCAGGGGGAGCCTCTGGATCCTCTATACAGGCGTTGCTGTGGGGGTGCAGGGAGTTCGACTCAGGGTGTTCACATCGTTGGAGTCACCTGGGAGTCCTCTCTGCGGTGTTGGTTGTCCTGGACTCAAGCCGGGGGCGTTGGGTGCAGAGTGTGAAGACTCACGCTTCTTGCAGGAAGTGAAAGTCTCTTTAAAAGTTGTTTCAAAGTTGCAAAGTTGTTTCAGTTTCTGAACAGTGCTGCTGTTCTCAGGAGTTTCTTGGTCCTTTAGGTGCAGGGTAGTCCTCTGAGTCCTCAGAGGTCGCTGGTCCCACTGGATGCGTCGCTGTGCAGGTTCTTTGAGTCTGGAGACAGGCCGGTAGGACTGGTACCAAGTCAGTTGGTGTTTCCGTCGTCTCTGCGGGGCTTTCAGGTCAGCAGTCCTTCTTCTTTCTTCAGGTTGCAGGAATCTGATTTCCTGGGTTCAGGGTTGCCCGTAACTACTAAATTTAGGTGTGTGTTTAGGTCAGGGAGGCAGTAGCCAATGGCTACTGTCCTTGAAGATGGCTACCCCCTCTTTGTGCCTCCTCCCTGATGGGAGGGGGGCACATCCCTATTCCTATTGGGGGAATCCTCCAAACTCAAAATGGAGGATTTCTAAAGGCAGGGGTTACCTCAGCTCAGGGCACCTTAGAGGTTGTCCTGACTGGTAGGTGACTCCTCCTTGTTTTTCTCATTATCTCCTATGGACTTGCTGCCAAAAGTGGGGGCTGTGTCCGGAGGGACGGGCATCTCCACTAGCTGGGATGTCCTGGGGTGCTGGAACAACAGGCAGGAGCCTTTGAGGCTCACCACCAGGTGTTACAGCTCCTGCGGGGGGAGGTGAGAAGCACCTCCACCCAGTACAAGCTTTCTTCCTGGCCACAGAGTGACAAAGGCACTCACCTCTTGCGGCCAGAAACTCATCTGGTTGTGTCAGGCTGGCAGAAACTGGTCAGCCTAGCACTAGGAGTCGGACTGGTATTCAGGGGACATCTCTAAGGTGTCCTCTGGGTGGATTGTACAGTAAATCCCACACTGGCATCAGTGTGCCTTTTTTGTGCCGAGAAGTTTGAAACCAAACTTCCCAGTTTGTAGTGTAGCCATTATGAAACTGTGAAGTTCATTACTGAAAAAGTCCCAGACCATATACTCTTTATGGCTACCCTGCACTTACAGTGTCTAAGGTTTGTCTTAGACACTGTAGGGGCATAGTGCTGATGCAACTATGCCCTCACCTGTGGTATAGTGCCCCCTGCCTTAGGGCTGTAAGGCCTGCTAGAGGGGTGACTTACCTATGCCACAGGCAGTGAGAGGTGTGCCATGTCGACTTAATAATTTTCTCCCCACCAGCACACACAAGCTGTGAGGCAGTGTGCATGTGCTGAGTGAGGGGTCCCTAGGGTGGTATAATACATGCTGCAGCCCTTGGAGACCTTCCCTGGCCACAGGCCCCTTGGTACCATTTAAAAGGGAGTTATCTGTGTGCCAGGGCTGTGCCAAATGTGGGAACAAAGGTACAGTTTAGGGAAAGAACACTGATGCTGGGGCCTGGTTAGCAGGGTCCCAGCACACTTTCAATCATAACTGGCATCAACAAAAGTCAAAAGGTTAGGGGGCAACCATGCCAAGGGAGGCATTTCCCTACAGATTGTTTTTGTTACTGTGTTTTTTCTCCTTATAAATGGTTATTATCTTCCTTAACGCTCTTTTGTCGAGCCAGTGGGTGAAATTTTAACAGCCTATATTTCCTCTCAAAAGGGCCGAAGAGACTTGTCCCTTGTGAACATTTCAGCAGTACCAATTCTAGACTGGATTGTTTGGGATAAAGTTCCTTTTTATATATACGGGCCAACTGAGGTTATTCAAATTCCATGTGTTCAAAATTTCAATGACTGATGTAATTACACCTTGTGTTTCTGATGACTGGGGTGTTCAAACAGTTGATTCCATGCCTGGTGAGCTGCAGGATTACACTGTATTTGAAAGTGATGATATATACTTGAACACAGTGAATTATGGGGAACTTTTCTGTTATAATCATTGGTGGCATTACTATCTGCACCGACCAACTAGACATAGATCAGTATTTAATTACACACAGAGGGTAAACTGTTCAACTTCACCTGTGGGGAGCCCTAAAACATATATAGACAAACTTGCATACTTTTCTGGGCTTGAGACTAGAAATGCAGAGTCATATAATTTCAAATTAGCACCATCCAAAATGTGGAAGATTTTGCTGACACCAAATTAATCTATTCAGATTCCTTTGTTTCCCAACTCACTGTTGAAGGTTATGAATACTGGAGGAGCATTATAGATGTGAAAAGTGTATGAAAACACAATATTGGCAAATTCAGGGTAGGTAAACTTTGTTCAGAGCATGCCTTGTTCTTGTCCAAATTATATTTTTAAATGACACAGTTCAACAAACATCCTGCCTGGGGTTAGCAAATATAAAGGAAATGAAAGCGCCCAGTATCCGCACACCAGCCAAATTCACCACTTGGCAAAGATTCCTAAATGTCATTGAGGAAGAACTGAATGCTTGAGTTCAGGATGGTACCTATAGTTCCACACTTTCAAGTCCTGGTGGGTGGTTATTGTGGCCAATAGACACAAATGGGTGTCAGGCTCCTTTTTTTAAATCCTAAGGGGTTTTCAGGATTAGCCAGTTGTACCCTTGCTATTTCTCAGGTCAACACTTAGGTATAGATACTACATACAGTGTAGGTAAACTGTGCCAACAATGGTTACGCACTAACACCTTAGCAGCAGTTAAGGAACATCTAAGTCTCCCATCAGAGGAAGTAGACTTGGAAGGTTTCTTGCTAGGTCCAAGATAGCTCCACTCTAAACGATTCCTGTATGCCATATACAATGAAATATGGAAGCTTTCTCAAATGGTAGCAGCTGCACGATTAAGGCAGATAGATAAGTTAAATATGGAAAAGTCTTCAGCTCTTGTCAATAATGGCATAAATATGCTGTCCAACAGAATATACACCCTTAATAACATAATGTAATCTGCAATTGATATCATTCAGAATGAACTGTCCCTTTTAAAACATGGGCAAAGTTGGCTGCATTCCATCATACAGTTGAGTTGGACATTACAGATTCTGAAAAATGGCCACGTCCCTTGGAAATACATTAACAGTAGTGGCTTGTTTGCTGCTTTTAATTTGTCCAGGGAGCAACAGATAATGGCTAAAAAGGAAGTGAGTTACACCATGCCCAATGTAGCAAAGTTATAAAAGCTGCCTTTCTCCGTAGCAGAGACCCCATAACGGTATGGCTCGTATATGGCGTTATAAATCTGCCAATTTTCACCTTTCGTTTCACAAAATGTTTGAAACATTTTGCTGTGGGCAGATACAAGCGGCTAGGAGATAGCGACAAAAGAAAGAGTGGGAGTTTCGTTTCAAGTGCCTGAACGGCAAAGCAGAGGTCTTTCTGAGCGGGAGCGAATGTGAGATTACTATTAGTCATTCAGTGATCTGCAAACAGGTGTCACTTCACGGCTTTTGCAATGTGGGCATCACAAACTTGGCATTTCTGAAGGGTACTCCAATCACTTTGATTCGTCCAGCATTTCATTTACTTTCGAATGGAAGTTATGTGTTCCTGAATTACCAAAGCTGTTGCGGAATGAGACCAGGAATTGAATTGTAACTTGTTGTGGACATGTTCTATTCCTCAACCCCACACACACGAGTAGCAGAAATATGGCCTCACATTGATACTACTAATGTAAATTATGACAGGCTGAGCAGACTAAAGGCGCTACTGTTCCAAAAACAAGTGGCGTTGACATCGGCCAGAGAGACATATGCTGTCCAGATAGCAAGATCATCAGCGGAGATACAATGCCTATTAAACACCAACTTTCCCAAGCACTTTGGAGAGCTGGTCTTCAGAATATTTAAGGCTTCGAGCACTACAGGGATTGTACACTTCTTTAAGACTGTTGGGTCTGGATTTGTTTCCATCTTCCAGTCTTCAGAGTCATTTCGTCAGCCGTCCATTCATTCAAGTATGTTTGCCAGCTTTGCTATGGCTTCGGCACTTATTGGCGGGATACTGCTGCTTCTGTTCCTAATACGCAGTGGTTGTGCCGTCTCAGTTAAGCGGAGTGATGGAGCTGCTACCACCAGCCCTATCTGTGCATGATCCCATGCTAAAGTTCTTTGGTGCTCTGTTGTTGGAGGAACTAGAGCATGATTGGTCAGTGTCATGGGACCAGTCCTACGATGCGTGCAACATATCTTACTTTTCAACTGGTGCCTCTTTGAGTGTCTACCATTGGCTTCTGCGCACCTCTGCTCTGTGGATCCGTCTCCCAATCCCTTAATCGATCTGACATCTGATGATGTGGAGTCATTTCTGGATGCACTCCCATTCGATGACTTTGGAGACATTCTTCAATATCACGATTATTGTTAAATGATTCCTTACTAAAGGTTTCAAAATTCTATACCAAATTGCCTTATTAATTTGATTCACATTTGGCCTGCTGTGCTTGTTATGGTCAACATTTTTTATCTCTGTGTGTGTTTTCAGCCTAGTTTTTAATTTGTTGTTAGTCTGTTTTTAACTCAGAGCATTTTAGCTTGGACTCATGCACTCTATAGCATGTTAGCTTATTTGTTCCGGCAATGGGGATAGTGTAGTGAATCCAATTTAGTTTTATTGGGACTCAGGAAGTTAGCTTAGCCTTTTGGCTTGCAGGCTTGTGCCCCCGTCACCTAGTGACTTTTAACCTACTGAGCCTGCTCTATTTTAGTCCATTTATTTTATTATTTCTTTTAAGATGGCTGCTATTGTTTATGGGTTTGATGTGCGTTATAAGTGCAACTCTGTGAAGGCTTCACTACCAGCGTCGTAATCAAGTGATGTACACAGGTATTCACATCATGTCCCTTTCTCACTAACAAGCGACAGGAACATAGTGTACACTTGTTGGGGATTGCTTACATAATTGCTGCCAGAAGTCTGCCTCCTTAACAACTGTTTGGGAAAAACACCTGTACCAGGGGTCCTAAATGATCTGTATAAATACATCTCACACAGATGAGGTTATCAGAGGGATTCCTTCCAGATGCCAGCTATGCTTCACATCACCTCGCTGCAGAACTCAGCCTTTGTGTCCCCATGGAATCTGACCTAGAAACCTCATTCCAAGGTAATGAGAGTTGGGTGGAGCTTCTCATGACATAGTACTGGGAGATTAGGTGTATCACACCTAGCTCTCATTAGGTTAGGGATTATGTTCTCAATGCTAGGGATTCTGTATTTCATGTTTATTGCAAGATGATGAGGGTCTTAGTATTCACAGCTCTCATCTTCACAATAATGCTTCTTTTATTGTTTCCTGTCCTAATCATTGCAGTTCATACATTTTACCGCTTATACCGTAGATTGCAGTCTTAACAATAAATATATTAAGAACTTTCCTGCATCTCCTCTTTCCCTGTGTGTGACTGAGACTTATTGCTAACATGAGAAAAGGATAACTTCCGTCCACCATGACTCCCCTGAGATGTCGCAATCTAGAGTCATGCTTAAGGCTGCCAGAAATCACCTTTTACTGTCTGAGTTTTTAGTGAGGTACTGCTTGTGAGGCAGGAGGGTTGGGCTGACACTTGCGACTTGTAGGAGTGACCTAGTCACCTACAAACAAAAGTGCTGTCATCCCTAATCCAGCAGTCTCGCCTTGGAGCCAGAGTCCAACTATGGCAGGATAACCTTAGTCAGTGAAGATGAGCCTGCTAGCAGTGCTCATAGGGAGGATTCCCCTTCCAGTACCCCTGAAGGAGAGAGTAACAGTAGAAACATAACCCCCAGGTCGGTACCTAGAGGTCAGCCTGGCTCCCTCCAGGCCCAGAGAAATACTAGAGGATCCAGACAAGGAACTGGACATCCTAGCCAAGATTGTAGCCCTTGAGGTCGTACTCTTAGAACTAGAAAAATATAGAATTGAGATGGGTCTAGGTTCCGTTTCTGGTGGCAGAAATATTTAACAGGGAGAAAAAGGTAGCTTTTTAACCCTAGAATCCCCAAAAGGACTGGCCCCAAATAGGAAGATGGTGATGATATCACCAAGTGGTTCACAGCCTTTGAGAGAGCATGTGTTTCCAGAGAGGTTAACAGAAAGCACATGAGCTCTCTCCTTTGGGAAATGTTCCCAGGAAAGAGCAGGGGTAGACTCCTGCCACTGAATGAGGCAGATATCTGGTCCTATGACCTAATGAAGGACACCCTGATTGACAGCTTTGGACTCACCACCAAGGAGTAAAGAATCAGGGAGACTCACGAAATCCCATGTCAGTCTTGGGTTAATTTTGGGGACCTTTCAGTGAAAACAGTAGGTGATTAATTAAAGGGAAGTCAGGTGCAAGATTATGATTGGTTTTATATTTTGATTATGATGGAACACCTATTAAGTAACTGTATTTCTGAGAAGTAGCATCAATACCTAGTGGACCTGGGGCCTGTCTCTCCCAAAGAGCTGAGGAGGAAGTCTGATCATTGGGTTAGAACTAGGGTGTCCAAAACAAGACATGGTGGGTGTAGGAAGCTGGCTCTTTATATAGTGCACTCAAATGAAGTACAGAGTCCAGTGGATCCCCAATTGGTTTTGCAGAGGCAAAAGTAGATAGGACTTTAGGCTCTATTTGTGATAGTGAGGTGAGCAGTTTGGCTTATCAGAGGGTAGTTGTATTCACGCAGGCAATAAATGAGACACACGCTCAGAATAAATCAGAGACTAATTTAGAAAAATAATTCTTTTTATACATGTTTCAAATCCAAGAGCTTCGTAATCAGGTAAGTAGACGCTTAAGCATAAATACTTTGCAGTTACAGAAATAGACAGTGCAATTTTTCTGAGTTCTCTCAATGTTATCCTATAGAGGCAAACAATGTTGTGCAAACATAAGGTTAGCAATGACTTACAAAGCCAGTCTCTGTGAGTTAAGGTAAGTACTGGGCACTGATCAAAACCACATCAATAAGTCACACCGGGCGACACTAGGGCGGACGGGTGCGGAGGTGCATCAAGGCATCGGGTGCCCAGTGGGTTCCTGTGGGAGTTTGGTCTTTGTGAAGACATACTGTAGGCTATGACTACGAAGCAGCTTTGGGACAACAAGCAGGTAGGTAGTAGACGTGGGTGCTCTGGGATGTAGGTGCACCTTTGGTCCTCTTCCCCTGTGCCTGGGGGCGTTGGATGCAGGGGGTGTCTTTACGTGTCAGGTTTTCATGTCCAGCAGCACTAGCAGTCAGAGGGTCCTGTGTGTTGTGGCAGCAGGTGTCGTGGGGGAGTCTGGCAGGTGTGGACCCAGGATGGGCTCGAGCTCCTAGGAGCCTGGGGCGTCTTTGCCACCGGTGACCCACTTCAGCTGGGGCCAGAGGTCACAGGTGGTGTGGGTGCTGGAGATGTCGGATTTTCTCTCCCCACAATCCTTTGGGAGAGGGGGCTGGTGTGCAGAGGCTGCAGGCCACTCGGGAGAGTCCAAGATGGGTGAGACCACACTATTGGTGCTGCAGCCCCCAAAGACTTTCCTGAGTACCCCAGGACCTAGGCACCAGGGATACCATTTACTAGGGACTTACAGTGGTAGCTGTAGAGTTTGCCAGTTGTGCAAAACAACTGTGCAGTTTTAGGGAAAGAAATTTGGGGTTGTGGACCTTGGTAGCAGGTGCCCAGTGCACTAACAGCCAAAGCAACATTGCAAACCAGGCAATAAGTGGGGGCTAACCATGTCAAAAGGGGTTCTTTCTTACAGTGGGGTGACCACAAGAAAGAGTCAGGGAAGGCCCTTCCCAAGAGAAAAATGTGGACAACCCTAAAAATAAAGAAAAGGCATCCACTGTAGGCCCCCAAAAATCAGTTTGGGAGGATGGGTCTCAGGACAACTCTTTAAGCAAAAGTGGGTAAACAGACAGGACACCGCACCAAGGACACTTCTTATCCTAAAAACAAACCCACTAATAAACCCTCTGGGTTGCCAGTGTAGCCATAGGGGATGATTCCTCAGATCAGGAGGTTCTCTTAACCTTTAGCTGCAGTGGGGCCAACAGGTAAGTTGGAGATTCCAGAGGGGAGTAAACACCTCCACCACCTACTGCTGAATGAAATCCCAGCCACTGCCCTGAGAGATACCTGTGCCAATCACACTAGTCAGTACAGACCTCCCCCTTGATTGTCTCCATGGTAATGACATCTCAGGCGTAGGTCAGAGCCCAAAAGAGGAGGTTGTCCAGTGCCAGTCCTCTTCCAAGGATTCTGGAGGTCCTGCCGCTGCTGTGAGTGCAAGTAGGCCCCGGGAGAAAAGGAAAGGAACGAAGTGTAGGGAGGGCTGGCAGCTTTTAGCCAAAGTTCCAGTAAGCCAATGCGATTGTGCAACAGTAGGGGAGAACTCCAAAGTTGGCATTGGTGAAGCCCAGCCTGACCCTCAAGAAGTCCTAATTGGTCAGGCAACTGTTAAGCTTGAGATGGTGGCTCCTCAGCAATAGGAAAGGAGAGTGGAAGAAAGGTGCTACCGGATGTAGTAGCCCCCGTCCTCTCTAAAACAGCAGACAAGGGCCCCTAACCCAAAGAAGCCTGTAACTTATCCCCTTCTGCTAAGAAAGGGTTAGCAGAGATGGACACCTCTTGTCCCAAAGAAAAGGAAAAAGCAGACAAACAGCAATCTAAATGGGTCCTAACACTGTTGAGGTAGGTCAGTTTCCCAAAGGAAATGACGTGGACAGTAGGATGTGAGGCAGAGTAGGCCCTGCAACCATACTGCCTACTCCCTTACTCTTCCTCATCTGACAGACTTGGGTTTGGCTGAGTCTTCTGACCTGTTGACTGGGGGGATTGTAGGGAGTTGTGTTCTGGGTGCAGTACCCCCACACACACTTTTTGCCTGGTTTTTAGATGCAACTTCAACTGAAGTGCACTAGGTTTCTGCTAACCAGGTTCCTAGTGCCAGTGTTCCTTCCCTAAAACAAGACCCCATGTCACTTGAGCCCCCAGTCACCAGATCCTTCAGCTTCTTGTAAGTCCCTTGTAAATGGTACCCCTGGGGCATAGGTAATGAAGAGGGCCCCTCAGAGCTGCAGCACAACTTGTGCCACTTTTGTGGAACCCATCACCAACCTTATGCGGACCGCCACTGCAGGCTGCATGAGAAGGTTCTCCCAAAAATTTAAACACGACATGGCACACACTTGTGTGCCTTGTCCCCTAAAACACTGCTTGTAATATCTGTAAGTCACCCCCACTGCAGGCCTTGAGCTCTAAGACAGGGTGCATTATATTACAGGTGAGGGCATATATCCATGAGCATATATGTCCCTACCATGTCTTTGTCGATTCTCACACATAGTAAAAGACCAGAGAAGCCATTGTAAATACATGTTTAGCACTGTCAGTAGACGTTCCCCAACTACATGATGGCTTCACTGAAGATAGGGATATCTGAGAGAGACTTCTAGTTGAAGATTACTTAGCTTAAAATTTCCCCCAGACGTTAGTCTGGATCTGGAGATTTCTCTTGAGCAGTACCCCTGCACGCCGTCAGGTGTCATCAGTTGGCTCTGTGTCTGTCGTCGGCATCGTGCACGCGACTATGATGTGTCAGGACCTATATAGGTGCCACCCTGACGGCTGACATCAGTTCTTTTCTTTCACCGCCAGCCAAGCCCCATTCCAAAGAAGAGCTACCCCACAGTCACTTTTTGAATTATCTTTTTCCACCATTTTTTCAAAGATTTTTCAACCTGTCAGTTGGCAAAATCTTTGACAGATCTGTACCTTATGTGTTGTGTTTTGAGCGTGACCATGACCATGACCCAGAGTTGTGCTCACAGTGCTGGGCGATGAATCCAGAAGCTATAAGGGAGCAGTCCTTAAGGCTCCAGCGGCCCGGCGCTGAGCTCCACATCTCTGCCAATCTCGGTCAAGAGGAAGGTCCTGAGAACAGTCGTGGGTGAGGAAAAAGGAGAGTTATTGTTCCAGGCCGCCATCCTCGGACCCTGCATCTGGGCCGACTCTGTACCTCCCCTAACTTCCGGGAGCCGGAGCAACCCCTGCCCAACTCCGTGAATTCTGTGAGGCCATGCGCCTTATATTTGGGCAGTCTGTCTCCAGTGGAGCTCAGTTGGGCCCCACAGAGACGGCAGATGCCCCCACAGGTTCCGCACGGTGACTTCAGCCTCAGCTCTGGGGAGCACCCATGGATCTGTTCCTGGATGTGAACCGGCTTCAGTCATACCAACTGGACCTTAATTGACGGTGCTTCCTAGGTCAGTGCTCCTGACATCAGGATTCACCATCACCTGCTCCATTAGCAGTCCATAACATCAGACAGGTGGGTTTTGCAAATAGTCTGGAAGGGCTACTCCCTCTCCTTCGAGACTTACTGTAGGAAGCTGGCTCACTATATCTGATAGTGTTCTAGTTGCAGATTCCTTACCTTTCCCCAGGCGTCAGACTGGATCTGGATATTTTTCTTCAAGCAGTCCCTCTGCGCACTGTCAGGTGGCATTGTTGACTCCGCGGGTGTTGGCGTCCTGCTCGCCGTGATGACGTTGCGGTCGTATATAGACGCCACCCCGGCGCGCTGACGTCAGTTCTTTTCTTTCAGCGCCAGCCTATGTGAAGATCTGGAGAAGAGCTACCTCAGTCATTTTTTGACTACGTCAACACTTTTGTCCAAATTTTTGACGAGTTCATGGATGCGTCAAGGAATGTCCTGCAAGACCGGATTCAAGCCCTGCGACTCCTGTCAACGAACCATGTCGGTGACGGATCCGCACCTCTTGTGTCTCTGGTGCCTGGAGCGCGATCACAAACCGAAGTCGTGCTCTGAGTGTCGGGCCAAGAACACGAAGGCTTTGAGGGAGCGGTCCCTAAAGCTCATGGCGTCTCGACTCCGTGGAGCTCACGGTCCCGTTTGAGAGGAAGGTCTCGAGATCGGCCACGGAGTCACCACCACACTTCGTCCTCCAAGTCATCAGGACATTCAGGTCACAAAAAGTAGTAGTCGAAGAAGTACAAGCATTCTTCGACTTCAACCCGTCGATTGGATGATAGGATGCAGGAAGAGCGTTGACACTTTGTGCCTCTGTCAACAGAGCCTTCCTCTGGGTTGGCTCTGCGTCTTCCCCGACTTCCTGGGAGCTGGAACCACCCCCAACCAAATAAGGAATTTTGCACGGCCATGCGCCTCATTTTTTGGCGGTCTGACCCACCTTCGGAGCCTTCGGGCACAGGTAAGTCGGTTGGGGTCCCCTCGGTTTCAAAGCTGCCGGCTTCGGCCACTGCTCCAGAGGGCCCCTCCAGATCCAATTGCGGATCCGTCCTGACGCCGGTTGTGCCACGGCGACCTTCCCTGGCGTCGGGTCAGACGTCAACGCTCCCAATGTCAGTTGGGCCTACAATCGACGTCATTCCCATCCTCATACCCAATGACCCGGAACAACGTCGATCAATGCCGATTCCATTCTCTATGGGCTCTCCTGGGCCCAGGGTGTATCCAGACCCTTATTCTTGTGGGTATGGATACCGGGGAGTATGGAGGGGACGCTGGACCCTTTAGAATATCAGCTTGACCTCCAAATGGACTGGGTGCAGGATTTGGGTGGTGCCAGTGGTCTAGGCACCTCCGTTGACACTGGTATGCTCTCTCCTCCTAGCGTGGCTACGGACGAAGGTGCTTCTTATTCTGTGGTGATGAGAAGGGCGGCTGAGGTCCTGGACTTCGAGCTACCTTCTGTGGAGGTTAGGCCTAACATCCTAACTAACGTGCTTCAGCTGGGGTCTTCCTCTTTCGAGCCCCTTCTACCCTCTAATGAAGCACTGACAGACGTCCTTTTGGGTACTTGGTCCAGACCCAGCACAGGGGCTCCTGTGAATAGGATGATTGCCCGCCGACATCGGCCTGTGCCGTCAGACCCGAAATTCCTGAACCAACACCCCACATCTGAGAGCCTTGTATCCAGGCTTCTTCTTCATCTGGCGCATTCCCTGCCGCACCCCCGGATAGGTAATCAAAAAGACTGGATAGTTTGGGAAAGAAGTTGTTTTCTTCCAGCAGTCTACTGCTGTGGTTCGTGAACACTGCATGCCTTTTGGGCCGCTATTCCCATACTCTCTTGGATACGGTCGCGCAAGTGCTGCCTGCAGTTCCAAAGAAGGCCGGGACTGTCCTTTCCCAAGCCGTAACAGATGGGAGGGATGCAGCTAAGTTGATGATTCATTGTGGAGTGGATACGACCAACTATCTAGGCAGATCGGTGGAATAGACGGTGGAATTGGACACCACGCCTGTCTGAGAACATCTGGCTTTTCAGGGGATGTCCAGCAATCCTTGATTGACATGCCCTTTGATGACACGTCTCTTCGTAGACAAAGTGGACTTGGTGCTCGAGCGCTTTAAGGATTCCCGAGCCACGGCCCCGTCCCTTGGCCTCACGCCCATACCTAGACCATAGTAGTCCGCCTTTTGCCCCTTTCGTGGCTACGGGAGGGGCACCAAACCGCGTCCTTTTCTCCCTGGCCACTGACCTGTGCATGCTGTACAGCCCATGTGCGGCCACGGACGCGTGATACCACGTTCCCGGGATCAGGGAGCCAGCGAGTCGCTCAGTCCACCCGCCCCCTCTTCAGCCTCCAAGCCTTCCTAGTCCACAGGTACATCAGGAGCCAGTAAGTGACAGGATACGCCATCACCTGCCCCAATGGCAATCCATTACCTCGGACATGTGGGTCCTCCAAATTGTCTGAAGGGGCTACTCCCTCCCCTTTAAGACATCTCCTCCAGCCATGCCACCTTCATACAGTCAGATATCGGAGGATCATATGGCGCTTCTCCGTGAGGAAGTCCAAGCCCTTTTGGGCTGCGGTGCAGAAGAGGACCATTTCAAGATGGGTACTCCTATGCATCAAAATGTGCCACGCTCTCGCTTAAAAGCAACCTCCTGAAGGTTTTCAAGCTCACTCCACCAGAGCTACTGCTGCTACCACGGTGTTAGCACGGGGCGTCCCAGTCCTGGATATTTGTCACGCAGCAATGTGGGCATCTCTGCACACTTTTACCAAGTACTACTGCCTAGACAATCAGGTCCGAAGGGACTGCCACTTTGGCAGTTCGGTCATGCAGGACTTTTTGGTGTGATCTTGGTTCACAGGCTCACCACCGGGGATGGTATTGCTCAGGTATCTATTCAAAGGTAAGGAATCTGCAACTAAAAGTCTCTATCAGATGTAAAAGTTACTTACCTTTGGTAACAAAATATCTGGTAGAGACATATTCTAGTTGCCGATTCCTTACCGACCTCCCATCCTCCCCACACTGCGAACTGATTTCTAGAGAAACCGTTTTCCATATCAGTCATCTGGAGCTCCGAGCAATTAGACTAGCATTGAAAGCATTTCTTCCCTCCCTCAAGGGCAAAGCAGTGCAGGTGTTCCCAGACAACACCACCGACGTGTGGTATTGCAACAAACAAGGCGGAGTGGGGTCGTTGACTCTGTCAAGAGACCCCTTGTCTCTGGACTTGGCTCGAACATCAGAGCGTTTCCCTGGAGGTTCAACACCTGGCAGGCTCCCTGAATGCCAGAACATATGAACTGAGCTGACGGTGCATGGTCGACCACAAATGGCTTTTTCATCCGGAGGTGGCGCAAGGTCTCTTCCGGCAGTGGGGAGAACCTTGGTTAGACTTGTTTGCCTCTGTAGAGAAAGCGCAATGTCAACTGTTTTGCACATTGGGGGTTCCAAGGTGGCACTCGCTCGACGACGCTTTTCGTCACGAGTGGAACTCAGGCTTTGTCTGAAGAAGATCAGGCAAGACCGGGCCCAAGTAATACTGGTGGCTCCGGACTGGGCACGGAGAGTCTGGTATTCCGAGCTCATGAACATGGCCATAGCTCCTCCGATCAGACTGCCTCTTTGGGAGGATCTTCTGTCGCGGCAGGAGGGGAAGGTCCTCCACCCGAACCTGTCAACTTTGCGACTCCTTGCGTGGAGATTGAGCGGCGACAGTTGACGTCTTTCGACTTGCCACCCGTAGTCTGTGATGTTATCTTGGCAGCCAGGCGTCCCTCAACCAAAACTGTATACACCTGTTGGAAGAAATTTGTGGCATGGTGCATCGACAATTCTGTTGATCCTCTATCTGCTCCTCTCTCTCAAGTTCTTCTCTTTATTATTTCTCTAGCCCGGCAGGGTTCCACCTTGAGCACTCTTAAGGGATATCTCTCTGCTATCTCTGCATTCTTAAGGTGACCTGATCAGCCTTCCTTATTTAAATCTCCCATAGTTGGGAGGTTTCTTAAAGGCCTTACTCATCTCTTTCCTCCTATCCCATTCATCATTCCACAATGGGATCTCAACCTGGTCTTAACTTTTCTTATGTGTGCCCCATTTAAACCGCTTCACAAATGTACTCTAACGCTTTTAACTATAAAGACTGTCTTTTTAGTTGCCATTACTTCTGTCTGCAGAGTTAATGAACTCCAGGCTCTGTCATCTAAGCCACCGTTTCTTGACTTACATCCTGACAAAGTGGTGCTTCGCACAAGGGTTTCTTTTCTACCTAAGTAAGTGACACCCTTGCATGTCGGACAGTCCATCACCTTGCCTACCTTTTATGCAACCCCACATCCCTCTCATGAGAAGAAGAGGCTCCACCGCCTGGACCCAAAAAGAGCGTTGGCGTTCTATCTTGATCGTACCAAAGACTTCCGGGTGGACGATCAACTCTTTGTGGGATATGTGGATGCAAAGAAGGGGAAGGCGGTGCAGAAGAGGACCATTTCAAGATGGGTACTCTTATGCATCAAAATGTGCTATGCTGTCGCTAAAAAGCAACCTCCTGCTGCTACTACGGCGCTAGAACGGGGCGTTCCAGTCCTGGATATTTGTGAGGCAGCAACGTGGGCATCTCTGCACACTTTTATCAAGCACTACTGCCTAGACAATCAGGTCCGAAGGGACTGCTACTTTGGCCGTTCTGTCCTGCATGACGTTTTGGTGTGATCTTGGTTCACAGGTTCACCACCGGGGATGGTATTGCTCGGGTATCTATTCAAAGGTAAGGAATCTGCAACTAGAAGTCTCTATAAGATGTAAAAGTTACTTACCTTCGGTAACGAAATATCTGGTAGAGACATATTCTAGTTGCAGATTCCTTACCGACCCGCCCATCCTTCCCGCACTGCGAACTGATTTCTAGGGACAGGAACTGTCCCTTGAGGGCCCTAGTTTTGCCGCACCACTCTGTGTACTTCATGGCTCCGCGCTACTGGTGTGGAAAGTCGTGAAAAGAAACTGACGTCCGCGCACTGGGGTGGCGCCTATATACGACAGCAACGTCATCACGGTGAGCACGACGCCAACAACACCCGCAGAGTCGACCAACACCACCTGACGACGGGCAGAGGTACTGCTCGAAGAAAAATCTCCGGATCCAGTCTGACCCCTGGGAAAATTCAAATGTAAGGAATCTGCAACTAGAATATGTCTCTACCAGATATTTTGTTACCGAAGGTAAGTAACTTGTACATCTTGACATAATAATGTCATTCATTTGTTTTGGTACTATTTATATGGGTTCCTTTTTGTTGGGTTAAAAAGTTGTATTCAAGTCCAGTATTGCTATTTATTACTTATTTTGTGAAAGCTCTCAGTGTATGCAGCATTTTTGCTTATCTCTATTTGTATTGCTTGATTAATTTTTGAGTCTTGTGCATTGAAAGAAATTAATATGATATGGGGTATTGGTTACAAATAAAATTCTGGATCCAGTCAGACGCCTGGGGATTATTCTAAGGTAAGGAATCTGCAGATAGAGTTTCTACCACATAAGGCATTAATGATGGTAAGTGACTTGTTTATTTCTTCAAAAGCCAAGATATTGCAAATATTATAAATGTACCCATGCAACAAATTGAAGCCCATAATGGCCTAATACAAGCTGTCATCACTCCGAATAAAAAAGCCTGCACTCTTCTGATAGCCAACTATAGACTCATTTTGAACCTCCCATTCATAAGCAACATCTTGGAGGTGGGGGGTCACGAGTCAACGGCAAGAATTAGTGAAGGAAAATAATAAACTTCCTTTCAAATGGTTTATTGTTTTGCACAGAAAACTGTAGCTCAGTTCTCCTTTTCCTGCTCTGTGTTTGTACCACTCAATCTGCTAGTATAACGGGCAGTAATAAGACCGACTTTTTGTCCAAATGATAAGCTTTCTGACAGACATCTGGGTTCAGACTGGAAGAGGGGATATCAGTAGTGCTACAAAATGCCTTCTGGGAATGAGGTGACATTAAAGTAATACACACTCTCCCTCTTTGTTTCCTTTTTCTGCATCTTTGTCCCTTTCCCTTTTGTATACCTATCTTTGTATCCCTCTTTGTCCTCGTGCTGCTCTTTTCTGCTGGCTCAGTCCTTCTTCCTCTTAAAAGTTGCCTTTCATTGCACATATTTGTTTAGTAGCAATGAGATATTTCAGAAAGTCAATAACTTTTTTTTAACTATGGCCCCTGGCCAAAAACCCCACTGTAAAAATGGTTACAAAATTTTTGTTTCACCCTAAACATTGCTCTAGTGCCTGTTATTCAGTGTTAAAGATTTCTATTGGGATTACAAAGATTTTCCTTTAATTATTTCCAGATCAAAATTTTGACATCCCAGATAGAACCTTTCACTCAATGGACACAACCTGGCGTCTCTCATCCTTTGAATCTATGACTGATGTGAAAGAGCTGATTCCAGAATTTTTTTACCTGCCAGAGTTCCTGGTTAATAGAGAAGGTATGTTAGATTGTTTTCTCACAATTCAGTAAAGAAGGACTTGTCTACACTTTGTTTTTCCTTTCCAATGTTTCATGTCATTAACCTTTTTGCGTTGTACAGACTATGGGGGTCATTACGACCCCGGCGGTCGACGTTAATATGACGGTAAGTACTGCCAACAGACTGGCAGTACTTATCGTCATATTGTGACACTGGCAGGTTGGCTGAAGCCAACCTACCAGTGTACCACACCAACCCCCACGGCGATAGCAGCCGCCGGGCTGGAGATGTCACTCTTCCGCCTGCGGGATTATGACCAGTTTACCGCCATGGTTTTCGTGGCTTCCTTAACGCCACGAAAACCATGGCAGTAGGCAGTATAAGTGACAGGGAATTCCTTCCCTGTCACTGATATGGGTCCCCCCTAACTCCAGTTAGACCCCCCCACCTCTCCAAAGCCCCCTGAACCCCCTCTATATTCACGCCCCTTCACACACACACACACACCCATTCCCACATGCATCCATGCATGCATACATTCATTCACACACACATCTGCACACAGTTTCATACATACACACAGACACGCATTCACATAACACAACATACACACACACACCTCCATACACGCACACACGCATTCAACACGCAACACACACCCGCATCCACGCACACACAAACATTCATACGCCCCCACACACACACAACACCTCCACCACTTTCCCCTGTCGGAGACCCGACTTACCTGTGTTCAGGGGTCCTCCAGTGGGAGACGGGACAGGGCACTGCTGCCACCATTATAGGTCATAACACTGCTGGCGGCGGATTACCGGTGTGGCGCTACTGGTGGCAGCAGGGCCACCTTACTGCCATTCGCCGACATGGCCACAGCCTGGTTTCCGCCATTCTTCTGGCGGAAATCTGGCTGTGGTCATAATACGGCGGCGATGGTCTTTTGGCAGCCGTTGCCATGGCAGTAGGCGTTTTTTACCGCCAATCTCAAAATGAGGGCCTATATGATGTGTTCTGTTGAAATGGCTACGTATGCCCAATATCTGAGGAAAAATTACTTATAATCCTTTGATAAATAATTTCGAACTGGGCAAAAGTCAGTCAGTAGTCCCATATGGAAACCATATTGTAACCATATTGTAAGGCAGAGTGTTCAGAGATAGTCTAGCGATGGGCATGAAACTGTACTTAGATGGAAATTATAATAAGACAGTGGTTGCCTTAATAGAGTGGGAATTATCTAAAGTCACGATTAGATACCAGCGTATCACCTCAACTGTTTGGAGGCACACCTGATTAAACTAGACCAAAAGATTTGATCCTTGGAGATGCAGATAGACACAGACCGACAACAGACTCAACACCTCATTACAGTAAAAGAAAAATGTACCTCAACTCCTGAAGCAATCTGCTGTGTAGACCAAATGACACAACTCTGGAACAAAGGTGAGCAGCCACTATATGCTCAAGCTGATGCTAACAAACACATTTTTAAGATATTATTGAGACCTGTTTTGATCCTCGGGGCCCATAGGCACACCAACAGGGTCAGACTAGAGAAAAAGGAGCTGCTTGTCCTCATAAGTCTTTTCATTGGGCAGGGTAGGTGGCATTGTTTGGCTCCACGTCCATTGTTAGCATTGTCCGAGCTGGTAATTACATCTCAGTTCCTATATAGGCATCACCCAGGGACACCAAAGTCAGTTCTTTTGTTACTGCACCAGGCAGCACTGATCCGAAAGAAGAGCTAACTCTCAGTCGTGTTTGACTGACATTTTGTAATTTTTTGTAAAATATTTTTGAGGTTTACCTCCTGGTGTGTCGAGGATGTCGTCATGCAAGACAGGTTTTAAGCCCTGTGGAGCCTTTTGTAGGAAAGTGACCCTTTTTACCCCCCCCACTTCCCCACCTACTTTTTGCCTGATGCTAACATGACTGAGTGTGTTCTGGGATCATGCAACCAGGCCCCAGCACCTGGGTTCGTTCCCTAAACTCTACCACTGCATCCAGAATTGGCACAGCCCTGGCACACAGATAAGTCCCTTGTAAGTGGTACCCCTGGTACCAAGGGCCCTGTTACCAGGGAAGGTCTCTAAGAGCTGCAGCATGTCTTATGCCACCCTTGGGATCCCTCACTCAGCACATGCACACTGCCTCACAGCTTGTGTGTGCTGGTGGGGACAAAAAATGACTACGTCGAAATGGCACTCCCCTCAGAGTGCCATTCCCACCTCACACTGCCTGTGGCATAGGTAAGTCACCCCTCTAGCAGGCCCTACAGCCCTAAGGCAGGGTGCACTATACCACAGATGAGGGCATATGTGCATGAGCACTATGCCCCTACAGTGTCTAAGCAAAACCTTAGACATTGTAAGTGCAGGGTAGCCATAAAGAGTATATGGCCTGGGAGTTTGTCAACCACGAACTACACCGTTCCATAATGGCTACACTGAAATCTGGGAAGTTTGATATCAAACTTCTCAGCACAATGAATGCACACTGATGCCAGTGTGGGATTTTTTGTAAAATGCACCCAGAGGGCATCTTAGAGATGCCCCCTGAATACCAGTCCTGTCTCTCCAAGGCTAACCTTTTGGTCATCCTGCCCTCCATGTTCCCAGAGGAGCTGGTCTCCCCTGTGGGAGACCCAGATCGTGTGAGCACTGTCCTTGGAGAAAGGAACTTTGGGGCCCTGTCCTCCCTAGTTGGGTTAGGAGGGGGGAGTTCATCCTTCTGATCCCTAACTTCTTTCCCATCTGAGGGGAGGACTTCCTCCTCAGCAGGGTGTTCCTCAGAATACTCTGCCAAGAGCTCCTGGCACTTAGGGGGTTATTCTAACTTTGGAGGAGGTGTTAATCCGTCCCAAAAGTGACGGAAAAGTGACGGATTTACCACCAGCCGTATTACGAGTCCATTATATCCTATGGAACTCGTAATACGGATGGTGGTATATCCGTCACTTTACCGTCACTTTTGGGACGGATTAACACTCCTCCAAAGTTAGAATAACCCCCTTAGTCTTGTTAGGGTTGGAACCAGTTTTGATTTGTTTCAGTCTACAGAGGGACCTTAGCTCTCTCATCCCAAGATGGAGGTAAGGAGTGAGGTTGAGTTCCAGCACCATGTCCTCCGAGCTGCTCAATTTGTTACTAATGTTCGGAATTACTTTTAGGAAGTAAACACTACTTATAGCTACTTACCCCTAAGTTCAGTAACTTTTAAAACTTAAAAAGAAATGCTAAAGGGGACTTAACCAAGGCCCTAGCAGGAGTCTAAAAACAATTTAGAAAAACTGTCAATTCAAAAATAAGTTGAATCTAAAGGCAATTTTGAAACTTAGTTGTGTGATCAGATATTGGCTGAGTAGTCCAGCAAATGCAAAGTCATACACCCCACCACTCATCCACCAATGTAGAAAGCTGGGTCTTTATATACTATATTAAAATGAAATATAGTGTGCACAGAGTCCAGGGGTTCCCCAGAGGTTTAACAGAGGCTAAAATAGATAATATGAATGCTCTCTTTTGTGGTAGTATGGTCGAGCACTTAGGCTTATCAGAGAGTAGTGCAAAGCATTTGTTGTTCACACACAGTCAATAACTGAGGCTTACCCTTAATTACTAACTCCAGGCCAAATTTGTTTATTTAGAAAACAAATAGTTTGTTACTTTATGACTAGAACCAGAAGAAATTGTTGTAGGTAAGTACAGTTGTAAGTAGGTATCAAGCATATGTATCAAATGTACTTTGTTTGGTTTTAGCAGATAATGCCGTTTACAATAAGTAGCAATTGTCTATTTCAAAAGTTGACAGTGCAGTTTTCCATATCCGTCCATAGAGTCCTGGCGGGGTGGGTGGTGGGGGATATGAGCATAGAAAACACGGCATTAGTGTAGGTTTATTGTGCTGAGCAGTTTGATACCAAATTTTCCAGCCTTCATTGAAGCCATCATGGAGCTGTAGAGTTCGTAATGACAAACTGCCAGCCCATTTACTCAATATGGCTACACTGCATTTACAATGTCTAAGAATGGACTTAGACACTGTAGGGGTATATTGCTCATGCAGCTATGCCCTCATCTGTAGTATAATGCACCTTACCTTAGGGTTGCAAGGCATGCTTGTACCTATGCCGCAGGCAGTGGTTGGTGGGCTTGTCACTCTGAGAGGGGTGCCATGTCGACTTTACCTTTTTCTCCCCACCAGCACACACAATCTGCGAGAGGGTCCCTTAGGGTGGCACAATACATGCTGCAGCCCTTAAGGTCCCTCCTTGGTCACAGGGCCCTTGGTACCACCAGTACCTTTTACAAGGGACTTAGCTGTGTGCCAGAGGTGTGGAAGCAATGGTACAGCTTAGGGAAGGAACACAGGTGCTGGGGCCTGTTTAGCAGGATCCTAGGCCACACTCAATCAAGTTAGCATCAGATATCAGGCAAAAAGTGGTGGTGTGGAGGTGAGCATGCCAAAATGGACACTTTCCTAAAATTTTATTTTTGGTATCTGGTCCACACCCAGCACAGGGGCTTATGTGAATAGGATGATTGCCTGCTGCCATCTCCCCACTCCTGGGGACCCAAGCTTCCTCATGCAACACCCTACCCTTGAGGGCTTGGTGGCTAAGCCTCAATTTACCAAGGGTCCTTCCTTACTGCTCCCCTGGCTAGGGATTCCAAGAGGCTGGATTCCTTTGGGAAGATTATGTTTTTTATGCCATCCTGGCATTGCGGTCTGTGATCACCACTTGCCTTTTGGGCCATTACTCCCAAGCTCTGTGGGACACGTGTAGGAAAGCAAAATTTTTGACATGGTTAGCCCCCACTTTTTGCTTGGTTTCTGATGTGGCTTTGATTGTTAGTGCACTGGATCCCTGCTCCAAACCAGCCCCCCACTCCAGATCACTTCCCCCAAAACTGAACAGTTGTTTTGCACAATTGGCAAACTCTTTAATTAACGTTGTACGTCCCTAGTAAATGGTGCCTGTAGGAAGCTGGCTCTGTATATACTATCTCAAAGTGAGAGATAGTGTGCACAGAGTCCAGGGGTTCCCCAAGAGGCTTGACAGTGGCAATAATAGATAATACTAATGCTCTATTTGTGGTAGTGTGGTTGAGCAGTTAGGCTTATCAGAGGGTAGTGTTAAGTATTTGTTGCACACACACACAGGCAATAAATGAGAACACACACTCAAAGACTTAACTCTAGGTCTGTAGGTTTTTATATAGAAATATATTAATTTATTTTAGAAGTACAAGAGTCAAATTGCAGGTAAGTACATAAAATGTAAGGTACTTTGCATATGTATACATAGAACTTTGAATCAAAACAGTAATATACACAGTTTGGCATAAAATGGCAATACACTATTTTAAAAGTGGACACTGCAAAATTCAACAGTTCCTGCGGTAGGTAAGTACAGGTTGGTTTTTGAGGTAAGTAAAGCACTTACAAGTTCAGTCTTTGGTTCAAGTCAACCCCAAACACCCAGTACCAGCAACACATGGCTGGTCAGTTGCAGAGGTCAAAGAGGGGCCCTAATAACATAGGTGCCTATGGAGACTAGGGGTGCTCCGGTTCTAGTCTGCAAGCAGGTAAGTACCTGCGTCCTCGGGGAGCAGACCAGGGGAGTTTTGTAGAGCACTGGTGGAGGAGGGGGTCCCAAGTAGGCATACAAAGTACACCCTCAGCAGCACAGGGGTGGCCGGGTGCACTGGGCAAACAAGACGTCGGGTTTGTGATAAGAATCAATAGAGGGACACAGGGGTCACTCAGACGCTGCAGGCAGGGCACAGGGGGGCTTCTCAGGGTAGCCACGACTGGGCAATGGTGAGGGCCGCCTGATGGTCACTGCTGCACCGGTGGTTGGTTCTTCACGGGCCTGGGGGCTGCGGATGCAATGCTTCTTCCAGGCGTCGGGTTTCTTTTTACCGGGCAGTTGCGGTCAGGGGGATCTTCTGGATTCCCCCTGCAGGCGTCATCGTGGGGGTGCAGAGAGGTTGGCTCAGGGTGGACACGTCGTTGTAGTCACCTGGGGGTCCTCTCTGCGGCGTTGGTTTCTCTGGACACAGGCCAGGGACGTTGGGTGCAGAGTGGTGGGGACTCACGCTTCTGGAGTGAGGTGAGAGTCCCTTTAAAGATGGTTTCTTCTTGTTGCTTTAGTCAGGGCCGCAGTCCACAGGAGTTTCTTGGTCCTTTGTAGTTGCAGGGCAGTCCTCTGAGTCGATAGAGGTCGCTGGGCTTGGAGGGTACAGGTTCTTTGAATCAGGAGACAGGCCGGTAGGGCTGGGGCCAAATCAGTTGTTGTCTTCCTTCTCTTCGGGATTTTCAGGTCGGCAGTCCTTCTTGTTAGGTCATCAGGAATCTGATTTCCTGAGTTCAGGGTCACCTCTAATTACTAAATTTAGGGGTGTGTTTAGGGCTGGAGGGCAGTAACCAATGGCTACTGTCCCTGAGGGTGGCTACACCCTCCTTGTGCCTCCTCCCTTTGGGGAGGGGGGCACATCCCTAATCCTACTGGGGGAATCCTCCAAAGCAAGATGGAGGATTTCCTAAGGCAGGGGTCACCTCAGCTCAGGACACCTTAGGGGCTGTCCTGGCTGGAGGGTGACTCCTCCTTGTTTTTCTCAATTTCTCCTCTGAACTTGCTGCTAAAAGTGGGGGATGGGTCTGGTGGGGGGGCTGACATCTCCACTAGCTGGAGTGCCCTGGGGCGCTAACACCAGCCTTGAGCCTTTGAGCCTCACTGCCAGGTGTTACAGTTCCTGGACGGGGGAAGTTGTGAAGCACCTCCACCCAGTACAGGCTTTGTTCCTGGTCACAGAGTGCACAAAGGCACTTACCCCTTGTGGCCGGAAACCCGTCTGGATGTGGCAGACTGGCTGAAATTGGTCAGCCTAGCACTAGATGCCCCCTGTGTGTATTTCTCAATAAATTCTACACTGGCATCAGGGTGGATTTATTGTGCTGAGAAGTTTGATACCAAACTTCCCAGTATTCAATGTAGCCATTATGGAACTGTGGAGTTTGTGTTTGACAAACTCCCAGACCATACACTCTTTATGGCTATCCTGCACTTATAATGTCTAAGAATTGGCTTAGACACTGTAGGGGCATAGTGGCCATGCAGCTATACCCTCACCTGTGGTATAGTACACCGTGCCTTAGGGATATAAGGCCTGCTAGAGGGGTGACTTACATATACCACAGGCAGTGGGTTGTGGAAGTGGCACCCTGAGGGGAGTCCATGTCGAATTAGTCTTTTTCTCCCCACCAGCACACACAAGCTGTGAGGCAGTGTGTATGTGCTGAGGAGGGGTACCCAGGGTGGCATAATACATGCTGCAGCCCTTAGAGACCTTCTCTGGCAGCATGGCCCTAGGTACCAGGGGTACCACTTACAAGGGACTTATCTGTGAGCCAGGGCTGTGCCAATTGTGGAGACAAAGGTATAGTTTAGGGAAAGAACACTGGTGCTGGTGCCTGGTTAGCAGGATCCCAGCCCACTTTCAATCACAACTAACATCAACAAAAGGCAAAAAGTTAGGGGGTAACCATGCCAACAGTGGCATTTTCCTACACAACCACCACCCCCAAACGAAAGAGGATGAGACTAACCTTTCCCAAGAGAGTCTTCATTTTCTAAGTGGAAGAACCTGGAAAGGCCCATCTGCATTGGCATGGTCAGTACGAGGTCCGTGTGCCACTACAAAGTTCATTCCTTGTAGGGATATGGACCACCTCAACAGTTTAGGGTTCTCTCCTTTCATTTGCATAAGCCATCTGAGAGGTCTGTGGTCAGTTTGAACTGTGAAGTGAGTACCAAACAGGTATGGTCTCAACTTCTTCAGGGACCAAACCACAGCAAAGGCCTCCCTCTCAATGACACTGCAACGCTGCTCCCTGGGGAGTAACCTCCGGCTAATAAAAGCAACAGGCTGGTCAAGGCCATCATCATTGGTTTGGGAAAGAACTGCTGCTATCCTATGCTCAGAGGCATCAGTCTGCACAATGAATTGCTTAGAATGATCTGGAGTTTTCAGAACTGATGCTGAGCCCATAGCTTCTTTCAGGGTGTCAAAGGCCTTTAGACATTCCACGGTCCAGTTAACTTTTCTAGGCATTTTCTTGGAGGTCAGTTCTGTGAGGGGTGTCCCTATGGATCCATATCCTTCACAAATCTACTATAGTAGCCAGTCAAGCCAAGGAATTCCCTGACTTGAGTCTGGGTTTTTGGAACTTCCCAGTCTAGAATAGTCTGTATCTTGGGTTGTAATGGTCGTACTTGGCCTCCACCTACAAGTTGTCTTATGTAAACCACGGTACCCTGCCCTATCTGACATTTAGATGCCTTGATAGAGAGGCCTGCTGCTTGCAGAGCCTGCAAAACCTTCAGGTGGACCCGGTGATCCTGCCAGTTGGAGCTAAAGACAGTAATATCATCAAGATACGCTGCACTAAAGGACTCCAAAACCAGCAGAGACTTGATTGGGCAACCTTTGGAAGCAGGGGCATTCTTTAAGCCAAAGGGCATAACAGTAAACTGATAATGCCCATCCGGTGTAGAGAATGCTGTCTTTTCTTTTGGTCCTGGTGCCATTTTAATTTGCCAGTACGCTGCTGTCAAGTCATAAGTAATTAAGAATGTGGCTGCTCCTGATTTGTCAGTCAATTCATCTGCCCTTGGTATGGGGTGAGCATCTTTCTTGGTGACAGAGTTGAGCCCTCTGTAGTCCACACAAAATCTCTCTTTCCATCCTTGGTGTGAGGTTTGGGGACCAAAAACACTGGGCTAGCCCAGGGACTGTCAGAGTGCTCTTTCACTCCCAATTCCAGCATCTTGTGGACTTCCACTTTGATGCTTTCCTTGACTTGGTCAGACTGTCTGAATATTTTATTCTTGACAGGTAAACTGTCTCCTGTGTCCACATTATTGGTACACAAGTGTGTCTGACCAGGGGTAAAAGAACAGAGCTCAGCAAACTGCTGGAGGACTTGCCTGCAGTCAGCTTGCTGTTGGCCAGAGAGGGTGTATGGCTAGACAGTTCCATCTATTGAGCCATATTTAGGGTCAGTTGAGAGGAGATCAGGGAGAGGTTCACTCTCTGCTTCCTGATCCTCATCAGTAACCATCAGCATGGTTAAGTCTGCCCTATTATTGTAGAGTTTGAGGCTGTTAACATGGATCACCCTCTTTGGTGTCCTGCTAGTGCCCAGGTCCACCTAGTAAGTGACCTGTCTCTTTTTCTCTAGCACTGGGTAAGGGCCACTCCATCTGTCCTGGAGTGCTCTGGGAGCCACAGGCTCCAGAACCCAGACTTTCTGCCCTGGCTGATACTCAACCGTTGCAGACTTTTGGTCATACCACAACTTCTGGCGTTGTTGGCTGGCCTCAAGTTTTTTGCTTGCCTTTTCCATGTACTCTGCCATCCTTGAGCAGAGGCCTAGTACATAGTCCACTACATCTTGCAAAGGTTCATGGAGAGGTCTCTCCCAGCCTTCTTTCCCAAGTGCCAGTGTTCCCCTTAAAGGATGGTAAAACAGAAGCTCAAATGGGGAAACCCCTACTCCCTTCTGTGGCACCTCTCTGTAGGCGAAAAGCAGGCTTGGCAAGAGGACATCCCATCTTCTTTTGAGTTTTTCAGGGAGCCCCATTACCATGCCTTTCAATGTCTTGTTAAACCTTTCTACAAGACCATTGGTTTATGGATGGTATGGTGTGCTGAACTTGTAAGTCACCCCACACTCATTCCACATATGTTTTAGGTAAGCTGACATGAAGTTGGTAGCTCTGTCAGAAACCACCTCCTTAGGAAATCCCATTCTGGTAAAAATACCTATGAGTGCTTTTGCTACTGCAGGGGCAGTAGTGGACCTAAGGGGAATTGCCTCAGGGTACCTGGTAGCATGATCCACTACTACCAGTATATATTGGTTCCCTGATGCTATGGGAGTTTCAAGTGGACCCACTATGTCTACTCCCACTCTCTCAAAGGGGACCCCTACCACTGAAAGTGGAATGAGGGGGCCTTTGGATGCTCACCTGTCTTGCCACTTGCTTGATAGGTGACACATGAGCTGCAAAACTCCTTTACCTTCTGGGACATACTGGGCCAATAGAAATGGTTGACTAATCTCTCCCAAGTCTTGGTTTGTCTCAAATGCCCAGCAAGAGGAATGTCATCGGCTAAGGTCAGAATGAACTTCCTAAACTCCTGAGGCACTACCACTCTCCTAGTGGCACCAGGTTTGAGATCTCATGCCTCAGTGTAAAGGTGTCCATGTTCCCAATAGACCCTGTGGGTTCCCCTACATTACCTTTTTCTTGCTCAGCAGGTTGCTGTCTTAGGCCTTCAAGAGTGGGACAAGTATTCTGTCCTTGACACAGCTGTTCCCTTGAGGGTCTCCCTGGACCCAAGAGATCTACCCGATAAGGCTCCAGCTCCATGGACTCATTTCCCTCAGGGAATAGGACATCTTCCTGAGAAGAGAGGTCTTGTTCGTTCTTCTGTGAAGAAGCTGGTCCCCAAGTCTTCTTTCCTTTCCTCTTGGAAGGTTGGGCCATTATTCCAGACTCCAACACTTCTTTTTCACCCTGTACTCTGCATTGCGCTCTAGTCTTGACACACACGAGTTCAGGAATGCCTTGCATGGCTGCATGGGTCTTGAGCTCTACTTCAGCTCATGCTGAGGACTCCGGATAATTCCCTAGCAAACACTCTACTGGGATTGCAGAGGAGACTACCACCTGTTTGAGGCCATTGACCCCGCCCCATTCTAAAGTTATAGTTGCCATGGGATGGATTTGAGTTTCATTGTCAGCATTTGTGACTGGAAATGTCTGTCCAGCCAGGTACAGGCCTGGGGAAACCATTTTTTCTGTCACCATGGTGACAACAGAACTTGTATCTCTCAGGGCTTCTACCTTATTCCCATTTATCAAGAGTTGCCGCCTGTATTTTTGCATGTTAGGCGGCCAGACAGCAAGTGGGGCTAAATCCACCCCACCCTCTGAGACTAAAGTTGCTTCATTGTGCACCCTGATTTGCTCTGGGCACACCATTGATCCCACCTGGAGACTGGCTATTCCAGTGCTAACTGGAGTAGTAGTTGTGGTACTTTTCCTGGGACAGGCCTTGTCTCCAGTTTCGTGTCCATGGTGTCTACAGTTGTGACACAAGGCCTTCTTGGGATCAAAGTTTTTACCCTTATATACATTTGTGGACTGTGTAGAGGCTTGGTCCCACCCCCCTGACCATATATTTTGGGCCCTGTAGAAGACTCTTTGTTTTTATCCTTGGATGTCTCACCACCCTTCCCCAGGGGAGGCTTTGTGACCCCTTTCTTTTGGTCACCACCTGCGGAAGTCTTGGTCACCCTTGTCTTGACCCAGTGGTCTGCCTTCTTTCCCAATTCTTGGGGAGAAATAGTACCTAGGTCTACCAGATGTTGATGCAGTTTGTCATTGAAGCAGTTACTTAACAGGTGTTCCTTCATAAACAAATTGTACAGCCCATCATAATCACTTACACCACTGCCAGTTATCCAACCATCTAGTGTTTTGACTGAGAAGTCAAGAAAATCAACCCAGGTCTGGCTCGATGTTTTGTGAGGATCTCCTGAACCTATTCCTGTACTCCTCAGTTGAGAATCTAAAGCACTCAATCAGGGTAGCTTTCATGAGGTCATGGGATTCTGCATCTTTACCAGAGAGTGTTAGGAGTCTAACCCTGTACTTTCCAGTGAATATTTCCCAAAGGAGAGATCCTCAATGAGATCTGCTTACTTTTATAGTTGCACAAGCCCTCTCAAAAGCTGTGAACAATTTGGTGATGTCATCACTTTCTTCATATTTAGTTGCAATCCTTTTGGGGAGTTTTAGGATGTCAGTATTCTCTCTGACCCTATTTAAAGTGCTGCCACCATTTATGGGTGTTAAATCCATTTATTTTCTTTCCCTTTCTATAGCCAGGAGCTACTTCTCCAAAGCTAATCTCTTAACCATCCTTTCTAAAGGATGTCCTCTTCATTGAGGCTGCCCTCATTGCTTACAGAGGTACTGGACTCCCCTGTGGAAGAACCAGGCTCTCTGACTATGATTTGTGGGGACAGTGATCTAGGAGCCCTGTCCTACCTAATTAGGACACAAGGTATGAGTTCATCCTCCTGTTCACTAATTTCCCCATCTGAGGGAAGATCCTCCATCTCAGAGGGGTGGTCCCTTGTTAACTCTGCCAAGAGCTGCTAGAGCTTGGCCTTGGTAGGGTTGGACCCAGTGTATATCTTTTTTATCTTACAGAGAGACCTTAGCTCTGACATCTATAGATGCAGGTGAGGGTTGAGGTTGAGTTCCATCACCATCTCATCTATGTTACTTATTTTGACTCTAAAAGTTGGAATTATGCTTTAAGAAACTAAAAACTACTTCTAAACTACTTTTAAACTTAAAACGAAATGCTAACAGTGACTTACACAAAGCTATAGCAGGACTTTTAAAAATTTAGAAAAATAGCCAAATATTCAAAAATCAGTTTCTCATGACAGTTTTTGGAATTTGGTCGTGTGATCAGGTATTGGCTGAGTAGTCTAGCAAATGCAAAATCTTAGATCCCACCGTTACCACCAATGTAGAAAGTTGGCTCTGTACATATTACCTCAAAGTGAGAGATTGTGTGCACAGAGTCCAAGGTTTCCCCTTAGAGGTTGATAGTGGCAAAATTATATAATACTAATGCTCTATTTTGTGGTAGTGTGGTTGAGGAGTAGGCTTATCAGAGGGTAGTGTTAAGGATTTGTTGTACACACAGAGGCAATAAATGAGAACACACACTCAATGCCTTAACTCCAGGCCAATAGGGTTTTATATAGAAAAATGTTCTTTTTTTAATTTATTTTAGAACACCAATATTCAGAATTTAGGTAAGTACATAAATTGTAAAGTACTTTGCATAGGTCAATATGGAACTTTGAATGAAAACAGTAATGTACATAGTTTTGGCAAAAAGGGCAATAAGCTATTTCAAAAGAGGACACTGCTAAAATTAACAGTTCCTGGGGGAGGTAAGTAAAGGTTAGTTTGTCAAGTAAGTAAAGCACTTACAAGTTCAGTCTCCGGGGCATAGGCAGCCCACCGTTGGTGGTTCAGTTTAACCCCATACACCCAGCACCAGCAATACAGGGCCAGTCAGGTGCAGAGGTCAAAGTAGGGCCCAAATATCATAGGGGCTTATGTAGAACAGTGGAGCTCTGGTTCCAGTCTGCTAGCATGTAAGTACCTGCATTCTCGGGGAGCAAACTAGGTTTTTTTTGGGAGCACTGGGAGAGGGTCAAAAACAGGCACACAAAATACACCCTCAGCGGCACAGGGGCGGCCGGGTGCAGTGGGTGAACAAGGCATCGGGTTGTATATAGAAATCAGTGGAGAGACCGGAGGTCACTCTGGCGATGGAGGCAGGGCACAGGGGGGCTTCTCGGGCCAGCCACTAACTGGGCAAGGATAAGGGCCACCTGGTGGTCACTCCTGCACCGTTGGTTGGTTCCTCTAGGTCCTGGGGGCTGCGGGTGCAGTGCTTCTTCCAGGCATTGGGTCCCTTTGTTTCCAGGCGGTCGCGGTGAGGGGGAGCCTCTGGATCCTCTCTGCAAGCGTCACAGTGGGGGATGCAGGGAGGTTGACTCAGGGTGTCCACGTCATTGGATTCGCCTAACAGGTCCTCTCCGCAGTGTTGGTTTCTCTGGACACAGGCTGGGGCATCAGGTACAGAGTGTGAAGTCTCACGCTTCCGAAGTGAGGCTGGAGCCTTCTTTGAGATGGCTTCTTTGGTGTAGTCTTGGACAGAGCCGCTGTCCTCAGTAGTTTCTTGGTTCTTTAGGTGCAGGTCAGTCCTCTGAGTCCTCAGAGGTCGTTGGTCCCGCTGGATGCGTCGCTGTGAAGGTTCTTTGGGTCTGGAGACAGGCCAGTAAGGCTGGGGCCAAGTCAGTTGTTGTTTCTGTCGTCTCTGCAGGGCTTTCAGGTCAGCAGTCCTTCTTCTTTCCTCAAGTTGCAAGAATCTGTTTTCCTGGCTCCTGGGTCACCCGTAAATACTCAATTTAGGGGTGTGTTTAGGTCTGGGGGTAGTAGCCAATGGCTACAGTCCTGGAGGGTGCTACACCCTCTTTGTGCCTCCTACCTATGGGGAGCAGGGCACATCCTTAATCCTAATGGGGGAATCCTCCAAAACAAGATGGAGGATTTCCTAAGGCAGGGGTCACCTCAGCTCAGGACACCTTAGGGGCTGTCCTCACTGGAGGGTGACTCCTCCTTGGTTTTCTCATTATCTCCCCGGACTTGCTGCCAAAAGTAGGGGCTGTGTCTGGGGGGCGGGCATCTCCTTTAGCTGGAGTGCCCTGGGGCATTGTAACACAAAGCCTGAGCCTTGGAGGCTTACTGCTAGGTGTTACAGTTCCTGGAGGGGGGAGGTGTGTAGCACCTCCACCCAGTGCAGGCTTTGTTTCTGGCCCCAGAGAGCACAAATGCTCTGTAGGAAGTTGGCTCTGAGTATAATATCTCAAAGTGAGAGATAGTGTGCACAGAGTCCAAGGGTTCCCCTTTGCGGTAAGATAGTGGCAAAATTAGATAATACTAATGCTCTATTTTGTGGTAGTGTGATCGACTAGTAGGCTTATCAGAGGGTAGTGATAAGCATTTGTTGTACACACACAGGCAATAAATGAGGAACACAGGCCAATAGGTTTTTATATAGAAAAATATTTTTTCTTAATTTATTTTTAGAACCACAAGATTCAAATTTGAGGTAAGTACATAAAATGCAAGGTACTTCACATAGGTAAGTATAGAACTTTGATTTAAAACAATACTACACATAGTTTTGGTTGAAATGGCAAATAGCTATTTTAAAAGTGGACACTGCAAATATCAACAGTTCCTGGGAGAGGTAAGTTTTGGTTAGTTTCTCAGTTAAGTAAAGTACTTACATAGTCTGCTGGGCATAGGCAGTCCACCGTTGGGGGTTCAAGGCAACCCCAAAGCCACTGCACCAGCAACACAGGCCTGTCAGGTGCAGAGGTCAAAGGAGGGCCCAAAACAAATAGGCGCCTATGGAGAATAGGGGTGCACTGGTTCCAGGGTGCTAGCAAGTAAGCACCTGCGTTCTCGGGGAGCAGACCAGGGGGGTTGTGTAGAGCACATAGGGGGGGGGGGGGCACAAGCACACAAAATGCACCCTCAACGCGCACAGGGGCAGCCAGGTGCAGTGTGCAAAGTAGGTGTTGGGTTTGCTGTAGAAATCAATGGAGGTACCCGGGGGTCACTCTGGTGATACAGGCAGGGCACAGGGAGGCTTTTCGGGCCAGCCTCAGACTGGGCTAGGATAAGGTCCGCCTGCTGGTCACTCCTGCATTGGTAGCTGGTTCCTCTGGGTCCTGGGGGCTGCGGGTGCATTGCTTGGTGCAGGCGTCGGGTTCCTTTGTTACCATGCAGTCGCGGTCATGGGGAGCCTCTGGGTCCTCTATGAAGGCGTCGCTGTGCGGGTGCAGGGAGGTCAACTTAGGGTGTCCATGTTGTTGGAGTCAGCTGGGAGTCCTCTCTGCAGGGTTGGTTGTCCACAACTCAAGTGTGAAGACTCACGCTTCTGGTGGGAATTGAGAGTCTCTTTAAAGTTGCTTCTTTGTAGCTATTTTGTTGCTGTTTCTGGACAGAGCCGCTGTCCTCAGGAGGTTCTTGGTCCTTTAGGTGTAGGTCAGTCCTCTGAGGTCACTGGTCCTGCTGGATCCGTCGCTGTGTAGGTTCTTTGAGTCTGGAGACAGGCCGGTAGGGCAGGGACCAAGTCAGTTGTCGTCTCTGTCATCTCTGCATCTAAACACTTGAGGGACTACCACTCTCCTAGTGGCACCAGGCTTGGGATCTCTTGCTTCAGTGAAAAGGAGTCCATCCTCCCAGTAGACCCTGTGGGAGCCACTGACATCCCCCTTCTCGTGTTCAGCAGCTTGCTGTCTCAGGCCTTGAAGAGTGGGACAAGTCTTTTGTCCCTGGCACATCTGTCCCCTTCAGGGTACCCCTTGGCCCAAGAGGTCTACCTGGTAAGGCTCCAGCTCCATGGACTCAGTTCCCTCAGGGGCTAGGACATCTTCCTGGGAAGAGAGGTCCTGTTTCTTGTACTGTGCAGAGGCTGGTCCCACAGTCCTCTTGCCTTTTCTGTTGGAAGGTTGGGCCATTATTCCAGGCTCCAACATTTCTTTTTCACCATGTGCTCTGCTCTGTGTTCTTTTTTTTTATTTTATTTTTTATTTTTACACACACCAGTTCAGGGATACCTAGCATGGCTGCATGGGTTTTGGGTCCACCTCAGCCCATGCTGAGGACTCCAAATCATTACCTTGCAAACATTCTACTGGGATTGCAGAAGAGACCACTACCTGTTTCAGGTCAGTAACCTCTCCCCATTCTAAAGTCACCATAGCCATGGGATGGACTTTAGTTTTGTTGTCAGCAATGGTAACTGGATATGTTTGTCCAGCCAAATACTGTCCTGGGGAAACCAGCTTTTCTGTCACCATGGTGACCCTGGCACATGTATTCCTCAGGGCTTCTACTTTTGTCCAATTTATTAAGAGCTGCTGTCTGTACTTTTGCATGTTAGGCGGCCAGGCAGCTAGTGTGGCTATATCCACCCCACCCTCAGAGACTAAAGTAGCTTCAGTGCGAAACCTGATTTGCTCTGGGTACACTGTTGATCCCACCTGGAGACTGGCTATTCCAGTACTAACTGGCGTAGAAATTGTGGGACTTTTTTGGGACAGGCCTTGTCTCCAGTTTGTGTCCATGCTCTCTAGAGTTGTGACACCAGACCTTCTTGGAATCAAAGTTTTTACCCTTATAACCCTTTGTGGACTGTGAAGAGGCTCGGGACCACCCTCCTGAGCAGGTTTTTTGGGCCCTTGAAAAGACTGTTTAGATTTGTGTTTGGATGTCTCACCTCCCTTCCCCTGGGGAGGCTTTGTGACCCCTTTCTTTTGGTCGCCCCCTATGGAAGTCTTGGTCACCCTTGTCTTGACCCCGTGGTCTGCTTTCTTTTCCCGTTCTTGGGGAGAAATTGCACCTAGGTCTACCAGATGTTGATTCAACGTGTCATTGAAGCAGTTACTTAACAGATGTTCTTTCATTAATAAAGTATACAACCCATCATAGTCATCCACTCCACTGCCGGTTATCTAACCATCTAGTGTTTTGACTGAGTAGTCAACAAAATCAACCCAGGACTGGACCGAGGTTTTGTGAGCCCCCCTGAACCTAAATCTACTCCTCAGTTGAGAATCCAAAGTCCTCAATCAGGGTAGCCTTCAAGAGGTCATAGGATTCTGCATCCTTACCAGAGAGTGTTAGGAGTCTATCCCTACACTTACCAGAGAACAGTTCCCAAAGGAGAGGTCCCCAGTGAGATCTGTTTAACTTTCTGGTTGCACAAGCCCTCTCAAAAGCTGTGAACCATTTGGTGATGTCTTCACCTTCTTCATATTTTATAACAATCCCTTTGGGTATATTTAGGATGTCAGTATCCTCTCTGACCCTATTTATGTTGCTGCCACCATGTATGGGTGCTAAGCCCATTTCTGCTCTCTCCCTTTCTATAGCTAGAAGCTGTTTCTCCAAAGCTAATCTTTTGACCATCCTTGCTAAAAGGATGTCCTCCTCAGTGAGGCTGCCCTCAATGGTCACAGAGGAACTAGACTCCCCTGTGGAAGAACCAGAGTCTTTGATTCTTATCTGTGGAGGCAGGGGTCTTGGGGCCCTGGTCCCCGTAGTTAGGTTAGGAGAGGGGAGTGCTACCTCCTGATCGCTAACTTTTTCCCCATCTGAGGAGAGGTCTTCCTCCTCAGCAGGGTGATCCCTTGTATACTCTGCCAACAGCTCATGGAGCTTGACCTTGGTAGGGTTGGTCTACTTTTCTTCAGCTTACAGAGAGTCCTTAACTCTGCCATCCCTAGATGGAGGTAAGGTGTGAGGTTGAGTTCCACCACCATCTCATCTGTGCTGCTCATTATGTTATTAAAGTTGGGATTACTTTTTAGAAGCTAAAAACTACTTCTAGTAACTAAATCCTAACGTTTACAAAACTTTTAAACTTAAAAAACAGATGCTACCAGGTACTTACACAAGGCCCTAGCAGGACTTTTAATAATTTGGAAAAATAGTCAAAATTCAAAAAACACTTTTCTAAAGGCAATTTTGGAATTTAGTTGTGTGATCAGGTATTGGCTGTGTATTTCAGCAAATGCAAAGTCTTACACCCCACCGCTGACCCACCAATGTAGGAAGCTGGCTCTGTATATACTACATCAAAACGAGATATAGTGTGTACAGAGTCCAGGGGTTCCCCAAGAGGCTTGACAGAGGCAATAATAGATAATACTAATGCTCTATTTGTGGTAGTGTGGTCAAGCAGTTAGGCTTTTCAGAGGGTAGTGTTACACATCTGTTGTAGACACACAAGCAATAAATGAAAACACACACTCAATGACTTAACTCCAGACCAATAGGTTTTTATATAGTGTAGGAAAATGCCACTGTTGGCATGGTTACCCCTAACTCTTTGCCTTTTGTTGATGCTAGTTATGATTGAAAGTGTCCTGGACCCTGCTAACCAGCCCCCAGCACCAGTGATCTCTCCCTAAAACTGTACCTTTGTTTCCACAATTGGCACAGCCCTGGCACACAGATAATTCCCTGGTAAATGGTACCCCTGGTACCAAGGGCCCTCTGGCCAGGGAAGGTCTCTCAGGGCTGCAGCATGTATTATGCCACCCTGGGGACCCCTCACTCAGCACATGCAGCTTCACAGCTTGTGTGTGCTGGTGGGGAGAAAAAGACTAAGTCGATACTGCACTCCCCTTAGGGTGCCATGCCCACAACCCACTGCCTGTGGCATAGGTAAGTCACCCCTCTAGCTGGCCTTACAGCCCTAAGGCAGGGTGCATTATACCACAGGTGAAGGCATAGCTGCATGAGCACTATGCCCCTACAGTGTCTAAGCCAATTCTTAGACATTGTAAGTGCAGGGTAGCCATAAAGAGTATATGGTCTGGGAGTTTGTCAAACACAAACTCCACAGTTCCATAATATCTACACTGAATACTGGGAAGTTTTGTATCAAACTTCTCAGCACAATAAATCCACACTGATGCCAGTGTGGGATTTATTGAGAAATGCACACAGAGGGCACCTTAGAGATGCCCCCTGCATACGAGCCGAACTACTAGTGCTAGACTGACCAGTTTCTTCTGGCCTGCCACATCCAGACGGGTTTCTGGACACATAGGGTGAGTGCCTTTGTGCACTCTCTGACCAGGAACAAAGCCTGTCCTGGGTGGAGGTGCTTCACACCTCCCCCTGCAGGAATTGTAGCACCTGGCGGTGAGCCTCGAAGCACCCCAGGGCACTCCAGCTAGCGGAGATGCCTGCCCCAGACACAGCCCCCACTTTTGGCGGCAAGTCCGGAGGAGATGATGAGTAAGACAGGGAGGAGTCACCCTCCAGCCAGGACAGCCCCTAAGGTGTCCTGAGCTGAGGTGACCCCTGCCTTAGAAAATCCTCCATCTTGCTTTGTAGGATTTCCCCCAATAGAATAAAGCATGTGCCCCCCCTCACCACAGGGAGCCGGCACAAGGAGGGTGTAGCAACCGTCAGGGATAGGAGCCATTGGCTACTGCCCTCCAGCCCTAAACTCACCCCTAAATTGAGTATTTAGGGGCAACTGTGAACCCAGGAAACAGATTTCCTTACGACCTAAAGAAGAAGGAGGACTGCTGACCTGAAATCCTCACAAAGACGACGGAGACAACAACTGACTTGGCCCCAGCCCTACCAGCCTGTCTCCAGACTCAAAGAACCTGCAACAGTGACACATCCAGTGGGACCAGTGACCTCTGCCGACTCAGAGGACTGCCCTGCAACCCAAAGGACCAAGAAACTCCAGTGGACAGCGGCTCTGTCTCAACAACAAAGAAGAAACCAACTTTAAAGGGACTCTAGCCTCACTCCTGAAGCTTGAGTCCCCAACACTCTGCACCCGACGCCCCAGGCTCGTGTCCAGAGAAACCAACACTACAGCGAGGACCCCCAGACGACTCCCACAATATGGACACCCTGAGACGACCTCCCTGCATCCCCACAGTGATGCCTCCCCCTGACCGTGAGTACCCCGTAACCAAGAACCCGATGCCTGGAAGAAGCACTGCACCCACAGCCGCCAGGCCAGACAGAAACCAACCGCCAGTGCAGGAGTGACCAGCAGGGAGCCCTTATCGTTGCCCAGTCGGTGGCTGGCCCGAGAAGCCCCCCTGTGCCCTGCCTGCATCGCAAGAGTGACCCCCGATCCCTCCATTGAAACCAACGTAAATCCCGACATCTACTTTGCACACTGCACCCGGCCGCCCCTGTGCCGCAGAGGGTGTACTTTATGTGCCTGTTTGTGACCCCTCCCCTGTGCTCTACAAACCCTTCCCCCCCGGTCTGCTCCCTGAGGACACAGGTACTTACCTGCTAGCAGACTGGAATCGGAGCACCCCTAGTCTCCATAGACGCCTATGTTATTTAAGCCCTAATTTGACCTCTGTACCTGACCGTACCTGTGATGCTGGGTGTTTGGGGTTAACTTGAACCCCCAATGGTGGGCTGCCTATGCCCTGTAGACTGAACTTGTAAGTGCTTTACTTACCTGCTAAACTAAATTGTACTTACCTCCCCCAGCAACTGTTGATTTTTGCAGTGTCCACTTCTAAAATAGCTTATTGCCATTTGTACCAAAACTGTGTACCTTACTGTTTTACCTCAAAGTTCCACATTTACCTATGCCAAGTACCTTACAATGTATGTACTTACTTGAATTCTGAATCTTGTGGTTCTAAAATAAATCAAGAAAATAATGTTTTTCTATATAAAAACCTATTGACCTGGAGTTAAATCTTTGAGTGTGTTTTCTCATTTATTGCCTGTGTGTGTACAACAAATGGTTAACACTATCCTCTGATAAGCCTACTGCTCGACCACACTTCTACAAATAGAGCATTAGTATTATTCAATGTCCCCATTATCAACCTCTAAGGGGAACCCTTGGACTCTGTGCACACTATCTCTGACTTTGAGATAGTATATACAGAGCCAACTTCCTACATATAGCAAAATATTCTGTCTTCATTTATTTCTAGAACCACAAGATTCATTTAGCAGGTAAGTACATTATATGAAAGGTACTTTGTATAGTAATACTTAGAACTTTGAATGGAATCAACAATGTACACAGATTTCTTTAAAATGGCAAAAAGCTATTTTAAAAGTGGGCACTGCAATTTTCAACAGTTCCTGGGGGAAGTAAGTAAAGTACAGTTTTGGAGGTAAGTAACAAACTTACGGGTTCAGTCTCTGTGGCATAGGTAGCCCACCATTGGGGGTTTAAGTTAACCCGAAACACCCAGCACCAGCAACACAGGGCAGGTGAGATGCAGAGATCAAACAGGAGCCAAAATAACATGGGCGCCTATGGAGACAGGGGGTACTCTGGTTCCGGGCTGCTTGCAGGTAAGTACCTGTGTTGTCGGAGGGCAGACCAGGGGGGTTTGAAGGAGTACTGGAGGGGCCCCAAGTAGGCACAAAAGCCACACCCTCAGTGGCACAGGGACAGCCGGGTGCAGTGTGCAAACAGGGTGCCGGGTACTCAATAGAACTCTATAGAGGGACCCGGGGTCACTTAGGTGCTGCAGGCAGGGCACAGGGGGGCTTCTCGGGCAAGCCACAGCCTGGGCAAGGGTCAGAGGCGCCTAGTGGTCTTTGCTGCACTGGTGGTCGGTTCCTCTCGGGCCTGGGGTCTGCGGGTGCAGTGCTTCTCCAGGCGAAGGATATCTTCGTCGCAGTCAGTTGGTCAGGGGGATCCTCCGGATTCCCTCTGCAGGTGTTGTCGTAGGGGTCTGGAGAGGTCAGCCCAGGGTGGACACGTAGTCTAAATCGCCTGGGGGTCGTCTCTGGCTAGTTGGTTCCTCTGGACAGGGGCCAGGAGCGGCAGGTGCTCAGTATTGGGGACTCACGGTTTTGGAGTGAGGTGGGAGTCCCTTTAAAGATGGTTTCTTTTTCTTCTTAGTGAACAGGTCCGTTGTCCACAGGATTTTCTTGGTCCTCTGTGATTTAGGTAGTCCTCTGGATGCTTTGCAGGGGTCATTGGTCCTGCAGAACGCCTTTCTTCTTGTTTTCCAGCTTTTTGAAGCAGGAGACGGGCCGGTAGGGCTGGGGTCAAGTCATTTGTTGTCTTCTTCTCTTCTCAGTGGGGTTTTCAGCTCAGCAGTCCTTCTTCTTTTTTGAGGTCATCAGGAATCTGAAGGAGCTGGGTTCAGGGTCACCCCTAAATACTCAAATCAGGGGTGTGTTAGCATCAGGGGGCAGTAGCCAATGGCTACTGTCCCTGAGGGTGGCTGCACCCTCTTTGTCCCCACTCCGGCCCTATTGGTCTTAATCCTCCAAAGCAAGATGGAGGATTTCCCAAGGAGGGGGTCACTTCAGCTCAGGACACCTTAGGGGTGGACCTGGCTGAGAGGGTGACTCCTTGTTTTTCTCATTATCCCTAAAGACTGGCTGCCTAAAGTGGGGGCTCATCTGGGGGGCGGGCACCTCCACTGGCTAGAATATGTCTCTACCAGACATTTTGTTATCGAAGGTAAGTAACTTGTACTTTAGTGCACCATATAGAGCCAGCTTCCTACATGGTCTGTTTCAAGCCTACCCTCCTGTGAATTCTCCTGTGGTATCGCAGCTCATGAGAAGTCCTTTTGAACCAATTCATAAAGCAGACATGAGAAATGTCTCTTGGAAAGTTGCTTTTCTTTTGATCTCACTTGGACAAGAAGTGTAAGTGGAATTCATATCTTGACAATTCACAAACCATTCTTGCAATTTGGGGATAACAGAATCATTTTGTAACCATAAGTTTATTCTGAAAGAGGTGACATCAGTTCACTTAAATGAACTTATCGTATTATCAACATTCTTCAATAAGCCAACATCTGCTGGGGAGAGAGCCTTGCACACTCTAGACATCAGAAGCTGTTGCAAGTTATACCTTGATAAAACCAAAACGTTCAGGAAATCTGATAAACTCCTGATTGTGTTTGCTCCATTCAGAAAAGGAGCAGGCTTTGTCACAGGCAAGAATTGCTACTTGGAAGTTTGCAGCCATCACCATTTGTCATGAGAAAGCAGAAGTACCATTGACTGCAAAGGTGAAAGCACATTGTAGGAAGCTGGCTCTCTATATAGTGCACTAAAGTGAAGTACACCATGCAGAGAGCACAGAGGATCCCCAATCGGTTTGTGGGGCAAAAGTAGTTAGGTCTAATGCTCTAGTTATGGTAGTGTGGACAGGCAGTTAGGCTTATTAGAGGGTAGTGCTAAGCATTTGTTGTACTCAGAGGAAATAAATGAGACACACACTCAAAGAACAAATCCGAGACCAATTTAGAAAAATAGCATCCCTTTTAATATATGTTTCAAACTCAACAACTATGTAATCAGGTAAGTAGACTTTCAATCATTGATATTTTGCAGTTTCAAAAGTCACTGCTTTTTTTCAGTTAAACAATGTTAACCTATGGGAGGAAAACAAGAATGCAGTTTTGCAGGTGAGTACATGACTTACAAATCCAGTCTTCGGGGTTTTAGTTCAACATCAGGCAAGGTTCAAATCAGTACTAAGAGTGCACCCACAGGGTCGACAGGGTGCAGAGGTCAAATTTGGAGGCAGGTGCCCAATGTGAATTAGTGGAGAATGGGAGTGAACGAAGATGTGCTGCTCACAAGTGAGTAAAGCGGGGTGAGGTGTTGATTTCCTGGGGTTGAGATAAGTACAAGGGGGGCTACAATGCAGCACGAAACTTACACCTTCAGCGGCAAATCGGCAGCTGGGTGCAGAGTGCCAGCACCGCTTTGGGTGCCCAGGGTAAGTCAGTAGAGTAGATTAGTTTTGGTAAAAGGCTACAGGCTCAGACCAGGAGGCTGAATGAAGAAAACCCACAGCTGCCCAGGTTCTTATGCTATGGGACACGAACGGCTCAGCTCCCCTAGTCCCCGGGGCTTCAGGTGCAGGAGTGTTCTTTGGCATTGAAAACAGTTTACCAGGCAGGTCGCCATCAGGGGGTCTACGGTTTGAGGCTGCAGGCTTTGAGGCAGAGTCCTGCAGGGGTTAGCCCACAGTGGACTCGTATTCAGAATCGCTAGGGAACCTTCACAGGACCGGTGGGCCACTCTGACTTGGGCGTTGGGTGCAGAGGTGAATCCAGAGGTGGTTTCGTGGTTCCTCAAGACAGAGTTCTTCGTCTTTTAAGTTGGCTACTTCTTGAACAGGTCCGCTGTTGGGAGATTTTGATCTTTATCGAAGACAAGCAGTCTTCCAAAGCTTTAGAGGTTGCTGGGCTGCAGGAGGGCTCATCTTATGTCGCAGGTAGGATCTTCGAGGGCTGCAATCAGGGTCTTAGGGCTGGGGCCAAGTCAGTTGGTGTCTACAGTCTTCTCAACTGGTGCGAATCAGTAGTGTGCGGCTCTTCTTAGGTTATCAGGGATCTGAGTTCTAGGGATCAGGGGTGCCACATAAATACTGTATTTAGGGACGTTACAGGAAGTGCCACGTGGCAGCCAATTGTCTACTCACCCTTAGGGTGACTACACACTTTATATGTCCACTTCTGCTGGGAAGTGGACATAACCCAAACCTAGTGGCCTAATTGCTTTCAAAAGGAATTTAAAAAGTAGTGTCCACTTTAGCTTGTCGACCTTAGGGGTGGGACTTGCATGAAGTTAGCACTCCTAATTTAACTAATTTTCCCACCTGTGCTGCCGCCAGAAGTGGGGTCAGGACAGGGGGGTTGGTCATCTCCTCCATCTGGAGAGACCTGGGTTGCATTTCAAGGTGGCAAGACTTTTGAAGCTCCGTGCCCTGGAATGTCCATCCTGCCTGGGAGAGGAGGTTGCACCTCTGGCCAGGTCAGGCTTTTGTCTCTGGGCCTTCTGAGCACTGGCTCTCACCGTGTGGGTCCAGAAACGCGTCTGTAGTGTCTGAACTGGTCAGGACCAATCAATCATCACACTAGTAGCGGACAGGTTTTCAGGGGGGGACATCAAAGGTGCCCCTGTATGCTTTTATTATTAAATCCATCACTGGGGTCAGTGAGGGCGTATTATTCTGAGATGTTTGATACCAAAATCCATCCCAGGATCATCATGTGGCTGGGGAACTCGTAGTGACCAATATCCAGCACATGCATTTAAAATGGCTATCCTGGACATTTACTATGCCTGAGAATCGACAAAGACATAGCAGTGGCATATCTGCACATTCAGATATGTCCTCACATGTAATATAATGCACCCTGCCTTAGGGTTGTAAGGCCTGCTAGAGGGGTGACGTACATATATTGCATGCAGTGTTTAGGGGAAATGACACACAGGCTGTGTGCCATGATGTGTTTTCAATTTTGGAAGCCCCTTCTCGCGCAGCCTTCAGTGGTAGTCTACATAGGGTTGGTGCTGGATCCCTCAGAGTGAGAGAAGTTGTGCTGCAGCTCTGAGGGGCCCTCTTCAATACCCATGCCCTAGGCACCAGGGGTACCATTTACTAGGGAGTTACAGGGGGCTGAAGGACCTAGTCACTTGGTGATCAAGTGACTAGGTGTCTTTGTTTCAGGGAATGATTACTGGAACTAGGAACCTGATTAGCAGGAACCCAGTGCACTTCTGTCAAAGCTGCAACTAAAAGCCAGGGAAAATGTGGAGGTAGGGTACTGCAACGAGAACACAGTTCCCTACAAGCATTCTATGTGAAATGCCCATTTTGCAGGTGTGTTGTTGCCAGATATCTGCAGGGAAGCGATGTGGGTTAATGCCTACATCTTCACGAAACATTATTGCCTGGATTCCTTAACAAAGGCAGATGTGGCACTTGGACAGGTCGTGTTACGTCTCCTGTTTCACTAAGTTGCACAACTTTTGATTATGTTCAGTATTGTTTATGATGTTCTTTCCTATAAATGTATCACAACCTTATCATGCAACATTGTCTTTTTCCAGGTCTTTATGGAAAATTCATGCTAATGAGTTTTAATCTTGAAGACTTTTTTTCTCTGGTGAGATGGTTTGCCATACCAACCTCTATTGTTACTTTGCTACTGCTTACTAGTTTGACTGAAGCATGTGAATCTATAAAAGATACAATACTGGAGATAAAACAAGTTGCTTACCTGTAGACTGTGGTTGTTCAGTGTTGATATATTTCATAGATACACTTGTGACCTTCGCTCCTCCCATTAAGGCTCACCACTTTCATACCTCTCTTTCCCTTTATTTACACTTTTGCAAAAAATATAAGGTATGGTGAATCTGCAAGGGCTGAGTGCTTCATGCTCGCTGTAGGAAGGTGCCATCTTTATGGCATATTTCCCCCTACATTTTGCCTGATGTCAGTGTGTTTGGACTGTAGTTCACTGGGATCCTGCTAACCAGGACCCCAGTGACTGTGCTCTCTCCCCTAAATTTAGTTGCTCGTAAACATCTTACACCCACAATTGGCTTACTGGTACACCCATGAAAGTCCCTAGTATATGGTACACCAGGGGTCTCCCACAGACTGCAGCATATATTATGTGACCCATGGGAGCCCAGGGAAACTGTGCCTGCAGGCCTGACATTGCAGCCTGTGTGAAATGGTGCATGCACCCTTTCACCACCGAACCTGGTCACTGCACTTAAACATTATAAATTACCCATCTGGTAGGCCCTTCAGCCCAAAAGCAGGGTGCATGTCTCTAGGTGTGAGGGTACCCTTGCATGAGCAGGGTGCCCCTACAGACCACAGGCCAATTCCTGGACTCAGTAAGTGCAGGGAAGCCATCTTAAGGTATGTAGTTGACACTGGTTAGTACGGGTGGTCCAACTACATAATGGCTTCTCTGAACCTAGACATGTTTGGTATCAAACATGTTGGAATCATGCAACTACACCGATTCCAGTGTTAGTTGCATTATACCGTGTACTTTGGGAGTTCCTTAGGGGATCCCCCCAGTTCTACCTACGCAGCCTCCTGGGGTCTGGCTGCCAGACCACGCTGCTGCTGACCCCAGACACTGTTCTGTCCTCCGGCAGAACAAAGGATTTTCTGCAAGGGAGAATTGTGACTACCTCCCCTTGGGCATTAGGTGTCTAAGGGCTGGGGTGGGGTGGCCTCTGAGCGCCAACAGACTGCTTTGAAGGGCACACTTGGTGCCTTTCTTGCATAATCCGGTGGTTTGCACCAGTTTAGGAACCCCCGGTTCCCACTCTGGTGCATACCTACACAAAGGACAGGGGAGTGACCACCCCCCGTCCAGCTCCTCCCCTAGGGAGGTCACACAGCTCTGCCAGGTGGCCACTTGATTCTACCATCTTGGAAATAAGATCTGCAGAGGCCCCTAGGAACATCTGACTGTTAAGGCCACGTAGATGGCATCCATGGCCCCCTTTGATAGGTGGGTTACTTCAGGGAGTGACCAACACCCTTTTAGGGTTACTTAAGGGCTCCCCGAGGGTGGGTCCTCAGATTCATTGATCAAGACCCTCCAAGAAACTCTCTGCAAGACCTCTTCCGCTCCTGGCTTCTGGAACCGCTACTGGTCTGCTTTGGGACTGAAACACGTCTGCTTCTGGTGGGAAGGCCCTCATTACAACATTGTTTCTCTGGATTCTGCAAGAATTCTGCAACATCCAAGGCTGGGCTTCTTCCAGAGTCACAAGGACACTGTTTGCACCTATAAGCACAAACGAATCTCCCTTGGAGTGAAGGAGTCACTCCCCTGCATCTGCAGGCACCTCAAGACAACGTCGACCAACTGGTGGGGTCTGCTGTCCCACGGACATCTGAAGACTCTGCTTCACAGATGGTGAGTCTGTCGCCTCCTCTGGGTCTTGCTTGTCTTCTACGAAACTTGGGAAACTGGGCACCTGCTCCTGCCACTGGACTGGAACCCCTGTGCACTGCAACTGTTGCACTTGTCAAGCCTTGTTGACTCTTCCTCCATGAGATCTTCTGGCGCCATGATACCCTGGCCTCCAGCACCCTGGAACTCGAATATCAGCCCCTGTACTGCAACTCCTGCAACACAGGACTATTGTTTCTGCTTGCATAAACCAGTGCTTGTTGGTGACCTGGCTGGTCACTGACCCTCCTGCAGTATGGTGACCATTGAGGCACAACTCGTAAGTGACTCCTACGATCTTCCGCAGCTGCTGGACCCTGTAGCTGGACTTCTTCTTCCATCGACTTGCATGAACTTCACCTTCAGGAAGGTGGCATTGCCACCTACACCACCTGGGCACCTCTAAGGGTGCTCAACCTTGTCACTTCCTTTGCAGGTCCTCCATGTCCGGAATCCATCCCTGGGTTTCACCAGCGTGGTCCATGGGTCATGACAGCAGCTGGACAATCAGAGAAATCCACTGACTTTAGATAAAGTCCTCTCTCCCCTCTGCATCTGGGTCCCCTGGTGTAGGTGCTCTGTCTTCTGGGCATTCTCGGGTGGGGACACTCTCTAACCTTCCTGTTGTCTGCTGGTCCCTCTGGGTCTACTGGAAAAGGTCCTGAATCCCACAATCTCCAACCACTACTTTCTGTGTTAGCCTATAGGACAACTAGGTGTTTAACTGCCTTGCACCTGGTTGCTTGGTACACTTGCTGTGCTTACCTCTGGTGTTTCTATCTGCCCCAGCCCCTAGCTAACTACCACACTTTACCTCGGCTGAAGTCACTTTCACATTCCAATTTCTTTGTGTATGGTTTGGCCCTCCCCTAGGGCCCTGTGTTTTTTATTCTATTTCTGATGGTTATGTTTTATGTATGTTGTGTGTAGCATCTCCAAGTGAAATATACCAATGTCAGTTTAGTAGTAGTGCTGTAATTAAGTATAATTTATTTCTGATGGATACAACTACCTGTGGATTCCTCACCTAATGAATACTCCCATGGCGCCAGCATTCGACGGAAATCTTCTTACTAGTCTCTGCACGTCGACGAGGACGTCACTCTAGCCCACGCGACGCCGTCTGACGTCATACAGGCAATAAGAGGTCCTCGACGACGTGCCGACGTCAGTTCCCTTTTTTCCGTGCATTCAAAACGGTTATCTTCGAGGGAGCAACTGTTACTTTTGTGGTTACAGTGTATTTTTGCTGCGTAGTCTTTCGCTGTGGTAATGTCGCAGAGAAAGTCTGGATTCAAGCCTTGTCGTGAGTGTGGAGGCAAGATGTCAGTGACGGATCCTCATTCCGACTGCCTTTGGTGTTTGAGCTCCGACCACGACGTCTCGACTTGTGATTCATGCCAGCACATGAATCCAAAGGCCCTCAAGGAACGTGAGGCGAAGCTGTTTATGGCGAAATCGAAGGAGAAGCGTCACAAGAAGTCTTCTTCGCCAAGACATCGGCGTCATCGAGACTCCCGGCGCCGTAGAGAATCTCGGCGTCATTCAAAGGAGACTCGTTCCAGGTCTTCGGATCGGCGCCGAAGGACATGGGAGATCAGTCCCACGGTTACGCTGCATCCTTCGATGCCGTTGCCCTCTCCGGCGTCTCCGACTTCACCTGGACAGGCGTCGGTGATTGAGGTATTGGAGCCTCAGGTGTTATCTCCGGCGTCGCAGACGTCGAGGCCGGCGTCGGGGTCGCCTCCGAGACAGGCACCCCAGTATCCGGCTTTTCCCACCCCTGGAGCCGATAGTTCCGCATTCTTGAATGTGCTGTATGCCATCTTCCAACAGATGGCTCCAGGGGGTGCTCCGGCTGGGCCTTTGGCCTTTTCATTGGGTGATCCTGCGCCTCTTCGGACGGCACCCTTTATGCCCTTTCTCCCTTTTGGGAACGTGGGCTCGGCGCCGGTGTCGGCGCCGGTGGCCGCTCCGGTGGCTTCAGAGGGATTGGCCCCGGGGATTTCCATCCCGTCGACGTCGGGATTTCGGCCTGTGACTCCGGTGGGTCCATCTGCTTCGACTGCTCTTTCGTCGGCGCCGAAGTTACCTGTGGCGCCGGACGCGGCGTCGGTGGCTTCTGAAGATCGGCGCCGATCTTTGACTTCGGCGGAGGCATTGTCGACTCTGCGTATTGAACAACGGGTTCATTCGAGGAGACGTGCTCTCCGTGTATTAGAGGAGCAGGAGTACCAGCGAGCCCTGGAGGAAGGAGAGCTAGAGGACTCGGGTGATGGGCTGCGTGGTCTGGAGTCGGCCAGTGGGCTGGACACTTCCCCTGAGTGGGATCTTTCGTCCCCGGGAGAATATACTGAGGAGGCTGCTTCCTTTCACGCAGTGGTACGGAAGGCAGCTAGTTTTTTGGACCTGCCTTTGCCGGTGGTGGAGGCTAAACAAAACCTTCTAACAGAGGTGCTACATCCGGCCTCAGCTGCGGCGGAGCCTCTTTTGCCATTTAATGACGCTCTGCTGGATCCGGTGTTAGAGGTGTGGAAGAGGCCGGCATCTTCCCCAGCAGTTCACAGAGCCGTGGCCAGGAGGTATCGGGCGGCTCCAACTGACCCTGGTTTTCTGTCTAGGCACCCTACGCCGGAGAGCTTGGTGGTGCAGGCCTCCTGTTCATCCAAGTCAGCGCCTGGTTCTTTCCCGACGGTGCCTGGGGACAGAGATTCAAAGAAACTGGAGGCGCAGTCCAAGAAATTTTTTTCGGCCTGCAGTCTGGCGTTGAAGGCCACCAACGCAGCCTGTATCCTGGGGAGGTATATTCATGCTCTGATGGATGACATTTCATCATCATTTACAGAGCTTCCCCAGGGTCTTTTGGATGTTGTTTCAAATGCCCAGGCTGCTGCGACCCAGATTATCCAGACTGGACTGGATACGACCGACTCGGTAGCCAGAGCAATGGGCACAACTGTGGTGGCAAGGAGGCAGGCCTGGCTCCGTAACTCGGGCTTTTCTGCGGATGTACAGTCCACATTGTTGGATCTCCCGTTTGATGAGGACAAACTGTTTGGAGCCAAGGCTGATTCGGCCTTGGAACGTTTTAAGGAGAGCAGGGCCACGGCTAAGTCGTTAGGGCTCCAAGCTCCTTCTTCCACGGCCTCTTCCAGATTTTTCAGGAGGTTTCGTGGATTTGGGCGTGGCTCTTCCTCCTCTTCCTTTCGGGGAAGATATCAGCAACCTGCCTCTTCCCATCCGTATAGATCTTTTAGAGGGAGAGGTAGGGTCCGCACCAGAGGAGCCTCTCAGCAGCACTCTGCCTCTTCCTCATCCTCTGGCGGGGTGCAGCAGGGGAAGCAGCCTTAGGCTTCCACCATTTCCCACTCACTCCTCTCCTGTAGGGGGAAGATTACAGCATTTTCTCACCAAATGGAAGACTGTTACAACGGACACTTGGGTTCTCAGTATTGTGGGAAAAGGCTACATCCTTCCCTTTCGGGAGTTCCCGCCCCTCATCCCGCCCCGCCCTTCTTATTGTTCAGAAGAACACCTCCTGTTGCTAGAACAGGAGGTACAAGCCCTCCTTTCAAAGGGCGCGGTGGAGTTGGTCCCAGAGCAGGAAAGGGGTCGAGGATGTTACTCAAGGTATTTCCTGATTCCCAAGAAGGATGGTCGTTTGAGACCAATCCTGGACCTGAGGATCTTGAATTGGTTCCTCAAGCAGGAAAAGTTCAAGATGCTGACCCTAGCACAGGTGCTTTTGGCGTTGAACAACGAAGACTGGATGGTGTCTGTCGACTTGCAGGATGCTTACTTTCATATCCCGATACTCAAGTCACACAGGAAGTATCTCCGGTTTGTGGTGGGATCGCAGCACTATCAGTTTGCGGTCCTTCCGTTTGGTCTTACTTCAGCACCTCGAGTCTTCACGAAGGTGATGTTGGTGGTTGCGGCAGAACTCAGAAGGAAGGGGATAGCAGTATTCCCTTACTTGGACGACTGGTTGATCAAAGCCAAGTCCCCGGAGCTTGTGTCGCATCATCTGCAGTCAACAACCCAGTTGTTGTTCGACCTGGGTTTTTCGGTGAACGAGCCCAAATCTCACCTGGAGCCCTCTCAGCGCCTCCTGTTCATAGGGGCAGTACTGGATACAACATTGGGTCGGGCCTTTCCTCCGCCTCAGCGGATTCAAGATATTCAGGATTTGGTTCCAATGTTTCGAAATGGAGCGGTAGTTCCAGTCCTCAAGGTCCTTCGTCTGCTCGGTCTGTTTGCCTCCTGCATTCTGTTGGTCACGCATGCTCGCTGGCACATGAGGGCTCTTCAGTGGTGCCTCCGAAGGCAGTGGTCTCAACACAAAGGGGATCTAGAGAGTACTGTCAAGATCTCCAGAGATGCTGCTGTGGATTTGAAGTGGTGGATTGCAAGCAACAATCTTTCACAAGGAAAGCCGTTCCAGCAGTCGCCACCAGTGGCCACAGTCATAACGGATGCTTCCACTCTAGGGTGGGGAGCTCATCTGGGGGATCTGTAGATCAAAGGCCTTTGGTCTCCAGAGGAACAGATGTTTCACATCAATCTGTTAGAGTTACGGGCTGTACGTCTGGCTCTCAAGGCCTTCCTCCCTTCCCTTCGTGGTCAGTCGGTACAGGTCCTAACGGACAATACTACCACGATGTGGTACATAAACAAGCAGGGAGGAGTGGGGTCGTACCTTCTCTGCAGAGAAGCTCTTCGACTATGGTCCTGGGCAAAGGACCATCAGATTTGCTTGATAGCAAACCATCTGGCCGGAGTCTTGAACGTGCGTGCGGACAGTCTCAGTCGCCAATTCTCGGCAGACCACGAGTGGCGTCTCCATCCAGATCAAATCCGTTTAATCTTCCAGAGGTGGGGGTTTCCTCGGGTAGATCTATTTGCAACTCGGGAGAACGCGCATTGTCCGTTATTCTGCAGCCTCCAGTATCCGATGCAGGGAGCGTTGGGGGACGCGTTTCAAATAACCTGGTACGGCCAGTTGCTTTACGCGTTTCCTCCCATACCCTTGATTCCTCGAGTATTGAGGAAGATTCGCCAGGACCGGGCTCTAGTCATCCTAATAGCTCCAGATTGGCCAAGGAGGGTATGGTACTCCGACCTTCTCCAACTCTCAATGTGCCCTCCGCTCCGTCTCCCTTTCAGGGCAGACCTCCTCTCGCAGTCGCAGGGGCAGGTTTTACACCCCAACCTCCAGAGTCTACACCTACATGCCTGGAGATTGAACGGGGCAACCTGAGTTCCTTCTCTCTCCCGCCTGAGGTAGTGGATGTTATATTAGCGGCCAGGCGACACTCCACTAAATCTATCGACGCTAATAGATGGTCTAAATTTGTTGCGTGGTGTGGAGAGAGGCAGATTGATCCTTTGCATGCTCATCTATCGGACGTTTTGTCTTTTGCTCTGTCTCTAGCGCAGAAAGGTTGTGCAGTGGCTACCATTAAGGGTTATTTATCGGCCTTGTCAGCCTTCATATGTCTTCCAGACCAACCATCTTTATTTAAATCCCCTATTGTTATCAGATTCTTGAAAGGTCTTCTAAATAAATATCCTCCAAAGCCATTCGTTATGCCGCAATGGGATTTGTCCTTGGTCCTGACTTTCCTTATGGGGTCCCCTTTTGAACCTATGCATTCTTGCCCCTTAAGGTATTTGGTTTTAAAAACAGTCTTCCTGATAGCTATAACATCAGCAAGGAGAGTGAGTGAGTTGCAGGCCTTATCAGTAAAGCCCCCTTATACAACTTTTTATGGGGATAAGGTGGTGTTGAGGACCAAGGCTGCTTTCCTCCCGAAGGTTGTTTCACCTTTCCATTTGGCTCAGGCAATTACTTTGTCCACGTTCTATCCTCCGCCTCATCCTTCCAAAGAGGAAGAAAGACTGCACCGTCTGGACCCAAAGAGGGCGTTGAGCTTCTTTATTGATAGAACAAAGGATTTCAGGCTGGAGGATCAGCTGTTTATTGGATACGTGGGCAAGAGGAGAGGAAAGGCAGTCCACAAGAGAACACTATCCAGGTGGGTTGTTCTTTGCATTAAAATCTGTTACTCTTTGGCAAAGAAGGATCCTCCTGAGGGCATTAGAGCTCATTCCACCAGAGCTAAGTCGGCCACTTCGGCCTTGGCCAGGGGTGTTCCTGTGGTCGACATCTGCAAGGCCGCAACTTGGTCGTCCCTTCACACTTTTGCAAAACATTACTGTTTGGATTCTGAGGTTAGAAGGGAAGGCCATTTTGCACGGTCAGTGCTGCAGGATTTCTTGGTTTGACCATTTAGGCACCCACCGCCGGGCGTGGTACTGCTTTGGGACTCTATTCATTAGGTGAGGAATCCACAGGTAGTTGTATCCATCAGAAGAACGAGTTACTTACCTTCGGTAATGACTTTTCTGGTGGATACATTAGCTACCTGTGGATTCCTCACAGTCCCACCCGCCTCCCCGTTGCCTTTCTGGTCTTACCAAGTAATCCTTGAGTACGCTCCTCTTGGTCTTCGAGGGTGCAATAGATGTTGTATATAATATATTTATATATGTATATATGTATATATCTTTGTGTATATACTTGATGTGTATATATATTTTTAAAAAGAGAGAGTTATATATATATAAAAGATTTACAGTTATTCATGCAATGTTGTGTATTTTTACAATGTTATGGGATGTTGCCTTGCTCTTTCATTGCATTGCCTGGTTGTTCTCATGCACGTAAAAAATGATTGGTACTGACGTCGGCACGTCGTCGAGGACCTCTTATTGCCTGTATGACGTCAGACGGCGTCGCGTGGGCTAGAGTGACGTCCTTGTCGACGTGCAGACACTAGTAAGAAGATTTCCGTCGAATGCTGGCGCCATGGGAGTATTTATTAGGTGAGGAATCCACAGGTAGCTAATGTATCCACCAGAAAAGTCGTTACCGAAGGTAAGTAACTCGTTCTTTTGCAACACTGGTGTGAGTTACTGCCTGACTACTGTGTTATTGCAAGTGCTTTACATTCCTCCTGGATATGCTTCAGCTGTTCGCTTCAGCTACCCCTAGAGAGCTTTTGCTATCTGGACACCTATTCACTATCACTAAGGGTTGTCTAGGTTCAGTATAGGGTGCCAAACCATAGGTGTTCATCATAAACTAAGCCAGTCTCCTACAGTACCCAGTAAAGAAAGGTGGATTTACCACCTTCCAAACGGATGCAATGTCCCTCAGATTAGCAAGGCTTTCCAAATCTTCCCAGGCAGCCTTCCCTATCTCACATCTCTTTGCCACAAGGGTGTCCTTTTCTCACATTCAGAGGTCCTAACCTAGTGTGAGTAGTGTGAGAAAAGGCCTCTTTTTGACATGGTCAGCCCCCACTTTTTGCCTGGTGTATGATGTAGCGTAGAAATTGTAGTGCCCAGGCTCCATGCTAACCAGGTTCCCTGGGCCAGAGCTCTTTAACTAAACCTTTTGTGATGCATTGGCACAATTGGATACACATTTAGCTACCAATATAAGTCCCTAGCAAAAGGTACCTAGGTACCCAGGGCATGAGGTACCATGGGTAGGCCCCTGAGGGCAGCAGCACAGATTGTGCCACCTTCTAGGGCCATGCATCCAGATGCCCCCAGCACTGCCACTGCAGGCTGGGTGTAATGGTGCAAACCTAAAACACAAACTGGCCATGGCACACCGCCTGTGTGCCCTGCCCACCATGTACTGCATATACTATGGTTAAGACACCCCTCTGGCAGGCCTTACAGCCCTCAGGCAGGGTGCACCATATTATATGTGAGTCCATAGCTGTATGAGCAATATGCCCCCACTGGGTCCTTGCCAAACCTGGGACATAATGAGTGAACAGAGCAGCCATTTTAATATATGTGCTGGACAATGGTCAACACATGTTGCCCAATTACATGATGGTCACTCTGAACCCTGGGTTGTTTGGTATCAAACAACTCAGAATGATACATTTAAACTGGTACCAGTATTGCATTTATCCCTAGAGGTGCCCCCTGCAAAAGCTAACTACCCTGGCATGGTTGTTGAATGGCTCTATCCAGCCTGCCAACTCCAGACACCCAATCTACAAACCTTGGGGAAGAGGTCTCTCTCTTGTTTGTGGTACAGTGCCCTTCCTGGATGGAGGTGCTAACACTCCTCCCTCAGGAATGTGCACTGCCCTGGGGGGTGTATGAAAGTACCATCTTGCCTGGCATGTTACCCCATTTTTACATGTATGTCAGTTGTTTTTGCCTGTCTAGCCAGGACCCCAGTGCTAATAGTTTGTGGCTTGAATGTGTGTACCTGTGCAGTGACTGTGTCACTGAGGCTCTGCTAATCAGAACCTCAGTGCTTATGCTCTGCCTTTAAAATTGTCACTATAGGCTAGTGACCATTTTCACCAATTCTAATTGGCACACTGGAACACCCTTATAATTCCCTAGTATGTGGTACATAGCTACCCAGGGTACGGGAGTTCCAGGAGATCCCTGTGGGCTGCAGCATTTCTTTTGCCACCCATAGGGAGCTCAGACAAATCTTAAACAGGACTGCCACTGCAGCCTGAGTGAAATAACGCACGTTATTTCACAGCCATTTTACACTGCACTTAAGTAACTTATAAGTCACCTATATGTCTAACCCTCATTTAGTGGAGGTTAGGTGCAAAGTTACTAAGTGTGAGGGCACCCTTGCAATAGCAAAGGTGCCCCCACATAGTTCAGGGCAATTTCCCCAGACTTTGTGACTGCGGGGACACCATTTCATGCATGCACTACATGTAGGTCAATACCTATATGTAGCTTCACAATGTTAACTCTGAATATGGCCATGTAACATGTCTAAGATTATGGAATTGTCCCCCCCCCCATGCCAAATCTGGTATTGAAGTGCCAATCCCATGCATCCCCGGGGTTCCACTATGGACCCGGGTCAGCTCTCTGGTGTTTTCTCTGCAGCTACCGCTGCTGCCACCCCACAGACAGGGTTCTACCCTCCAGGGGTCTGGGCAGCCCAGTCCCAGGAAGGCAGAACAAAGGATTTCCTATGAGAGAGGGTGTTACACCCTCTCCCTTTGGAAATAGGTGTTAAAGGCTGGGGAGGGGTAGCCTCTCCCAGCCTCTGGAAATGCTTTGAAGGGCACAGATGGTGCCCTCCTTGCATAAGCCAGTCTGCACTGGTTCAGGGAACCCCCAGTCCCTGCTCTGGTGTGAAACTGGACAAAGGAAAGGGGAGTGACCACTACCCTGTCCATCACCACCCTAGGGGAGGTGCCCAGAGCTCCTCCAGTGTATCTCAGACCCCTGCCGTCTTGGATCCAGAGCTGTGAGGGCACTCTGGAGGCCTCTGAGTGGCCAGTGCCAGCAGGTGACGTCAGAGACCACTCCTGATAGGTGCTTACCTGATTAGGTGGCCGATCCTCTTCTGAGGGATATTTAGGGTCTCTCCAGTGGGCTTTTCCTCGGATAACGACTTGCAAGAATTCATAAGAGTTCCTCTGCACCTCTCTCTTCGACATCTGCCAAGGATCGACCTCTGACTGCTCCACGACGCCTGCAAAACTGCAACAAAGTAGCAAGAAGACTACCAGCGACATTGTAGCGCCTAATCCTGCCGGCTTTCTCAACTGTTTCCTGGTGGTGCATGCTTTGGGGGCTGCCTGCCTTTATTCTGCACTAGAAGCCACAAAGAAATCCCCTGTGGGTTGACGGAATCTTCCCCCTGATCCAGCAGGCACCAAACTTCAGCGTCACTGGTACTCTGGGACCCGTCTCATCCTGACGAGCGTGGCCCCTGGAACACAAGTGGTGGACCCAAGTGACCCAGACTATCCAGTGGTCCAACTGTCCAAATTTGGAGGCGGTATGTCCTTGCCTCCCCTCTCCAGACAGTAATCCTGTGCACTGCGTGAACTGCAGCTGCTAAGGCTTCTGTGCACCTTTGCAAGGAATCCTTTGTGCACAGCCAAGCCCAGGTCCCCAGCATTCCGTCCTGCATTGCCCGACTCCCTGAGTTGACTTCCGGCTTCGCTGGACCCTCTTTTGTAGTGTTAAGATGACTGCCGTGCTCAGTCTTCTTGAACCCGTGTTCAAAGACTTCTGTGGGTGCTGCCTTCTTGTGCCTGGGCTCTCTTTGTTGCCTTGGGCCCCCTCTGTCTTCTCTCCCAAGTGGCGACATCCTGGTCCTTCCTGGGCCCGGGCAGCACCCTTTTTCTTCAACCGCGACCTTTGCAGCTAGCAAGGCTTGTTTGCGGTTTTTCTCCAAAGAAACAACTCTGCATACTCCAGCACTCTGTGGGACATCTTCTGCACGAAAGAGAAGCTCCTAACACCTTTCGTTGTTGCTGACTCTTCAGCTTCTTCCATCCGGAGACAGCCATTTTGCAGCTTCATCTGGGGTTTAGTGGGCTTCTTCCTCCCCTGGACACTCTCACGACTCTTGGTCTTGGTCCCCTTGCTTTGCAGGTCCTCAGGTCCAGGAATCTGTCTTCAGTGCTTTGCAGTCTTTTGTGGTCTTTGCAGAATCCTCTATCACAAGTTCAGTGTGTTTCTGGGGAAATAGTAGTATTTTACTCCTACTTTTCAGGGTCTTGGGGTGGGGTATCTTGGACAACCTTAGTGTTTTCTTATACTCCCAGCAACCCTCTACACACTACACTAGCCTAGGGGTTCATTCGTGGTTCGCATTCCACTTTCTTAGTATATGGTTTGTGTTGCGCCTAGGCCTATTGCATCCTATTGTATTCTACAGTGTTTGCACTACTTTCTGACTGTTGAACTTACCTGATTTTGGTTTGTGTGTATATTTTGTGTATTTTACTTACCTCCTAAGGGAGGGAGTATATCCTCTGAGATATTTTTGACACGTTGTCACTAAAATAATGTACCTTTATTTTTAGTCACCCTGAGTATTGTGTTTCTTGTGATATAGTACCTATATAGTATAAGTGGTATAGCAGGAGCTTTGCATGTCTCCTAGTTTAGCCTAAGCTGCTCTGCTATAGCTACCTCTGTCAGCCTAAGCTGTTAGAACACTACTAATCTACTAATAAAAGATAACTGGACCTGGCTCAAGGTGTAAGTACCATCAGGTACCCACTATAAGCCAGGCCAGCCTCCTACAGCGGGAAGCTTCAAAGGGCGAAACTTGACCCCCCAGGCCTACTGCTAGCAGCAGATGGTCAAACCCTTTGCAAACCCCCCCTTTTTGGCAGGAGAAAAGGAGGGAAACTACACAAAGGGTAGGAGGAGTGGCCCCACCTGGCATGCACCACCTGTAAGGTGTTGCCTGTGAGGTGGACACTCCGTTTCATTTGCCTCCATCTTAGATGGAAGGAAAATAGCTAATCAGGGATAGGGAAGTGACCCTTCCCCAGGAAGTGGTCACTGTAGTAGTTGTAGCCACCCAAAGGTAGATGTTCAGTATTTAGTGGGCACCCCAGGCCAGGTAATCAGATTCAAAGGACACAAAGTAGACCAGCACCAAGAAGATCCATGGTACAAGAACTGTGGACCTGCTGCACAAAGAAAAGGTGCCAAACTCTGCCTGCTGCACCCGGGACCCTACAGTTGGTGCTGCCAAGCTGTTGGCACCTGGACTAACCTCAAGAACCCCCGGGGGTCCACAGGCTTCACCAATCGGCCAAAAAATCCCTCCAGAGTGGAGGTACCACTCTGCAACAAAGAAGAAACCAGCAACCCATTGAGGGTCCCTTCACTGACCAGCCGCTATCTCCCGATCCGGAAATCGCAGCCAGACCTGACGACACACCGACGACCACAAGGACCAACCCTATAAGTGTGCCAAGTTTGGGAGCACCACACCTTCCAGTGGTCAAACTGTTCCAATACCCTAGGGATTGGTCAGCTTTCATTGAAACACCAGGAAAAACAGCCCGCCCAGGGCTGAAAAAGAACGAGGAGGAAGCCCCAGTCGAGGGACTTTAGGAACACCCCGGACCTCCTGCCAGAGTGCCCCCATTGTCCTTCAAATGAGCCTTGAACTGACTTATATCCAGCTCCAAAAGGTATCTTTTGCACACATCTACTGGCTCGCCGATTCGCTCTGCCCCCGGCCGCCCTGTGCCCCTGCAACGAAGAACCAGCTGTGCCCTAAGGGTCCCTCACCCCTTTCAAACTCGACACTCCAAGGGGGCTCAAGGAACCACCTCTAAACTTACATATACAGACCTTTTCCAAGTGGTCCCCTGCAGTGACCCTGCACCAGCTCCAGAGACTTTTACCACTGCTCACACCAGAACCGGGAGCCGTCCTAACTCCCCCAACTGGCACAGTGTGCCCACCGACGACCTCGACCAACCTGCAAACGAAGAATTCCGTCAAGCAACTGTGTGATTTTATATGTATTTTTAAAGGTGACTTTCACTGATTCCTATTTTGTGTAATTAAGCACAAAAGACTATTTTTATTAAACTGCAAAAATCCATAACTGAAAAAGTGCTTAACCAATTTTGATAATCTTGTTCTTAAAAATGACATTAAAATCTGAAGTATTTTTATAAATTGGTCTTGAGATATTCTTTTGAGTTTGTGAGTGGCGAGATTGCTACTGTGAGTACAACAAATGCTTTGCTGTTCTCCAAGATCAGCCTAACTGCTTTACCAAGCTACCTTAAAAATTAGAGCATTAGGTGATCTAGTTTTTACCCCTGTAAGCCAACGTGTGGTTGCCTGGACCCCCTGCACACTGTGCCTAGCTTTGCCAGCCTCCTACATGAAGCACTCTGGATTTCTTCCCTGGAATGGGGAAAACTGGAAAGGGCCAATTTCAGTTCCTTGTGGTCCACAGTGCACACATGCTTAAACCAACTTGTGGGCGGTGTCTATTACACTATTCTATTTAACCTCCAATCTTTATCCACTTTGGCACAAAAAGTAGTGAAAGCATCTAAAATAGAGTTTGGGGATTCCCCCCTCCCGATGTCAGTGCTAGAATAGAGTCCTTGACCAGATAGCTCAGAAAGACGCCCTTGTTTATCTTCTCCCATTTAATTCTATGCTCTTACTGAACGAATTGGTTAGCAATATAGTTTCTCGGCTCCTTGCCCTACCCAGCAAGTGCAAAACAATGCTTATGTAACTTCCATTAAGACTACGGGGAAGATTCAAGCATGTGAATCTACGAAAGGTTTCAATACTGGAGAATCCCAGTGTAGGGGTAACTAACTTGTGTTTTTCCTGTGCCATCTTATGGAGCCGAGGTGTGGGGCTACAAGGGTGCTAGGCCATTGCAACAGGTTGAAAACAAGTTTTTGCAACGATTTCCCCCGTCTACTCCTGCCTTTATGTGGAATAGCTGGAATAGCTTTTATTATGGCTCAGAATCTGGGGGACATCGGAAGCCCAACTTTCAAGAGATGTATTGGTGGACTGTCTTACTCTGGAAAGTTGTTATTCTGTCCCTTGGTTCAACTATATTAGTTTGGGATTTTTAAAGGTAGGCATAAGAATCCTGTGACTATAAATGTAAAGGCTATCTCCCAAGTGAAGGAGACCTTCCTGGTAAGGCAGTGCAGATACCATCAGGCGATGTTTTGGTAAATTGGGAGCTAATGTTAATTACTGTAAGGAAATGCCTCCTTGGCATGGTTACCCCCTGACTTTTTGCCTTTCGTTGACGCCAGTTATGATTGAAAGTGTGGTGGGACCCTGCTAACCAGGCCCCAGCACCAGTGTTCTTTCCCTAAACTGTACCTTTGTTCCCACAATTGGCTCAGCCCTGGCACTCAGATAGGTCCCTTGTAAATGGTACCCCTGGTACCAAGGGTCCTGATGCCAGGGAAGGTCTCTAAGGGCTGCAGTGTGTCTTATGCCGCCCTGGGGACCCCTCACTCACCACATGCACAGTGCCTCACAGCTTGTGTGTGCTGGTGGGGAGAAAATGATTAAGTTGACATGGCACTCCCCTCAGAGTGCCATGCCAACCTCACACTGCCTGTGGCATAGGTAAGTCACCCCTCTAGCAGGCCGTACAGCCCTATGGCAGGGTGCACTAAACCACAGGTGAGGGCATATGTGCATGAGCACTATGCCCATACAATGTCTAAGCACAACCTTAGACATTGTAAGTGCCGGGTAGCCATAAGAGTATATGGTCTGGGAGTTTGTCAAACACAAACTCCACAGTTCCATAAGGGCTACACTGAAATATAGGAAGTTTGGCATCATACTTCTCAGCACAATAAAGGCACACTGATGCCAGTGTGGAATTTATTGTAAAATGCACCCAGAGGGCATCTTAGAGATGCCCCCTGAATACCAGTCCGACTCCTAGTGCTAGGCTGACCAGTTTCTGTCAGCCTGTCACAACCAGACGAGTTTCTGGGCACATGCGGAGAGTGCCTCTGTCACTCTGTGGCCAGGAACAAAGCCTGTACTGGGTAGAGGTGCTTCCCACCTCCCCCTGCAGGAACTGTAACTCCTGGCAGTGAGCTTCAAAGGCTCATGCCTTTTGTTACAGCACCCCAGGGCATCCTAGCTAGTGGAGATGCCCCCCTTCCAGCCACTGCCCCAACTTTTGGCAGCAAGGCTGGAGGAGATAATGAGAAAAACAAAGAGGAGTCACCCACCAGTCAGGACTGCCCCTAAGGAGCCCTGACCTGAGGTGACCCTTGTAGGAAAGTACCATCTTGCCTGGCATGTTAACGCCATATTTCATTGTATATATGTTGTTTTAGTCTATGTGTCACTGGGACCCTACCAGGCAAGGCCCCAGTGCTCATAAGTATGTGCCCTGTATGTGTTCCCTGTGTGATGACTAACTGTCTCACTGAGGCTCTGCTAACCAGAACCTCAGTGGTTATGCTCTCTCTGCTTTCCAAATTGTCACTAACAGGCTAGTGACCAATTTCACCAATTCACATTGGCATACTGGTACACCCATATAATTCCATAGTATATGGTACTGAGGTACCCAGGGTATTGGGGTTCCAGGAGATCCCTATGGGCTGCAGCATTTCTTTTGCCACCCATAGGGAGATGTGACAATTTTACACAGGCCTGCCAGTGCAGCCTGAGTGAAATAACGTCCACGTTATTTCACAGCCATTTACCACTACACTTAAGTAACTTATAAGTCACCTATATGTCTAACCTTCACATGGTGAAGGTTGGGTGCAAAGTTACTTAGTGTGAGGGCACCCTGGCACTAGCCAAGGTGCCCCCACATCGTTCAGGGCAAATTCCCCGGACTTTGTGAGTGCGGGGACACCATTACACACGTACACTATGCATAGGTCACTACCTATATATAGCGTCACAATGGTAACTCCGAACATGGCCATGTAACATGTCTAAGATCATGGAATTGTCACCCCAGTGCCATGCTGGCATTGGGGGGACAATTCCATGATCCCTCGGGTCTCTAGCACAGAACCCGGATACTGCCAAACTACCTTTCCGGGGTCTCCACTGCAGCTGCTGCTGCCAACCCCTCAGACAGGTTTCTGCCCTCCTGGGGTCCAGGCAGCCCTGGCCCAGGAAGGCAGAACAAAGGATTTCCTCTGAGAGAGGGTGTAACACCCTCTCCTTTCGGAAGTAGGTGTGAAGGCTGGGGAGAAGTAGCCTCCCACAGCCTCTGGAAATGCTTTGATGGGCACAGATGGTGCCCATCTCTGCATAAGCTAGTCTACACCGGTTTAGGGATCCCCCAGCCCTGATGCGAAACTGGACAAAGGAAAGGGGAGTGACCACTCCCCTGGCCTGCACCTCCCAGGGGAGGTGCCCAGAGCTCCTCCAGTGTGTCCCAGACCTCTGCCATCTTGGAACCAGAGGTGTCTGCATCTCCCTCTTCACCTTCTGCCAAAGGATCGACCGCTGACTGCTCAGGACGCCTGCAAAACCGCAACAAAGTAGCCAGACGACTACTAGCAACCTTGTATCGCTTCATCCTACCGGCTTTCTCGACTGTTTCCAGGTGGTGCATGCTCTGGGGGTAGCCTGCCTCCTTTCTGCACCAGGAGCTCTGAAGAAATCTCCTGTGGGTCGACGGAATCTTCCCCCTGCAACCGCAGGCAACAAAAGACTGCATCACTGGTTCTCTGGGTCCCCTCTCAGCACGACGAGCATGGTCCCTGGAACTCAGCAACTCTGTCCAAGTGACTCCCACAGACCAGTGACTCTTCAGTCCAAGTTTGGTGGAGGTAAGTCCTTGCCTCCCCACGCTAGACTGCATTGCTGGGCACCGCATGATTTGCAGCTGCTCCGTTTCCTGTGCACTCTTCCAGGATTTCCTTCGTGCACAGCCAAGCCTGGGTCCCGACACTCTAACCTGCAGTGCACAACCTTCTGAGTTGTCCTCCGGTGTCGTGGGACTCCCTTTTGTGACTTCGCATGGACTCCGGTTTACTCTTCTTCAAAGTGCCTGTTCAGGTACTTCTGCGGGTGCTGTCTGCTTCTGTGAAGGCTCCCTGACTTGCTGGGCGCCCCCTCTGTCTCTTCATCCAAGTGACGACATCCTGGTCCCTCCTGGGACACAGCAGCATCCAAAAACCCTAACCGCGACCCTTGCAGCTAGCAAGGCTTGTTTGCTGTCTTTTTGCATGGGAACACCTCTGCAAGCTTCTTCACGACGTGGGACATCCATCCTCCAAAGGGGAAGTTCCTAGTCCTCTTCGTTCTTGCAAAACACCAAGCTTCTTCCATCCGGTGTCAGCTTCCTTGCACCCTCAGCTGGCATTTCCTGGGCTCCTGTCCACTCTCGACACTGTTGCGACTCTTGGACTTGGTCCCCTTGTCTTACAGGTACTCAGGTCCGGAAATCCACGGTTGTTGCATTGCTGGTGTTGGTTTTCCTTGCAGAATTCCCCTATCACGACTTCTGTGCTCTCTGGGGGTTGTAGGTGCACTTTACACCTACCTTACATGGTCTTGGGGTGGGCTATTTTTCTAACCCTCACTGTTTTCTTACAGTCCCAGCGACCCTCTACAAGCTCACATAGGTTTGGGGTCCATTCGTGGTTCGCATTCCACTTTTGGAGTATACGGTTTGTGTTGCCCCTCTACCTATGTGCTCCTATTGCAATCTACTGTAACTTTACATTGCTTGCATTACTTCCTTTTGCTATTACTTGCATAATTTTGGTTTGTGTACATATATCTTGTGTATATTTCTTATCCTCATACTGAGGGTACTCACTGAGATACTTTTGGCATATTGTCATAAAAATAAGGTACCTTTATTTTTTAGTATATCTGTGTATTGTGTTTTCTTATGATATTGTGCATATGACACCAGTGATATAGTAGGAGCTTTACATGTCTCCTAGTTCAGCTACCTTTAATCAGCCTTAGCTGCTAGAAACACCTCTTCTACACTAATAAGGGATAACTGGACCTGGCACAAGGTGTAAGTACCTCTGGTACCCACTACAAGCCAGGCCAGCCTCCTACAACCCTGCCTTGAGAAATCCTCCATCTTGAGATTGGAGGATTCCCCCATTAGGATTAGGGATGTGCCCCCCTCCCCTCAGGGAAGAGGCTCAAAGAGGGTGCAGCCACCCTCCAGGACAGTAGCCATTGGCTACTGCCCTCCTGACAGGAACACACCCCTAAATTCAGTATTTAGGGGCACCCCAGAACCCAGGAAATCAGATTCCTGCAGCCTGAAACAAGAAGAAGGACTGCTGACCTGAAAGCCCTGCAGAGGCGACGGAGATGACAACTGCTTTGGCCCCAGCCCTATCGGCCTGTCTCCAGACTCAAAGACCCTGCACAGTGACGCATCCGACGGGGACCAACGACCTCAGAAGCCTCAGAGGACTGCCCTGAACCAAAGGACCAAGAAACTCCTGTGATCAGCAGCTCTGTTAAAAAACAGCAACAACTTTGCAGCTTTCTTGCAACTTTTAAAGACCGCACTCGTCCCGCCGGAAGCGTGAGACTTCACCCTGTGCACCCAACGCCCCCGGCTTGAGCTCCAGAGAACCAACACTACAGGGAGGACTCCCAGACGACTGCGACCTCGTGAGTAACCCGAGACGACCCCCCTGGATCCCCACAGCGACGCATGTAGAGAGAATGCAGAGGCTCCCCCTGACCGCACCTGCCTGTAACAAGGAACCCAACCCTTGGACCAAGCACTGCACCCGCAGCCCCCAGGACCAGAAGGAACCGAACTCCAGTGCAGGAGTGACCCTCAGGCGACCCTCTGCCTAGCCCAGTCAGTGGCAGGCCCGAGAAGCCCCCCTGTGCCCTGCCTGCACTGCTAGAGTGACCCCCGGGTCCCTCCATTGATTCTTATTTAAAACCCGACGCCTTCTTTGCACTCTGCACCCGGCCGCTCCTGTGCCGCTGAGGGTGTGTTTTGTGTGCCTTCTTGTCCCCCCCCCCCGCCCAGTGCTCTACAAAACCCCCCTGGTCTGCCCTCTGAGGGCGCGGGTACTTAGCTGCTGGCAGGCTGGAACCAGAGCACCCCTGTTCGTCATAGGCGCCTATGTGTTTTGGACCCTCCTTTGAACTTTGCACCTGACCGGCCCTGTGCTGCTGGTTCGGTGACTTTTGGGTTGCCTTGAACCCCCAACGGTGGGCTGCCTATGCCCAGGAACTTGAACTTGTAAATGGCTTACTTACCTGAAAAACTAACCATTACTTACCTCCCCTGTAACTGTTGATTTTTGCACTGTGTCCACTTTTAAAATAGCGTATTGGCATTTTAACAAAAACTGTGTATGTTACTGCTCTAATTGAAAGTTCCTAACTTAACTGTGTGGAGTACCTTGCATTTAATGTATTTACTTCGAATCTTGAATTTGTGGTTCTAAAAATAAATTAAGAAAATATATTTTTCTATATAAAAATGTTGGCCTAGAGTTAAGTCTTTGAGTGTGTGTTCATCATTTATTGCATGTGTGTGTACAACAAATGCTTAACACTACCCTCTGATAAGCCTACTGCTTGACCACACTACCACAAAATAGAGCATTAGAATTATCTCATTTTGCCACTATCTTACCTTCAAGGGGAACCCCTGGACTCTGTGCACTCTATCTCTTACTTTGAGATAGTATATACAGAGTCAACGTCCTGCAATTACAATTTAGGGGAGTCTTGCAGCCAGCAAACTCTGTTATAAAAGTTTCCAAATCACTGGTCACAATATATACCAAGGCAGAAAGGTATGTGCACCCAGGTAAAACAGTGCAACCCTTGCATCAAATCGATATCAGTAGGATCCTCACCCACTAGTGCAACCAGTGGCATTCTTAAGCATAGGCTCTTCACCCACTGCACCTAGTTTGAGTGGGTGGGCTCAATACAGTTAGTAAGCGGAGCTCTTACTAAATCCTAAGTGCAAGTTAAAAAATCCTTCACGATCCTACTGTTTGTTTATGAATAATGTCCTTTAGCTGTAATAAAAACAGACCATACAGAACCTTTCCAATTAATAATCTATAACTCTTAAGAGTTCATGTTCCGTGAGGCAGTAGGGGTGTGGCAATCTCTATAGCCACGCTTACACCTATTTGGCTCCCTATACTCCTCTGACGCTTGGCCCAAATAGGTGATTAGGAGGACACTATCCCTTGGTGTAAGTGTAACTAAAGGAATATGATTGCATGCTTCCTGTTTAGTGCACTGTGCAGGCCAGCATTAGGAAGTGGTACACGTTATAATCTGTGGAGTTTCTATGTATGTAGTCGATCTCAAAGAAAACCTGCTGACTCTGAGTGGCACTTGAGATAGGCAGAAACATGGCAACCTTATTGAATTATGGATATCTGATTGAGACTTCTAGTTGCAGACTCCTTACCTTCAGTACCTTAGAATTTCCCCCAGGCATCAGTATGGATCTGGAGATTTTTCTTCAAGCAGTACCCCTGTATGCTGTCAGGTGGTATTGGTCGACTCAGCATCTGTTGTTGGCGTTGTGGTCACCGGATGCCGCAGGTAGTATATAGGTGCCACCCTGGCGCATTTCAGTTATTTTCTTTCCACTCCAGCTTACGCACAGATCTGACGAGAGCTACCCCTACACTCACTTTTTGACTGGTCTTTCCACTTTTTGTCGAAGTTTTTTGACTTCTTGGTGCTTCAATGATGTCTTTATGGAAGACCATCTTCAAGCCATGCGACTCCTGCCACCGGATGATATTCATGACGGATTTGTGACGGATTCGCACCTCGTGTGTCAGTGGTGTTTGGAATGCAACCACGACCTGAAGTTGTGCTCCAAGAGTCTGGTGATGAGCCCGAATGCTTTGAGGGAGTGGTCCTTAAAGTTACTTGTGGCACGACGCCCAGCTCTGCATCGCTCCTGGTCTCAGTCAGGAGGAAGGTTCCAAGAGTTATCGCTGAACCCTCACCACTCGTGGTCGTCTAATTCAAAATCTTAAGGACACTTGGGTAAGCATAAGAAGAAGCCAAAGCAGCACACGTGTTCTTCGACTTCGCCCTGTTGGTCGAGCAACATAGGAGAAGAAGCAACATCGCTCTAGGTCTCCTTCCTCGAAGCCTGCTTTTGGGTCTGTTCCGTGCCTCCCACAGTTTCCCAGGAGCTGGAGCCACCCCTCCTCAATTGAAGGAATTTTATGAGGCCATGAGCCTTATCTTTGAGCAGTCTACCCCTGTCAAAGCACCTTCAGAGCACCGTAGGGTCGGCAGGGGCCCCTTTAGGTTCTTGGCCGGCAGCTTTGGTCTCAGCTCTGGGGGTCACCCAGGAACCCACTTTCAGATCCAAACAGGTGTTGTTCGTACCATTGCGATCTTAGCCGACGACAGTTCCAACGCCGACATTCCTGGTGCTGACCGGAACCACGGGTGGCATCGATGCCATACTCGTTGCCGACTCCGACATGGAGCCAGAGCGGCATCACTCAATGCAGATTCAGACTTTCAGCGGGGACCTTGCTCCCCAGGTCCGATCCTGACCGTTATTCTTATGGGTATGAGTTCGGTGAGAGTATGGAGGGGTCGCTGGACCCTTTAGAATACCAGCTTGAAGACCCTATGGACTAGGCTCAAGAACTGGTTGAAGCCAGCGGTCTAGCCACCTTCCCTAATGCTGGCATCCTCCCTCCCCTGGCTGTCAGGACTAACCTCCTTACTGAGGTTCTTCAGCCTGGGGCTTCCCCTTTAGCTCTTCAATGAAGCCTTCATTGATGTCCTGCTGGGGACCTGGTCCAGACCCAGCACAAGAGGTCCTGGAAACAGAACAATAGTCCGCCGCCATAGGGCTGTGTTCCTGACCCAACACCCTAGCCCTGAGAGCTTGGTCATCCAAGCCTCCACATCCCATGGCGCGTTCCCTTCTGCTTCCCCGTATAGGGAATTCAAGAGGCTAGATCACCTTGGGAAGAAGCTGTTTTCTTCCTCCAGCCTGGCGTTACGGTCCGTGAACACTGCATGCCTTTTGGACCGTTACACCCATACTTTATGGGACACGGTTGCGCAAGTGCTGCCACAGGTCCCAGAGGAGGCCAGGGCCATTCTCTCCCAGGCTGATGCTGACGGGAGAGACGCAGCTAAGTTGACAGTCAGATGTGGGCTGGATATGTCTGTAGGAAAGTAGCATCTTTCTAGCATAGTTACAACCACTTTTTATCAGGTGTCAGTGTGTTTAAACTGTAGTATACTGGTAATCCTGCTAATCAGGACCCCTGTGTCAGTGATCTCTCCTCTAAATTTGGTTGTGTAGTAACTTTTTACACCCCACAATTGGCATACTAGTGGACCGAGATAAGTCCCTAGTATATGGTATTTAGGTATCCAGGCCATTGGTACACCAGGGGTCTCCCATTGGCTGCAGCATGTATTATGCCACCCATGGAAACCCATGCAAACTGTGCCTGCAGGCCTGCCATTGCAGGCTGCATAAAATGGTGCATGCACCTTTCATTTTAAATATAAGGCTTGCAATATATCACGATCACTGCACTTGGAAACTGTAAGTCACCCCTATGTTTGGCCCTGTAGCCCAAAGGCAGGGTGCATGGTCGTAATGTGAGGGCACCCCTGCATGAGCAGAGGTGCCCCCACAAACCCCAGTCTCCACTCCCTGGGCTTTGTAAGTGCCAGGAAGCCATTTTAAGGTATGTTGCGGACACTGTACAATAGAGTAGTCTTACTACATAATGGCTTCACCGAACCTAGGCATGTTTGGTATTAAACGTGTCAGAATCATGCAACTACACTGATTCCAGTGTTAGTTCCATAATAACATGTATTCTAGGGGTTCCTTAGAGGATCCCCCAGATCTGCCTGTACAGTCTTGCAGGGTCTGCATGCCAGCCCGTGCTGCTTCCGACCCCAGACACTGTTCTGCCCTTCTGCTGCTGAGAATAACTTGAGCAGGGGAAGGCAGAGCATAGGGTTTCTTGTAAGAGGGAGTTGTAACCTCCTCTCCTTTCGAACCATGTGTCTCTTGGCTGGGGTGGGCTGGTCTCTCAGCACCACCAGACTGCATTGAAGGGCACATTTGGTGCCCTCCGTGCGTATACTGGTTTGCACCTGTGCAGAAACCCTGGGTTCCTGCTGTGGACCGAAACCACACAAAGGACAGGGAAGTGACCACCTCGCTGTTCAGCTCCTCCCCAGGGAGGTGCACAGAGCTCTGCCATGTGGCCGCGTGATTCTGCCATCTTGTAAATAAGATGTGCAGAGGCCACTGCAAGCATCTGACTGGTTAGGCCAGGTGGGTGACGCCCCTGACCCCCTCTCATAGGTGGGTCACTGCAGATAGTGTCCAACCCCCTTTTAAGGTTACTTAATGGCTCCCCTGAGGGTGCGTCTCTAGATTCATTGAGCAAGACTCTACAAGGAACTCTCTGGAAGACTTTTCTGCAATCTGGCCTCCAGAATCGCTGCTGGTCAGCATTAGGTACTGAAATAAGACTGTATCCATTTGGGAGGGCTCCCTCTGCAACATTGTTTCTCCAGCTCCTGCTAGATTTCTGCAACATCCATGTCAGTGCATCTTTCAGGGTCGCAAGGACTCTGTTTGAATCAGGAAGCAAAAAGGAATCTCCCTTGGAGTGAAGGAGTTACTTCCCTGCATCCGCAGGCACCTCTACGACAATGACCAGCTGGTAGATCCTGCTGTCTCAGGGACATCTTGAAGGCTCAGCAACACAGGTGGTGGTTCTGCGGTCCCTCGAGGTCCAACTAGTCCTCTATCCAACTTGGGGAACAGTGGGCCTTTGCTGTCATTGGGACAGAAACCCCGTGCACCACATCTGTTGCTGTTACCAATGCTTGTTGACTCTTCCTCCAGGAGATCTTCGCGCTCCAAGAAGCTCCAGCATTCTGCAACTCCAAGAAAAGCATACCACCCCGCAACTCCTCTGGCGTGGGACTCCTTTTTTGTGCTGCTGAGGCCTCCCTGTGCCTGCTGCCAGTCGGTCCTCATGGGGGCTCCAACAATTCCTGCTGGGCTCCAAAAATTCCTGCTGGCTCTCTTGCTTGCTGAGGGCCAGCCTTGACTCCCTCCAAGGGTCAAGTTGTTCAGAATTTGCTGGTTCCCAAAATCCTTCAAACTTCCCTGCAACTTCTTCCTGCTTTTGCCCCTCTGCAACCCGGCAACTGATGTGGGACAGCTCATGGGCGACTCCAACGATCTTCCTGCATCACTTGGACTCCAAAGCTGTACTTCTTCCTTCACTTACCTGCAGGAACTTCTCCCCAAGAAGGGTGGGCATTGCCTACAAGCACCACCTGGACATCTCCGAGTGGTTTGGACACTGTCCCCTTCTTTTTCAGGTTCTTCTTGTCTGGAATCCAACCTTGGGTTCTACCTGGTCCACAGGTCATGACAGCAGCTGGACAAACGAGGATCCCATTGACTCAAACAAAGGTTTTCTGATGTCACTTCACACCTATGTACCTGGGCTCCTTGGTGCAGGTGCTCCACTTTCCTGGGTGTCTACGAGTGGGGACACTATCAAACCTTCCTTGTGCCAACTGGTTTTCTCTTAGTCCCCTTGGAAGGATCGTGAATCCTAAAAATCAACTATTCTTCGTTAGCCTTTGGAACACCCGGCTACACCTCTGCACACTGGCGACCAGGGGATTTGTTACTTAACTTGGGTGGTTTCGTACGCCCCCAACCCCTAAGATCCTAACACACTTACCTTGGTTGGGCACCTCTAGTCTTATACCACTTTCCTAGTATATGGTCTGGCCCCCCATAGGGCTCCATGTATTCCTATGCTTTTTCTATTTGTTTCTAAGTATATTTTCTGTCTGTAGATATCTCCAAGTGGAGATATACCAGAGTTAGGATAGTAAAGAATATTTTATTTTTGTAATACTTGATGTGGATCTTTCTTCTGTGAACATCACTAAGTGACTACTGTGGTACTGTAAGTGCTTTACACTTCTCCTTGATAAGCCTGAGCTGCCATACACAGCTACCCCTAGAGAGCTTTGGTTATCTAGGCACCAAAACACTACCACTAATGGTTGGCTGGACTCAGTATAGGGTGTCACACCATAGGTGTACACCATAAACTGAGCCAGCCATCTACAACAACGGTCTCTCTAGGCAGATCGGTTGCTTTAACAGTGGCCTTAAGGCCACGCCTGGTTAAGGACATCTGGCTTTTTAGGGGATGTCCTATCCACTCTGATGGACATGCCCTTTGATGGCACCCGTCTATTTGGAGACAAAGCAGACTTGGCGCCTGTAGGAGACTGGCCTGGTTTGTAGTGGGTACCCTAGGTACTTACACCTTATACCAGGTCCAGTTATCCCTTATTAGTGAATTGTAGTCAGTGTTGTAGCAGCTTAGGCTGTCTAGAGGTAGCTGTAGCAGAGCAGCTTAGGCTGAACTAGGAGACATGCAAAGCTCCTGCAATACCACTATAGTTACACAGTAATTCTACTCAATAAAATACAATACTCAGAGTTACCAAAAATAAAGGTACTTTATTTTAGTGACACATGGCCAAAAATCTTAGACGCAATACTCCTTCTGGAAGTAAGTATTATACACAATATATACAGTAGAGACCAAAATCTGGCAAGTAAATAGTCATAGCATAGTGCAAACAGTAGAAAATACAATAGAATGCAATAGGCCTATGGGCAACACAAACCATATACTAAGAAAGTGGAATGCGAATTAGGAATTCCCCCCCTAAGCAAGGGTAGTGTGTAGAGGGGCGCTGGGAGTGTAAGAAAACACCAAAGGTAAGTAAAATACCCCACCCCAGAGCCCAGGAAACTAGGAGTAAAGTACTACACGTTTTCTCAGGACACACTACAAGTCAGTTATTGCAAGAACCAAGCAAGACTGCAAGCCGCAAAAGGTGGACTCCTGGACCTGAAGACCTGTGAAGAGAGGAGACCAAGTCCAGAAGTCACAGAAGATTCCAGGAAGGACAGGAGTCCCTGCCAACCTAGAAGATGGTGCAAAAGAGGATTCTCTGGTTAGAAGTCTGCAGAAGAGCACCAAAGAAGATGGGTTCCTGCGTGGTGCAGGAGGTGTCCCACGTCGTGAAGTTGGATGCAGGCTGTTTGCTTCGCTGGATTTGCCCAACAAGCCTTGGTTCGAGCAAGGTTGTAGTTTGCATCAAAATGGCGCTGCCTGGACCCAGGAGGGACTTGGGGGCCCCAACACGGACTGGGGAGGCAGAGGGGGCTCCCAACACTGAAGAGAGCCCACAGATGACCAGGCAGCACCCACTGGAGTCCCAGGACACGGGGACAAAGAAGGTGCAAATTGCGGTTGGTGCAGCACAACATAAGAAGGTCCCATGCCGCCGGAGAACAACTCAGCGAGTTGTGCGCCGCAGGATGGAGTGCTGGGGACCTGACCTACGCTGTGCACAAAGGATTCTTGGAAGAAGTGCACAGAAGCCCAAGGAGCTAGAGATGCCGCGGTGCGTAGGGGTACTCTCGCAAACCAGGGAGGAAAGCTCTTACCTCCGCCAAATTTGGACAGCTGGACCTTAAGACAGACTGGGTCAAAGGGGTCCACCACCTGTGTTCCAGGGAGCACGCTCGTCGTCAAGAGAGGAGTCACAGAGAACCGGTCATCGTCTTGGAAGGTGCCTGCAGGAGCAGGGAAGTGACTCCGTCACTCCACGGGAGATTCCTACGGTTCTTCTGGTGCAAGGTGAAGGCAGGGAATCCTCAGAGCGTGCACACCTTGGAAACTGTTGCAGTTGCTGGCTGGAGCTGAAGTTGCAGTGTCACAGTAGTCTTTCTGGATACTTTGTTGCAATTACAGCGGTTCCTGGAGCAGTCTGCGGTTGATAGGACAGTCAGAAGCCGAAGCAAAGGATGCAGAGGATTCCTGGAGCAAATCTGCAAGCTGAATCTGAAGAGAAACCCACAGGAAAGAGACCCTAAATAGCCCTGAGAGGGGGATTGGCTACCTAACCAGGTATGCACCTATCAGGAGGGGTCTCTGACATAACCTGCTCAGCACTGGCCACTCAGAGATCTCCAGAGTGTCCCCACACCTTGGAAAACAAGATGGCTAACGCCAAGGACACACTGGAGGAATGCTGGGCACCACCCCTGGGGTGGTGATGGACATGGGAGTGGTCACTCCCCTTTCCTTTGTCCAGTTTCGTGCCAGAGCAGGGACTTGGGGTCCCTGAACCGGTGTGGACTGGTTTATGCAAGGAGGGCACCTTCAAAGCATTTCCAGAGGCTCTGGGAGTCTACCCCTCACAAGCCTGTAACATCTGTTTCCAAAGTGAGAGGGTGTAACACTCTCCTCCCAAAGGAAATGCTTTGTTCTGCCTTCCTGCGACTGAGCTGCTCAGTCCCCAGGAGGACAGAACCCTGTCTGTGACGTAGTTGTACCTGCAGTGTAAGGCTCAGAGAGCTAGTTTGGCAGTACTGGGGGTCCATGGTGGAGCCCCCAGGATGCATGGGATTGGCCCCCCAATACCAGATTTGGAATGGGGGGACAATTCCATGATCTTAAACACCTTACATGGCCATATTCGGAGTTACCATTGTGAAGCTACATATAGGTATTGACCTATATGTAGTGCACAAGTGTAATGGTATCCCCGCACTCACAAAGTCTGGGGAATTGGCCCTGGACAGCGTGGGAGCACCTTTGCTAGTGTAAGAGTGCCCTCACACTTAGTAACTTTGCACCTAGCCTTCAGTAAAAGAAGGTTAGACATATAGGTGACGTATAAGTTACTTAAGTGCAGTGAAAAAGGCTGTGAAATAGTGTGTGCACTATTTCACACAGGCTGCAGTGGCAGTCCTGAAGAAGGGTTTGTCTGAGATCCTTATGGATGGCAAAAGAAATGCTGCAGCCCATAAGGATCTCCTGGAACCCCAATGCCCTGGGTACCTAGGTACCATGTACTAGGGACTTATAAGTGGAGGTCCAGTGTGCCAATTATAATTGTAACATGAAGTCACTAAACTATAGTGACTAATTTGGAAGCAGAGAGAGCATAAACACTGAAGTTCTGGTTAGCAGAACTTCAGTGACACAGTTAAGCACACATTAGGCCACAAACTATGAGCACGGGGACCCTGGCTAGCAGGATTCCAGTGAGACAGGCAAAACACACTGACAAGTAGGGTTTTAACTATGAGCACTAGGGTCCTTGCTAGCAGGATCCCAGTGAGACAGTAAAAACACACTGACATACACCCATAAACAGGCCAAAATTGGAGGTAACCATGCTAGAAAGAGGCTACTTTCTCACAGCGCCTGAACGCTTTAATGAGTCCTTGGCTGTGGCCCGGTCCATGGACCTCACAGCTGACGCTGTCCCCTCTCAGTCTGCTTTTCGCCCCTTTTGTGGCTACGGAAGGGGTACCCAGCCATGTCCGTTCCCCGCCAGCCACCGTGCCACACATGCTACTCATCCTCTGCGTGACCGGGGATGTGGGACCAAGCATTCACTTGGTTGAGGGAGCCAGCGGTCTTGCCAGTCCACTGCACACCCCTCAGCCGTAGCCTCCACACCTTCCTAGTCTGACGCTTCCCCACCAGGGACCAGTCGGAGGTAGGATTTGCCGTCACCTTCCTTGCTGGCACACCATTACGTCAGAGAGGTGGGTTTTGCAAATAGTCCGAAAGTACTAATCCCTCCCCTTCAAGACTGCTCCTCCATCCATGACACCATCCTACGATTGGATGACGGAGGATCACCTAGCACTTCTCAGCGAGAAGATTATGGCTCTCTTGGCCAAGGGAGCTATAGCGAGGGTCCCTGTGCCAGAAGTAGGTCGTGGCTGTTATTTCCACTACTTTATGGTGCCCAAGAAGGACAAGGGCTTCCTAACTCTCCTAAACCTTCGATCCCTCTATCTCTGCCTCAAAAAGGAGAATTTCAAAATGCTTAATCTGGCTCAGGCCCTCTCTCTGCCCTGGTCCCAAGAGACTGGATGGTAGCGTATTTCCATAATCCTGTTCTGCCTTCCCACAAACGTTACTTGAGGTTTGTAGTAGGTCATGAGCATTTTCAATTTACCATGGTCCCCTTTGGCCTTACCACACCCCCCGGGTGTTCATCAAATTGATGGCGGTGGTCGCAGCTCATCTGTGCAGGTTAGGGGTGTCAGTGTTCCCCTACCTCAAGAGCAATGATGTACCAGGGCACACCAAAAGGTCCATAAGGTCCAGTCCTTCGTGTGTTTATACAGACACGTACAACACCGTCATGTGGTACATCAAGAAGATTTTAATTTGTTTGTTTTCATATGCTTCCGATAAGAGCACCAACTAATCCAATGAAAATACAGCCGACACGTGTTTCGTCAATAAGACTTCCTCAAGGCCAAGGTTAAAAAATTCCGGAGCCCCATCAATGATTTCTGTTGACGATTCCTATACTCCAGCAAATATATACTGCCAATAGCCATATGAATGCAAAGCATGTAGTATGCTGCCAAAACAGCCGACCTTGATAAGTCGTAGTTGTCCGATTGAACAACTTACTCAGTGAAAACAGTCAGGTCTGGCAATGTTCTTATCGGAAGCATATGAAAACTAACAAATTAAAATCTTCTTGATGTACCACATGACGGTGTTGTACGTGTCTGTATAAACACACAAAGGACTGGACCTTATGGACTTTTTGGTGTGCCCTGGTACATCATTGCTCTTAAGTTAGGTTGTTTTTCAACCAACATAAATGCACCTGAAGTGGTTGGGTGTGGTACCGGTTGGCACCCATGATACAGTGGAGCACATAATATGATTAAATTATGCACAGACATACTAAGGAGGTGCGAACCACTTAACAAAGCCACTATTGTTTATGCAATATTTCCCCTACCTCAATGACTGGCTGCTGAAGGCGGGCTCGCCCCAAGCTGTCGTCTCCCACCTCCAAACTACAGCGGAACTCCTGCATTTGCTGGGTGTAGGAAGCTGGCATGTTGTGTGGTGTGCACCTCTGATATTATCACCTTATACCAGGTCCTGGTATTCCCTATTAGTGAAGTGTAGGCAGTGTCTAGGAAACCAGGGCTCTCTAGAGGTAGCTGTGGCTGAGCAGCCAAGACTTATCTAGGAGACACTACAGTCACACAGCACTTACACACATTGCAAGAAAAATGAAGGTATTTTACTACAGTAACAAAAATACTGTATAGACAATAGCTCAACTGGAGGTAAGTAAACACACTATTATATACACATTAGCAATCAGGAAATAGCATAGAAAGCAATGGGCATTGGTAAAATCAATAGCAGATAGTGAGGGTCCCGGGGGAGGGCCAAACCACATACTAAAAAAGTGGAATGTCAAAGGCAGTCCCCCACCCAAGGAAGTGGTACCAGTGCAGGGGAGCTAGAGAAACTAGGAACCCCAAAAAGTAAGTACCAGGATGCCCCCCAGCGACCAGGAGAGAAGAGAGAAGTACCTGGTTCCCGCAAACCCAACAGGAACACTTTGGAAAAGGAATGTGCAAGACCCAGACAAGACTGGAAGAAACCAAAGGTAGATCCTGACAGAAGAGGACCTGCAAAGGAACAGGACCATGTCCAGTTTGAGTTGGAGTGTCCAGTTGTGGAAGGCGCCACTACCCACCCTTCTGTGGATGCAGGACCAGGTCGACGGTGGACAAAGACGGTCATCAGTGCAGCATAGGAGCAGAAGAGGAGTTCCAGAAGTATTGCAAGTGATGTCCCACTTCAGTGGTTGTGATGCAGTAGGTCAGTGGTGTTGGAAAACACCAACAAGCCTTGACAAATACAAAAGAGGAAGAAGACAAGTTGCAAGGCTGAAGAGGACCACCAAGGCCCAGGGGTCTCGACCCAAGGAGGGGAGTCCGGGGTGACCCTTAGCAGTGGGGAGAGTCACAAGAAGAGGAGGCAGCCCCCACTGGCAACCCACTGGCAGCGGGCACATCAGCCGCAGTGAGGCCCACTCAGCACACCTGGAGAAGTGTCCCACGTTGCTGGAGCAGTTGGCAGGAGACTATGCCTTGCAGGAAGAGTGCTGGGGGCAGGGGCTACACAGAGCCTGAAGATCCCTTGGTGGAGGAACAAACCAGCCTTGGTAGCTGCAAGAGTCAAGGTGCACAGGGGTACTGTCCTGCAGGGGGAGGCAAGGGCTTACTGTCTCCCAAGTTGTACAGTTGGTAGAGTGGACTAAGGGGACCACTCTAGACCACCAACTGTGATGCAGGATCCACACAGTTCCGAAGGAAAGAGGATCACCGCTGCCGGTCGTTGTTGCAATTTGTGCTTAAGGATGCAGGGGAGTGATTCCTTCACCCCATTGGAGATTCCATCTTACTTCTTTTGCAGGCTGAAGACTCGTCACCCTAAGAGGATGCACAGCTGGAGAAACGTGGTAGTTGCAGAAAGGAGCCGGGGAAACAATGTTGCAGAGCAGAGTCATTGCTGTAGTTGCAGATTGTGGGATCCTAGAAGGTCCAGTAGTTGCTGTCTCAGTGTCCAGAAGATTAAGTAAATGATGCAGATGAGTTGTGCTGGAATCTTGCACGTCGAATCTGAGGACCCACCCAAGAAGGCGACCCTAAATAGCCCAGGAAGGGGGATCGGTCACCCAGCAGGGTGACCACCTATCAGGAGGGGGCTGTCACGTGACATGCCTGACCTGGACACTCAGATGCTCGCAGGGGACTCTGCCCACCTTGGATTCAAGATGGCAGAATCAAGTGGCCACCTGGAAGAGCTCTGGGCAGTACCCCTGGGGCGGTGATGGACAGGGGAGTGGTCACTCCCCCTTCTGTTGTCCACTTACACTCCAGGGCAGGGAGTCTCTGGACTGGTGCGAACAGGTTTATTCAAAGAGGGCACCAAGTGTCCCCTTCAAAGCATACCAGTGGGTTGGTGGGCTACCCCTTTCAAGCCATGTAACACCTATCTCCAAGGGAGAGGTTGTTACCTTCCCTTCCCACAGGAAATCCTTTGTTTTGCCTTCCTCTGCCTGAGCTGGTCAAGCAGCAGGAGGGCAGTAACCTGTCTAATGAGTGGCAGCAGCACAGGCTGCCTGGGAAACCCAGAAGACTAGTAGGAGCAATGTTGGGGGTCCTCTAAGGAGCCCCCAGAGTGCATGGAATCATACAACCAGTAATGGGAACAGTATTGGCGTATGATTCCGACATGTTTGATACCAAACATGCCCAAGTTTGCAGTTACCATTATATAGCTGGACACAGGTAGTGACAGGGGTGCCCTCACACACAGGTACCTGCACCCTGCCCTCTGGGATAGGAGGCCCTACCATAGGGTTGATTATGTTGGCCTGGTGCAGTGACCTGTAGTGAAAGGGTGCATACACCTTTTCAAGCAGGCTGCAACAGCAGGCCTACAGACACATTTTGCATGGGCTCCCACGGGTGCCACAATACATGCTGCCCATGGGAAACCCCTGGTGCCCCAATGCCCTGATACCAAAGTACCATATACTAGGGACTTAAATGGGCGAACCTGTATGCCAATTGTGGGGTGTGCAAAGTCCTAAGCAACTAAATTTAGAGGGAGAGAGAACACAGTCACTGGTGTCCTGGTTAGCAGGATCTCAGTAAACACAGTCAAAACACACGGAGGGTAGGCAAAATTTGAGGGTAACCATGCCAAAAAGATGGCACTTTTGGTTTCACTGTAAACGTCTTGAAGTCACACCTGACTTCCTCTCAGATGCTCCAGATTATCGTAGCTGTTCTGGACACAGTGCAGTTTCGGGCCTATCCTCCAGAGCATCAAGTCCAGAATATTCAGGCTATGATATCGATGTTTCAGCCTCTATCCTAGATTTTGTGAGAATGACTCTGAGGCTGCTCTGCCTCATGGCCTCCTGCATCCTGCTGGTAACGCAGGCCAGATGGCATATGTAGGCTCTACAGTGAGACCTCAAGTTTGAGTGGCTTCAGCATCACGGGATTCTGTCCGACAGTGTCCAGATATTGGAGGGGACTGCGCAAGATCTGCAGTGGTGGCTTTTTAACGGCGAATGGGTCAGAGGCAGATCCCTCTCCATTCCCCATCCATATATGGCCATAGTGACAGATGCTTCACCCCTTGGATGGGACAACCGCCTGGGAGAGGCAGGGATTAGAGGCCTCTGGTCTCCGGCGGTGTCCTAGTTCCTTATCAATCTTATTGCGCTCACAGGCTAACATTGAAAGCATTCCTTCCCTCTCTCAAAGGGGAATTGGTGCAGGTGTTGAACGGACAGCACCACCACCATCTGGTACTGCTGCAAAGAGGTCGGGGTGCGGTCCTGGACCGTTTCTCAAGAGGCTCTGCACCTCTGGACGTGACTGGAACATCAGGGCAAATCCCTGGGGTTCAACATCTGGTGTGCTTTCTGAATGCCAGAGCGGGCAAACTCAGCTGTCAATGCCTGGTCAATCACAGATGACATCTCCATCCAAAGGTGGCACAAGGTCTCTTTCAGCAGTGGGGAGAACCTGGGATAGATCTGTTTGCCTTTGCAGTGACCCCACAATGCCAGCTGTGTTGCGTGCTGGAGTTTTCAAGGCGGCACTCGCTCTGCACCTCTTTTCGTCTTGATTGGAGCTCAGGCCTATTCTATGCCTTTACGCCACTACCACTTCTGCCTACAGTTCTCAAGAAGATCAAGAATCACGAGGCCTAAGTCATTCTTGTGGCTCCGGACCGGTCACTAAGAGCCTGGTATCCCGAGCCATTCAATAAGGCCATCAATCAGACTTCTTCGGGAGAATCTTCTGTCACTGCAACGGGGAACGGTTCGCCACCCGAACCTGTCAAGTCACCGCCTTCTTGCATGGAGATTGAGTGGCGGCAGTTGACAGCTTTTGACCTTCTGCCGAAGGCTGTAATAATATCTTGGCAGCCAGGCGTCCCTCCACCAAAACTGAATACGTCTGATGGAACAAATTGTGGCATGGTGTACAGACAAGTATTTGCCCCTCCTTCTGGGGTTCTTTTGTTTGTTCTTTCTTTGGCCCAGCAGGGTTCTGCTCTGGGCATCCTCAAGGGTTATTAGTCTGCCATCTGTGCTTTCCTCAGATTGCCTGATCAACTTTTCTTAGTTAAATCTCCCAATGTTGGAAGATTTCTAAAGGGTCTTACCCGTCTGTTTCTTCCTTCTCCGTTCATAAGGCCCTAGTAGAATTTGAACTTAGCTCTTACTTTCTTGATGTGTGCTCCTTTTGAGATACTTCACAACTGTCCACTTTGGCTTCTTACTCTGAAAACAGCCTTCGTTGTAGCCATCACCTCTGCCCGCAGAGTGAGTGAGCGGCAGGCTCTTTCCTTGAAGCCACCTTTCATCTCCATCCATCCTGACAAGGTGGTGCTTCGTACCAGGGCTTCCTTTCTTCCTAAGTGGGAACACCCTTTCATGTAGGCCAATCCATCACTTTGCCTACTTTTTACGCTCCTCACATCCTTCTTAGGAAGAGAGGAGACTCCACCACCTGGGCCCATAAACTGTGTTTGCTTTCTATATTGATCGTACCAAAGAGTTCCAGGGGCATGATCAACTCTTTTTGGATTATGTGGGTGCAAAGAAAGGTCAGAGAGTGCAGAAGAGAGCCACCTCTAGATGGGTTGTTCTCTGCATTAAAATGTGCTACGCATTGGCTAAAAAGCATCCCCCAGAGGGCTTGCACACTCACTCTGCCAGAGCAATAGCTGCAACCACTGTGTTAGCACGCAGAGTTCCAGTCATGGACATCTGCAAGGTAGCAACATGGGCATCCTTGAAAACATTTACCATACACTACTGCCTGGAAAGTCAGGTCCGAAGCGCTAGGTACTGTGCCCATTCAGTTCTTCAGGACTTCCTAGTATGATCTTGGTTCTCAGACCCTTCTCCGGGGATGGTATCGTTTGGGTATCTATTCTAAGGTAACAAATGTGCAACTAGAGGTCTCTATCAGATGAACGAGTTACTTACCTTCGGTAATAAATTATCTGGTAGAGGCATACTCTGGTTACAGATTCCTTACTGACCCACCCATCATACCCGCTCTGCAAACTGATTTCTAGGGACAGGGACTTCCCTTTCAGTGCCCTAGTTCTGGTGTACCAGGATCAGTGTACTTCATTGCTCTGCACTGCTGGCGTGGAAGGTGGGGGAAAGAAACTGATGGGGTGGCACCTATATACTACCTGCTTCCTCATGTCCGGGGGCCATGATGCCAACGACAGGTGCGGAGTCGACTGACACCACCTGACAAAACGCATGTGTACTGCTCGAAGAAAAATCTCCAGATCCAGACTGACGCCTGAGGGAACTTTTAAGGTACGGAATCTGGAACTAGAATATGTCTACCAGATAAATTGTTACCTAAGGTAAGTAACTTGTTCGTTAGGGATCATTGCACCCTTTGTACATCACACTGTTTTCATCCCAGCTAAAGAGCTTTATTAATAAGCAAGAAGTAGGAGCCTGTAGTTTTTTTTTAACATGCACTTAGGTTTTAGTAAGAGCTCCACTTACTAATTGAATTGAGCCCAGCCGCTCACATTAGGTGCAGTGAGGATCCAATGATGAAGCATGCCACTGGTGGTACTGGTGGGTGAGGATCCTACTAATATATCCATGTGACACAAGGGTCACACTATTTTACCTGAGTGCACATCCCTTTCTATGTTGCTATGTATTGAGACCAGTACTTTGGGAACGCTAATAACATTTAGAGTTTGCTAGCTACGAGGCTCCACTCTTTTGTGGAAAGGATGGTAATACTAAAGAGAAGCTGAGGGCTGGTCCCTTTTTTGATTGCTTCTCTCTCCCTCCTACGTTCCTATTTATTTATTACAATTTACATCAAATTGTCATTTGGGTGTGATATCTATCTCTCCTGGTTTTACAACTTGAATCCTAGGTTTTATTTTACAAGATTTTGTTTTAATTTGTTGCATTTTTAGTTGTAGATCCTAAGAATGCTGCTTGGGGCACACCACTGCCGAGATGTCCTTGCTGTAGTGTTACTCAACAAATTACAATGCACTTTATTTTATTCTATCATTTATACTCTTATGCAAGAAAGTGTTACCTGACTCCAATTTTACGTTCTTGTAATTTTAGACCATATAAGAAGGCTTTCACACTCATGCAAATATTGGGTAATATGGAGCTCTGTGTTGCTGTAGTAAACTTTGTCGGCCTTGCACTGAATATTAAGAATAGTTATGGATCAGCAAAATAAACTGTGAGTCAGGAACCCTTGCTATCTCTTATACTGTGGTTCTTAGTTTGCAGACTCCATTAGTACGTCTTCCTAGGGTCCTGTTGGCTTGGACTCTGAAATTCTTAAGGTATAGCGGGCCCAATTTTGGGTTGTTTTAGATTTCTCTTTTATTGCTGCTGTATAGATAAATTTGATGTTGGTTTTTATGATGGCTTGCTGTGAATTTTTATGATTTATTTCGGACTTTTAGGACCAAATAAGACTGAATAAAGTTTGATTGACTCACTACTTAATTAATGGGGTTTTCCGACAGCTCCCTTAATCCATTGGCCTGTTGTGTCTTTCACATTTTGCTTCCACACAGTACAGCATGGGGCAAGGGGTCAGCCTACTTTATCCACTGGCTAATCTCACTTTGAGTGACTGCACTTTGCTCTTTCACCAGGAGCACATCCAGACAAAAAGTAGTACCATTCCGTTCCAGCCTTTTTCTTTTGACTCTATTATTACTTTAGTGTTGACTTTGTGTTTAGAGCCTGATGTGATAAGAGGACATTTTCTACACGATGTAAGTGCAGTCAATCAATCAAGCATTTGTACAGCGCGCTACTCACCCGCTAGGGTCTCAAGACTCTGAAGGGGGGGGGGGCTGGGAAGGATCTGCTACTGCTCGATTGGCCCGGTCCTGAGGCGTTTCCTGAAGGTCAGGAGGTCCTGGGTCTGTCGTAGGTGGACGGGGAGGGTGTTCCAGGTCTTGGCGGCGAGGTGGGAAAAGGATCTACTGCCAGCTGTAGTTCGATGGATGCGAGAGACGGCAGCGAGGGCAAGCTTGGCGGAGTGGAGCTGGCGGGTGGGAGCATGGAAGGTGAGTCGCTTGTTGAGGTAGGCAGGGCCTGTGTTGTGAAGAGCTTTGTGGGCGTGGATGAGGAGTTTGAAGGTGATCCTCTTGGTGACTGGAAGCAAGTGTAGGTCTCTGAGGTGGGCTGAGATGTGGTCATGGCGTGGGATGTTGAGGATGAGGCATGCGGAGGCGTTCTGGATGCGTTGAAGTTTCTTCTGGAGCTTGGCTGTGGTTACTGCATAGAGCACGTTGCCGTAGTCCAGTCTGCTGCTGATGAGGGCGTGGGTGACAGTCCTTGTTTCGATGGGGATCCATCTGAAGATCTTGCAAAGCATGCAGAGGGTGTTGAAGCAGGAAGATAAAACGGCTTGACTTGATGGGTCATGGTGAGCGATGAGTCCAGGATGAAGCCTAGATTGCGTGTGTGGGTGGTGGGTGTAGGTGCGGTTCCTAGGGTGGCTGGTCACCAGGAGTCATCCCATGCAGAGCGGTTGGAGCTGAGGATGAGGATCTCTGTCTTTTCCCAGTTAAGTTTGAGGCAGCTCTTCTCCATCCAGTTTGCGATGGCATGTAGTTTGTTGAGGAGGTTGGTTTTGGCGGTGGCGGGGTCTTTGGTGAGTGAGAGGATCAGCTGGGTGTTGTCGGCGTATGAGACGATGTTGAGGTTGTGGGATCGTACAATGTTGGCAAGCGGTGCCATGTAGATGTTAAAAAGAGTTGGGCTGAGGGAAGACCCTTGTGGAATGCCACAGATGGTCTTGGTGGCTTCTGACAGGAAGGGAGGGAGGCAGACTTTCTTAGTTGTGTCGGAGAGGAAGGATGTGATCCTGTCCAGGGCCTTGTGGCGGATTCCGGCATCATAGAGGCGAGTGCATAGGGTGTGGTGGCAGACAGTGTCAAAGGCAGCCTAGAGGTCTATGAGGATGAGGGCTGCGGTTTCGCATTCGTTGAGCATGGACCAGATGTTGTTGGTTGCAGCGATGAGGGCGGTCTCTGTGCTGTGGTTCCTACAAAATCCAGATTGTGAGATGTCCAGTGTGTTGTTGTCCTCTAGAAAGCGGGTCAGTTGTCCGTTGACGTTTTTTCGATGACCTTCGCCAGTAAGGTAAAGAGGGAGATGGGTCGGTAATTCTTGAGGTCTTCCGTGTCAGCTTTGGGTTTCTTTAGCAGGGCGTTGACTTTGGCGTACTTCCAGCTCTCTGGGAAGGTGGTGGTCTCGAAGGAGATGTTGATGATCATGCGGAGTTGGGGGGCGATGATGGGGCTCGCTTTGTTGAAGACATGGTGGTGGCAGGGGTTGGACAGAGATCCGGAGTGGATAGTGCTCATGGTTTTAGCGGTGTCCCCGTCGTTGATGTGGGTCCAGGAGAGCAGGAGGTTGGTGTGGTTGGGTGCATTGGAGTTGGTGGTGGTCGAGGGGGGCGAGGAGTTGAGGCTGTCGTGGATTTCCGTGATCTTGCAATGGAAGTCCAGGACACATTCCAGCTAATCAGTTCTTCCTTGTTGCTAATACTGTTGTAATGTCCTTTTTGAAGGGTCCTTCGTGTATGTAACTGCTGCTGTTTCACAGCATATCAGATTGTATCCCTTTGAAACTTTTCTTTATAAAAGTATACTATTTCTAGTATGCATGAAATAAAGCACATTTAAAACTGCACTCCTGTACTGTATGTACCGCTGGTATGTAATTTAATTGAGGACTAGAGTTAAACTTACAAACCAATTTAGTTGTTAATCCTTCTAGCCTGGCTTTCTAGTTTGCTTTCTGTGGGCTTGTATGCCATGCTTATAAAGACATGTATCTATTATATGATTAATTGAAGCTGTTTTGTTCATTCGAATTTCTCTGTCTCTATCTGCCTGACTATCTAACTATCTATCAACCTGTCTGTCTATCTACCTATCATGCCTTGCTGCCCTTTCACAAGGAGCACATCCACACACAAACTAGATCCCACTGCTTGAGTCTAACATGGAAATATGTGCTATTTAATACCAAAAAACATTTTTACCTTTAGTCAGTGTTTTATTTTTATTTATATATATTGATGAGGGACTAGCAGCTTCCTCAACAAAAAAGTTTTGCAAAAACCATGACAAAACAAAATTAGACTTTTCGAAGCCAAAAGGATGGCGGCCAACACCAAACCAATTGGCTTTGCCAGTGCTTTTTTTTACATGCGTCTGGCAAGGTTCAGTACTTGAAGTTTACAGTTAATTTCTCTCCATTCTGGCCATAGTTTTGGTGGTCTGCCGCAGGCGTTAGCAGTTGCAGACAAGGGCACCAGGAAGGTTGCAAAGGGCACAGTACAGACCATGAATATCAGCAAAGCACTCAACAGTACACAGGAAACGGGGCAGAGCACACAACATGACCCAAGAAGAGTGTAAAAGTACAAGGTAGTGCACTGTTAAGAGGGCACAAGACACAATGGAGGGTGTGCTGGGGGGGCTGGGGACAAGCACATGGATAACAGAGGGTTGAGTGCAAGGGGCTGGAGAAAACACACAGACAATGAGTGAAAAGAGGTGGACAGAAGGAACTGGGGGAGGAGTGCAGGGGAGGAAGAAGTACATGTGTGATACAGCTGAAAAATAATGCACTCTTGTAGCTGCTTAAATAAAAACAAGTAGTGTCTGAAAAAGAAGCAGGCAGTAGAAGCACACAAGTGGTGCGTCCAAGGTCTAGGGGAAGCACAAATACATGCATAGAAAGGAAGCCTATAGAAGCTGACTAGTAAGACACCTGCAAATCTGAAACATGCAAATGCAATTGACAGTAAAACCAACACTATGGTAAGCAATAGGCGGGCTCTAACCCCTCTGTAAGTCACCAAAATGTCCCAAGCTACAGCGTCTGTTCTGCCTTAGGCAAGTCTTAAAAAAAGATACACATTTTACCTGGATATCTTTTGTGAAAAAATGATGTTATAAAGACATTTGCCATAGGCCAGGCCCTGCGGCCAGTCCCCGACACACACGACTGAAGGCCATGGGTGGCGCTGGATATATTTACATCTGTGCTTGCTAAAAAAAAAATAGACATGGAAATTCACTGAAAAACACAAAGGTTACAGAGACGTTATAGCTAGGTTCTGAATTCCCTCGGACAAAATCATAGAAATTCAGCAGTTACAGTTATGGTTAACTCAGGTAACCCTAAGGCAACTATAAATCTCTCCCCCCCCCCAAAGCACACACAGACGTAAATATAACCAGCGCCATGCATGGTCCTCAGCCGTGCGCAGAGGGTGGGTTGGCTGCCGGTTCTAGCCTTGGATGCACCCAAACCCAAGCTGCAAACAGCCTTTATCCATACGCAGCATGAGGTTGGATGCAGTGGGTGTTTTTTTTATTTCAAATTTTCTCTGGATCCATGCATTGACCAGTGGGTCCACAGATCAGTGGATCCACTCATGGATCCGCAGATTGGCCAAAAAATAATAATTGGGCAATTTTCTGCCCGTGACCCATCTATGTGTCCTTATGTGTTTTTGCACTCCTCTTTTCCCACCCCCAGCCGATGCGACAAACAAAATGGTGGCCACAGCTTTTCTGTCAGGTTGCGGACAAGCCAGTCAGGGCCTTGATTTTCCCCATGATCCATAGGTCCAGTTCCGCGGAGGACTGCATCCCTATATATCTATATTTGTTCAAGTCCAATACCTCAGAAACTACTGAAGGGATTTACACCAAATCACAAAAAGCACAGTTTCTTGAACAAGAGCTAGTTTTCTGCCAAATGTGTTGTAAGTTCATTCAGTGGTTCGGGCTGTAGTCGTGTTCAAATTTTTTTAAAATCCCATTGACATACAATGGGGGAAAAGTGTTTTGAGACCCCCCACTCCCCTTCTCCTGGCCCCCGCTTGATGGATCACCACAAAACTTTCAAGACAACAGCTGAAGTAACCAAAGTATATGTTTCAAACATTTCGTAAAGATTTATCAAACAGCACCAAAGTTATTGGCAAAACAATAAACGCTCCGTCTATGGAAAAAAAAAAGGTCCTAACTATAACTATCTGGTGGTGACCGCCATTAGGTTATATATATATATATATATATTCACTGAAATAAAGAAAGATTACAGGGATTGTAGGAAGTTGGCTCTGTTTATACTATCTCAAAGTGAGAGATAGTGTGCACAGAGTCCAAGGGTTCCCCTTAGAGGTTGATAGTGGCAAAATTTGATAATACTAATGCTCTGTTTTGTGGTAGTGTGGTCGAGCAGTAGGCTTATCAGAGGGTAGTGTACACACACAGGCAATAAATGAGAACACACACTCAAAGAGTTAACTCGAGGCCAATAGGTTTTTATATAGAAAAAATATTATTTTCTTAATTTACTTTAGAAGCACAAGATTCAGAATTCAGGTAAGTACATACATTGTAAGGTACTTCACACAGGTAAGTATGGAACTTTGAATTAAAACAGTAGTATGCTCAGTTTTGGCAAAAATGGTAATAAGCTATTTTAAAAGTGGACACAGAGCAAAAATCAACAGTTCCTGGGGGAGGTAAGTAATAGTTTCTCAGGTAAGTAAAGCACTTACAAGTTCAGTCTCCTGGGCATAGGCAGCCCACCATTGGGGGTTCAATGCAACCCCAAAGCCACAGCAGTGGACCAGTGCAGAGGTCAAAGGAGGGCCCAAATAACAAAGGCGCCTATGGAGAACAGGGGTGCTCCGGTTCCAGTCTGCTAGCAAGTAAGTACCTGCATCCTCAGGGAGCAGACCAGAGGGGGTTTGTAGAGCACTGGGGGGGGAGACACACAGGCACACAAAATACACCATCAGCAGCACAGGGGCGGCCAGGTGCAGTGTGAAAGCAATGGAGGGACCCAGTGGTCACTCTGGCGATGCAGGCAGGGCAGAGGGGGGGCTTCTCGGGCCACCACAGACTGGGTTAGGATGAGGGCCACGTGCTGGTCACTCCTGCACTGGTAGGTGGTTCCTCTCGGTCTCGGGGGCTGCGGGTGCAGTGCTTGGTCCAGGCATCGGATTCCTTTGTTACCTGGCAGTTGCAGTCAGGGGGAGCCTCTGGAACCTCTCTGCAGGCGTCGCTGTGGGGGTGCAGGGAGGTCGACAGAGGGTGTCCACATCGTTGGAGTCGCCTGGGGGTCCTCTCTGCGGTGTTGGTTCTTCTGAACTCGAGCCGGGGGCTTTGGGACAAGAAGTGTCCTTGGTGTGGTGCCCTGTCTGTGTACAGTTGTGGCACCATGCCTTAGTGGCATCCCAGTTCTTACCCTGGTACCCACCTTTGTTTTGGGTTGTGCCTTGGGGCCCACCCACCTGGACAAGTTTTTGGGGGCTACAGAGGGCTCTTTTTCTTGATTTCTAGTGTCACCCACTTTCTCCTGGGGAGGCTTTGTAACACCTTTCTTTTGGTGACCCCCAGTGGAAGTTTTAGTTACCCTAGTCTCGACCCAGGGGTCTGCCTTCTTTCCCAATTCCTGGGGAGAAATTGGACCTAGGTCTACCAGATATTGATGCAACTTTTCATTGAAGCAGTTACTTAAAAGGTGTTCCTTCATAAACAAATTATAAAGCCCATTATAGTCATGCACTTCATTTCCATTTACCCAACCATACAGGGTTTTCACTGAGTAGTCTACAAAATCAACCCAGGTCTGGCTCGGATATTTATGAGCCCCCCCTGAACCTAATCCTGTGCTCCTCAGTTGAGAATCCAAAGCCCTCAATCAGGGTAGCTTTCATGAGGTCATAGGATTCTTCATCTTTACCATAGAGTATGGGGAGTCCATCCCTACACTTTCCAGTGAACATTTCCCAAAGGAGAGCTCCCCAGTGATATCTGCTTACTTGCTACTTTTCTGGTTGCACAAGCACTCTCAAAAGCTGTGAACGATTTGGTGATGTCATCACCTTATTCATATTTGGTTACAATCCCTTTGGGGTTTTTAGGATGTCAGTATTCTCACTGACCCTATTTAGGTTGCTGCTACCATTTATGGGTGTTAAACCCATCGCTTTTCTTTCCCTTTCTATGGCTAGGAGCTGCTTCTCCAAAGCCAATCACTTGGCCATCCTGGCTAACAGGATGTCCTCTTCATTGAGGCTGTCCTCAATGCTTACAGAGGCACTGGACTCCCCTGTGGAAGAACCAGGCTCTCTGACTATGATTTTAGGGGACAGGGTTCTAGGAGCCCTGTCCTTCCCTATTTAGGACAGGAGGGGGGAGTTCTTCCTCCTGTTCACTAATTTCCCCATCTGAAGGAGTATCTTCCATATCAGAGGGGTGGTCCCTTGTGAACTCTGCCAAGACCTCCTGGAGCTTTGCCTTGGTAGGGTTGGACCCAGTTTTTATCTTTTGTATCTTACAGAGAGACCCTAACTCTGATATCCCTAGATGCAGGTAGGGAGTGAGGTTGAGTTCCATCACTGTCTCATCTGTTTGACGCATTATAACTCTTAAAGTTGGGATTACTTTTTAAGAATCTAAAAACTACTTCTAGAACTTAAATCCTAACTGTTACAAATGTTTAAACTTAAAAAAAAAGCTAACAGGAACTGACACAAGGCCCTAGCAGGACTTTTAAAAATTTAGAAAAATAGTCAAATTTCAAAAATCTATTTCTAATGACACTTTTTGGAATCTTAGTTGTGTGATCAGGTATTGGCTGAGTAGTCCAGCAAACGCAAAGTCTTAGACCCCACCGCTGATTCACCAAAGTAGGACGTTGGCTCTGTATATACTATCTCAAAGTGAGAGATAGTGTGCAGAGAGTCCAAGGGTTCCCCTTAGAGGGTGATAGTGGCAAAATTAGATGATACTAATGCTCTATTTTGTGGTAGTGTGGTCAAACAGTAGGCTTAAAAGAGGGTAGTGTTAAGCATTTGTTGTACACACACAGGCAATAAATGAGAACACACACTCAAAGACTTAACTCCAGGCCAGTAGGTTTTTATATAGAAAAATAGTATTTGCTTAATTTATTTTAGAGCCACAAGATTCAGAATTTAGGTAAGTACATAAATTGTAAGGTACTTCACACGGGTAAGTATGGAACTTTGAATTAAAACAGTAGTATACACAGGTTTGGCAAAAATGGCAATAAGCTATTTTAAAAGTGGACACTGAAAAAATCAACAGTTCCTGGGGGAGGTAAGTAATAGTTAGTTTCTCAGGTAAGTAAAGCACTTAGAGGTTCAGTCTCCTGGGCATAGACAGCCCACCATTGGGGGTTCAAGGCAACCCCAAAGCCACAGAACCAGCAACACAGGGCCGGTCAGGTGCACACGTCAAAGGAGGGCCCAAACAACATAGGCGCCTATGGTTCCACTCTGCTAGCAGAGAGGACCTGGCTTTGGAGTTCGGGCTGGACTGTTCCCATGGGGAACAGGGTCAAAACTGGTTTGTAAATGGCTGGGTCCAAACTGGGGTGGCATGGTGAGCAAAATAATTGATGAATTAAACCCAGATCTGTTACTGGGGGGTGAATGTTTGATTGATTCCGCATTCCGTCCATCATTTGTGTTTGTTTGCTTTTGTCTTCATAAGTGCGCTGGGTATGCCCAGACGTGGGTCTCGGGCTCACTATGCCACTGGATTCAACCTAGTCTGGCTGATGAAGGGTGATACCCTATAACCGGTCCCAGGATGCTTCCGGTCCAGGGATCCAGGGAGGACCTGGCTTGGCAGTTCGAGCTGGACTGTTCCCATGGGGAATAGGGTCAAGACCTTGACCATTAGGCCAGAAGTGACTCTGTTCTGCTCTGTATCCTAATGTAACTATAACGTCCTTACCAAACATCTTTCTAGTCTGACTCTTTTGAAGTCTTAGTATGGATAGACCATTGCAATAACAATCTCTATCTCTCTCATCCATCTCTTTATGGGATGGAAGAGAGAGTGCAGGCCCCTGAAGTCCTAGCTGTCTCCCCACGTCCCGCGGGAGCTGGCATTGCTCCCACAAGCAGGGAGCCGCTGTAAATAGCAGCTCCCTGCTTGTGGGAGTAATGTTTTCATCTGTTTCCCTGCACACATATTTGCATGCAAGGAAGCGTATGAAAACTTTACTTTCTGCAAGTGAGAGCTGTCCAACAGCTCTCATTTGTAGAAAGTAAAGTATTTGCTCTGACTTGGTGGGAGCTGTCAAAGCTCCCACCAAGTCAGAGCAAACAGCTATGTCCCAGGGGCTGGCACCCCAGGACATAGCAGGAGCCAGCCTTGGGGGGGTTGCAGTCTCCAGGGCCATTATTGGCTTCACAAGAGAGACTGTGCAGCCCCCCTCCAGTGTAATTTAGTTCTGGGGAGGTGGTGGTCCCTGGGGCTGCAGACCCCTGTACTCCCCTGGGGGGTGGGAGGGCCTCCTGCATTCAATTAGTTATTACCCCCAGGAGATGGGGGGCTCCATGCGCCCCATTCCTTTATTTCAAAATGCCCTTGGGACCTGGCCCACCTGGGGGCTTCATAAAAACCATCGGAGGAGCCTGTGCTTGTTTTTTTTTTTTTTGCAAACATTTGCACCGTTATCGCGAATATGCAGCAAACATTTTTTTTAAAAAGTGCTTCTTAGCCCTGGTGGGGCCCCTCTGGGACCCCAGCACCAGAGCTAAGGGGTCACGGTGTCCCTTCCCTGGCCCCTTTTTTTCCCAGACTTGGCTGAAGCAGGGTCCCAAGATAGCTACCAACACTTCCTGGTTTGAAGTGTTGCCAGCCAATCAGAGCTCTGCAGTTCCGTGTACAAGCTCTTATTCTTCCCAAAGTCATCTGGGAGGATCCGTAGCCCTAGATATGCAAATTTATTTTCCCTTTAATATCTCAGAAACTACTGAACTGATTTACACTAAATAACCAAAAAAACAATCTGCGGAGCAAAATCTAGCTTTCTGGCAGATTTGGTGTAATTCCGTCCAGCAGTTTGGGCTGTAGTCCTGTTCAAAATTTGTTTGGGAATTAACATGGAAACTGCACGCTTTCAGACTCCACCCCCCTTTTTAACGGCCCCCGCATGACGAATCACCCCCGAAACATCCCACATGCAACAAAAATCATCTGCACACTTTATTTAAAAAAAAAGAAATGTGAAGATTTGTTAAACGGTGCCAAACATATAGGTAAGTCATAAAACACTTTTTTTCTGGAAACATGGTCATAACTATATATATATATATATATATATATATATATATATACACAACACACACATATTAACACAGACACTTCTGTCATGTGTCTAACGTTTATGGGCAGGTACAATGCATGTACTCATTATCCCGTGTTATCACTGAGAAGGAAGCCCTTTTTGGCAGTGTTGGTAACTGGTGAAATGTGTGGGCCATCCGAGTCTAAGGAGTAGTCAGTGAAACCAATGGCCTCCATTATTCAGTGCTGTGTTATAACACTCTATCGGGAAATTATCACTTGTGAGAACGAGGCACACTGTTAAAAAGCTTTTATCTGGTTGGTGAAAAACTATTTTCTAATACATCCTTCCGTTCCTCTAGGTTTTGATTTTGGCATCCGTCAAAATGGTGAACGCGTTAATCATGTTAATCTTCCTCCATGGGCTCGAAATGATCCACGCTTGTTTATCCTAATTCATCGCCAAGCCTTGGAGTCAGACTACGTGTCACAAACTATCTGTCATTGGATTGATTTAGTGTTTGGATATAAGCAAAAGGGCAGGGCTGCAGTTCAGTCTATGAACGTTTTCCACCCTGCGGTGAGTGCATTTCTTTGTTTCAATTGTATTTGCTTATTGTGTAATCACACCCTAGGGGGCACAGTTTCCACTTTACAGAACAATTTTGATGGATGGTTTATTGATTTTCGAAACATTAATAGTAAAATATTGGAGTACTATTGTCTGCTGAGATGTTCATTCCATAGTGTTATTTACCACGGAAAGATTAAATTACATATCTTATGCAATTTTCAGCACATAAAACCTCTGGCATTGAATGAAGGTTGCTTTTCTTTAATGAAAGCAGTGCCATCTGCATCCAGGGATCCAGATTGGGTACAATGCACCATATAGAAATGTTTTTAAAAATCCTGTTCACTCTCACATTACTGTTCCCCACCATCATGAAAATATTCGCTCCTGCCAAGAGGGGTAGCTAAGCAAAAGTGTAATTCTGATGGATATTTCTAACTGCAGATTCCTTACCTTGTGAATCTCCCCAGGTGTCAGACTCAATACACAAAACCATCTGCAATTGCTGCTGCGTGCCAGTCAGAGGTGTCAACGGTCTTAGGGTGATCGGCTGGCATGGACACAAGTTCTGGACAGTGACTAACAATTCATAGGGTCGAAATTCTGGACAAAAATTCATGTCTGGAGGAGCAGGGAACATGGCGGCCAGTTGAGAGCTGGTCCGCGAGCTCCCCGGATGGGCGGGCGCTAGTTGGCGCACGGTGACGCCAGTACAGGATCTCGAACCTCCAGGACGGGTCTGAGCCGAGATTCCCGGCTCTGAGCGTCGGGGAACGAAGACGGCGGGTGAGGCGGCGATTTCGGAGCCGGCATGCGCTCCGACAAGGAAAGTGGAGGAGTGCTGTCGGAGACGCACGTTAGCCTCTGGTGTGTGGGCTGAGGCTGTGAGGGGTGTACGTCGTGGGAGACGCTACACCTCGCGCTGTAGTCTCCGCCAAGGGCTTTTGGAGGGCCCTGGGCTCCCCCTGAAGGGAGAGCTCGGTTGGAATCCGAAGAAGGGAGGCGGCGACTGCACAAGAGAATTATTGTGTATGTCACCGATCAAGCGTCGCCCAGGGGTTTTCGGGCTGAAGCAGGTGAGGCTGGGAGCACAAAGAGAGGTAAGCCCAGGCCCCTGGGGCCGAACTTTTCTTCTTCACCTTTAATTGCGGATAATAAAGGAAGGAGTGACAGTGGGGTCAGGCCTCGTAGTGGGGGTACTGAGAGGCCGAAGACTGGACACAAGGACTCATTAACAGAAGGTTGTCAACTTTCCCCCAAGGGCAAGAAGGGGTTACTTTATAAGGGGGGGGGGGTTGGCTTATGCTTTGGAAAAGAATTGCGTGCTTTCGATCACAAAGTATTTTCAGAGTACAGTTTCTCCCTTACTGGGTACAGTGGAGGACCAATTGTCCTTAGGGAACTTGGGGCCGAGTCAGCAGCCAGCGAGTTCGGATGATAATATGTTAAATCCAATAATTGAAGATTCTGCAGGGCAAATGGAGGCGTCTTCTCCCCTTTCAGTGCTGGGTATTGCTGAATCTACCCCCTCAGTCTCCTCCGCATCTCATAGTGTAGTGCTCCAGGAATTGTTAGTCTCTCTAACTAAAGAGATTAGGGAGAAGTTTGAAATTTCGGAAAACACTCAAGCTAAAATTCATGAAGCTTGTGAGGTATTGGAAAGCAAAATTAACTTGTTGTCTTACAGATTAGGCAGGTTGGAAGCCGCTGTGGAGGATCAGGACAAGCGACTGTTGAGACTTAGCCATGACATCTCACAGTTAAAACTCGGAGAGAAGACATTACAGGATAAATTGGAATTCTTGGAGAACAGTATGAGGAGGAATAACGTTAGGTTGTTGGGAGACCCTGAGGGTTTGGAAGGTGAAGATCTGAAAGGGTATGTGATATCACTGTTAAGGGAAATTATCCCAACTTTAGCCCATTTGAATCTGGAGGAGGACATCCAAAGGATCCATCGGGATCCGTTTAGAAAGAGCCCTGGAAGGAAAGATCCTAGGAAGATTCTGATACATTTTGCTACCTATGTAATTAAGGAGAAGATTCTGGCTGAAGCCCTCAAAGCCGGAAATTTTCCAAAAGGGGACTGGTCGCTCCGCATAAGATCATATGTTTCTAGAGCAACATTGGATAGGCAGTGGGAGCTGGGGAACTTCATACAAGAGCTTCGGTCTCTGGGGGCTACGGTACAGTTGAGGTTCCTGGCTGCCCTTCGTATTATGTGGAGGAATAAAATTTACAATATAAGAGATCCGGAGGAGGTTCTGACATTTATAGAGCAGATAAAGGCGTCACAGTAGGAAACAGGAAGTTTTTTTTTGCCCTATGGAGAGCTCAATGGGGGTAACGAGATGGTTATCCTAAAAGAAGAAGGGAGGGTTCCCCTTGGGTGGTGGGTTGGTTGGGAGGTGGGACTTTTGGTAAGGGGGTGGTTTTGCACTAGGTGTGGGAGCATGTGGGAAAAAAGATAAAAAAAGGAATGTCCTCATAAATTGCCTGAATAGGAGCGGTCGGGGGATCGCTCAGATTCATTTGGAAAATGGCTAACCATGGGAATCCAAAGTTGAGGATCCTCTCATGGAATGTTAATGGTTTGAAGGTTAAGCGAAGAAGGAGAAAGATTTTTGAATATCTTAGATTGGCAGATAAGGAGGTAGTTATTTTGCAGGAAACTCATTTTTTGCGGCGGGAAGAGTGGAATAGCTGGCTCAAGCAAATGAAATGGGTGGCATATAGTGTGAGTACTAATCAAGTTTGCGCAGTTACAGGGGGTGGCCATTTTGTTTTAAAAAACTATAAAGATAAAGGTGGGCAGTGTACAAGTAGACTCCAGGGGTAGATGGGTGGTGGTGGAAGTGTGTTTTTATGGGCGCTGGATTACAATAGCAGGCTATTATGGCCCTAACGTGGATGACCCAATGTCGTTTCAAGAATTGTATAACTGTTTGCTCTTAGCCAAATACCCGGTTGTGTTAGGAGGCGACTTTAATATATTATTGGATCCTGCTTTGGATACATCTACCCCCCGGGGCATTGTTAACTCTCCTAGAACTCGGTTACAGGTGAGGCAGGCTATGATAGATTTAGGATTGGTGGATATCTGGCATTGGAAAGGGGGTTAAGGATCTAGATTTACATTTTACAATAAGAAATATAGCCATAAATCTAGGTAGATTTTTTTTTAGTACATAAGAGCCTGTCTGGAGAAGTGATGCAGGTTGTTCATGCACCAGCACACCTTTCTGATTACTCAGCTATAAAGCTACATTTGAGTTTTACTGTGCAGATCCGAGTTTAGGTGCACTATAAATCGATCTTTGCTTCTAGATGATTTGATAATGGAAGTATTAAAGAAGGACACTAGAGAGTTTTTTGCCCTAAATTAAAGATCAGCTAGCTTATGGAATGTATGGGACTCATATAAGGCATATATGAGAGGGAGGCTTATTAGTCTGGCTGCCCACAAGCGCCGAGAGGAGAAAGAGAAAGTAGAAAGTATTGAGGCATCTATAGCCGCTCTACAAGCATTAATATATAATACACAAGGGGAGGGGAATGAGTGTCAGCTGGAGGAATGGGAGCGTCAAAAGGAAAAAGCACGTTAGGATTTAGCTCTTTTTTTAGAACATCAAAATAGGAAGAAATGGGAAAGTAGTCGATTTGCACACTATGAGTATGGGGAAGGGTGTAGTAAACTTTTAGCGTGGAAGGTTAAGTCAGATCGCTCAAAGAGGTATATATCATCGATTAAATTGAATGCTGCAGGTCGGCTTTGTACTGAGCAATCAGAAATAGAAGAGGCTTTTGTGTCGTTCTTTCAAGCATTGTATTTAGAGACTCGAGAATTTAGTGGATCAGGTCAGAGAATTTTTGAAGGAAGTCGACTTTCCCCTTTTTTGAACGATTCGGCGCGGCAGCTGTTAGGTAGTAAGATAAAGGAGAAAGAGTTGGCTGAAGTTATAAAGGCTCTGAAGAAAGGGAAAGCAGCTGGGCCTGATAGCCTACCAAACTAATTATATAAGATCCTAGGAGAAGAACTTACACCAATCCTATTGGAATTGTTTAACAATATGCTTTTAGAGGAGGTACAAGCAACTAAATCATGGGAGGAAGCTATAATTTCTTTACTGTTAAAACCATGTAAGGACCCAGGGCAGTGCTCATCATATAGACCTATTTTGCTACTTAACTCGGACTATAAGCTTTATACAGGGATTTTATTTAGAAGACTTGGGAGAGTTATTCCCAATTTGGTACACCCTGATCAGAAGGGATTTAGTAAGGGAAGACAGATGTATGACTTAACCCATGAGCTACTTGCCGCAGTAGATTTGGCATTGCAGGGGGAGGCTCCTCTGGCGGTTATGACTTTCGATGGAGCCAAGGCATTTGATCGTGTTAACTGGTCCTTTTTACAGGTTGTGATGGAGTTGTTTGGGTTGGGAAATTCCTTCATTAGAACTATTAGGGAATTGTACAGGCCCCGACAGCGAGGGTTATGGTTAATGGTATGCTGTCTCAAGAGTTCAGGATTGGTCGAGGCACTAGATAGGGGTGTCCTTTGTCACCCTTGCTCTTTGATTTGTATATTGAACCTTTGGCGAAAAGTTAAGGGCCTGTGGGGATATTCCTCCTTTTCGGATTAATGGGTGGGAAAAGGAAGTAGCTCTTTATGCAGACGATTTTATGATTTATACTAGTGATGTGTTGGATTCTTTACCTATTATTAATTCATTGATGGAGCAGTTCGGCCGAATGTCAGGTTTAAAGTGTATATACCGAGAAGACGGAGATTATGTGTTGGAATACGGTCTATGATTCTGTATTAGTTAGAAAGGAGAGAAAATATTTGGGAATTCAGCTCACGGCTAACTTTAGTGAAGTTGCAAGGGTTCATTTTGATAAGGCTTACACCGAAACCAAAAATCTTCTGAAGTCATGGGCCTTTCTCCCCCTTTCTCTTATTGGTAGATCTAATATTTTAAAGATGTGTATTCTTCCAAAGTTCACATTTTTATTTAATGCTATTCCATTAGAGTTTAAGTCAAGTTGGTTAAAACAATTACAGGGTGATTTATCTATGTTTATTTGGGCATCTAAAGGAGTTAGGATAGCTTGGAAGAAGCTATGTTAAAAAAAAAAAAAAGGAGTGGGGGGGATCGCGTACCCAGGCTTTTATAAGTATTATTTGGCGTTCCAATTAAAGAACATTAGAATTCAATTGAAGCAGAAACTAGATCATATTCCTGTATGGAAGGCGTTGACGGTGCATCTTGCGGAGGGGGCTGATAATTGTCTGTATAAATTTGGACATCCGAAATTCTTTAAGAAGGTTCGATTGAAGATCCCCAGACAAGCTTGTAAGGTTTGGTTGCAAATTCGAAAGGCGCTAGGGATAGCTTATTCTAGTTCTGCCCCGATCTGGGTTTCACTGGTTACCCCAGAGTGTCTTATGGATAAGTTATCAGCTCCACTAAAAGCTAATGGGGTGGAAAAGTGGGGACAGATTATGGAAGATTCTGAACTTGTATCTTGGTCTACATTCCAGGAGCAAACAGGGGGGACAGTTTCCAAGTTTAAGCATTTTCAGTTATCCAGCTGGGTTAAGTCTCGTTGGGTTGGAGAGATAGGGGGAAGCCCTTGGGAGGAAAAATTAAATCAGACCTCTGTAAATAAGGAGGTTGCTCTATGGTATCAGGCGTTGTTGGATGCTGTGGAAGAGGTTCCGCCCCTCCCATTGCGGAAATGGGGGAAGATTTTCCCGAATATAGACATTATCTCCTTATGGCAAAAGTCATTTTCAAGACTGTGGTTTATTATTAAATCTGCAGCAATGAGGAAAAATCACTTGTTTACCCTGTACAGAGTTTACTGGACACCGGCCAGATTGAAGGCTATCGGGAAAATTGGGAAAAGCTGTCCGCGATGCGGGGACCTGAATGCTGATGATCTTCATATGTTCAAGCAATCCCCAGGATTAACTAGATTTTGGGAGGACATAGGAAGTACACTTAAGGTTATTTTTGGAGGGAATTTAGAAATAAGTCTTTGTTTGGTTATGTTTAGGGTATGTGATCCAGAATCTATAACTAAGAAAGTTTCTGTACAGGAAGAATACTTGTTGTTTGTATTAATGCTTTTGGCTAGGCGGGAAATATGTTGTAAATGGGTGGGTTCAACACCTCCGACTGTTCAGGAGTGGCGATTGTCTGTAAAACGGTTGCGTAATATGGAACATGTTGGCCCCTTTAGTAGAAGAGGTGATTTTTGGGCGCTCTGAGAAAATTTGTATCAGCACTAATTTTGGGTGGCTCGTGGTGTGTCGCTTTGTCTTTTCTAAGAATTAAGTCCAGTGATTAGATTCCCTCCATCCAATGGGTGGTGTTTCGGCATGCCCGCTATTTGAGTTAAAAGGTAGATGATCCGTTGGTATTGAGGGGTCGTCTCCTTGTAAGTATAAACTAGTGGTCTTCTTTACCGAAGTAGGGGTTGTGGGATGAGGGAAAAAAAAAAAAAAATTAATGTCAGGTGGTCAATTTTACGGAAGTATCTGAGAAGTTAATGGAAAAATAGACTGCCAATGTGTGTACAAGTCAAAATTTGTATACTACGTGAACGGGCTGATCAACCAATTTCATGTTGCAGGACTTATTTACGAATTAAAAACTACCAGACATGCACACTAAGCAAAACTTGACAGCCAACATCAGGGGCATTTAATGATTTTACCTCCATACCATATTTCTACTGTTAATGGAAGGATCGATGATATACCAGAAAAAAGGTACTAAGGCTGTCTGGCACTTTGATAAGCCTGCTTAAAAGTGATAGATAGAGTGCTTGAATTAATGTCAGCCACTGGTAATTACTATGGGCCGCATCCCAGCGCATAGCTATTTTGTAAATCCCGTCACCTCAGTTTGGATGCAGCCATATGCAAATGATTCTTGACTCTGCTCCATTGAGAACAGTTCATCCCAAACTGTCAGAACAGGTTCTCCCTGACCTGGAACCCATGCAACACAAGACTAGTTTTGCTCTTATTAGCACTCCTCAGTCGGGTATAGCTTGGTTTCAGTGGCACAGTATGCTCAGCACTCATATCTCATCATACCCTTCACAATCATGGACATCTGTTGGGTACTTGGATAAACCATGTTCTGATACTGCGGTCCTTCAACATGTTACCCGTCATCATAGGCCAGCTCCTTGTGACCCAGATTTCTCAACCCAGCATCCAATGCCTGAGAGTTTGATGGTGCAGGTGTCCTCCAGCAGAATCAACCCTAACACTTTTCCAACTACTTCTCCTGAAAGAGAGTCCAAGCATGTGGAAATATTTGATAAAAGAATGTTCTCTGCGCCAGCCTTGCCTCGAGGTCGGTCAGCGCAACCTGCCTCCGTAGACTTTAGACCTACTCACTTTGAGAAATGATGATGAGATCTTAACAGTCACAGAAGATTTAAGGGCTTCCTTTGCTCAAATCATTCAGGATACCTATGGCCAAGTTGGTCATCAGCTGAGGAATAGAGACCATTGATGGTCTAGGAAGGGCTGGTGGGACAAGCGTGGGTCTCTGGCACCACACATGGGTGAGATCCAGAGGATTCTCTGGGGACGTTCAGACATAATTAATGGACATGCCCTTCAACTGTGCCTGCATGTTTTACGAGAATGCATACTTGGACTAGGAGCATTTTATTTAAGGAGAGGCTAGTCACTGCATGCTTTTGGGGCCTTTTGGCACCAGTTTGGCAAGCTCCCCCAACAGTTTTGCTCTCTTTGGGAATAAGCCAGAGGCTTTACATATCAACATCAAGGTCGGAAACCTGCATCCTATTTTGGATATCCTTCCTCTTAATGCCTCCCTGCTCAAGGACAAGCTCAAAATGCTCACACTGGCCCAGGTTTTTTCTGCCTTGGATCCCTGAGACTGGATGATTACGTTGAACCTGCAGGACATCTTTTTCCACATCCTTGTCCTGCAGAGCCATAGGCGTTCTCTCATGGTCTGTTTTGGCCATAAGCACTTTCAGTTTGCTGTGCTCCCTTACGGACACATCAGTGGCCCTCTGCTATTCCTAAAGGTGATGGGGTGTTCACTGCCCATCTTCGCAAGTCGGAGTTTGGTCTGAAGTCTCAGTGGGTCCAGCACCAGGGGAACCTATCAGATTCAGTCCAGGTATTGAAGGAGACTGCAAAAGATCTGCAGTAGTGTCTGTTCGACTGAAATTAGACCAGCAGCAGACCCCTCTCCCTACCCCACCCAGAACTGATGGTGGTTACGGATGAGTTGTTCCTGTATTGGATAGGCCATCTGGCAGAGATGTGGATTAGAGGACTCTGGTCTTTGGCAGAGACCCACTTCCACATCAGTTTGCTGGTGTTGTGGGTGACTGCCTTGTTTTGAAGGCCTTCCTGCCTGCCATCAAAGGGAAGTTGGTGCAGGTTATTGTGGACAACCCCTCCGTCATATGGTACTGTAACAAGCGGAGCAGAGTGAGTCCTGGGTCCTGCACCTCTGGAACTGGTATAGTTATCAGAGCATTTCTCTTGTGGTACACCACCTTGCAGGATCTTAAAATGGCAGGCCAGACAAACTCAGTTGCCGATGCCCAATGGATTACGAGTGACAGTTATACCCGGAGGTGCCACAGAGCATCTGCTAGCAAAGAGGAGACCCCCAGATCGATCTTTTTAACACCGTCATATACATGCAGTGTCAACTCTTTTGTGCACTTGAGTTCCAAGGAAAGGCACTCCCTCAGAGATGCGTTCCACATGCTGTGGAGAATAGGACTCCTGTATGCCATCCTGCCACTACCTCTTCTGCCCTGAGCTCTGAAGAAGATCGGAAAGGAACGGGCCTAAGTTATCCTAGTGGCTCTAGATTGGGCCAGGATTCTATGATACGCAGAACCTTTTGGTCTGAACTTCTGTCTTCAAATCAGGCTGCCACTTTGGAATGATTTTCTATTGCAGCAGCAGGCCAGGATCTTGCACATAGGCCTGCACAACCTGCACCTGCATGAAACAAGAAACAAATTTAGTTTCTTGGTCTCATCCTATACAATGATTGTACTAAAATCATGTCAAAACTCTACAGAAAATCCACTGCATGCAATTCGGTCCTCCATGCATGCAGTGCGCATTTGTCTACTCAGATTAGCGCTGTACCTCCGGGAGAAATGAATACAGTACAACGTAATTGCAGCAGTGACCACGTATTCATACAAGAATTTGTAGTGGTTGAACAATGTTTCCTACAAAGGGGGTACTCAGACCAGGTTTTATCCAAAGCCAAAACTAGAATTTTGAACACTCCACGGGGGTCCGTTCTGACCCAGGGAACGGGCAAACGGTCCAAAGATAGACACACGACCATGATCACCAGGTATAATGCACAGAGCTCTGCAGTACACCGCATCTTCAAACGTCACTGGCATTTACTATTACTTGACAAGGCATACATTTGTTAACAGCAGACCTCAGATCACATATAGCTGTGGATCTACACTAAGAAATAGACTTTGTCCTAGTTACATTGGGTCAAACACACCAGAACAATCTACTAACTGCTTACTCCCCCCCTCCAGCCCCCCCCCCCCCATCCCTCCCCCCCAACCCTGTTGTTTCTTCAGATGCACATGCTGCAATGTTTGCCAATTTGCTATGGACAAGCTTGTGGACTTTTCATATAATTCTGTACATGTACACCGTATACAGCAGTTTATTAACTGTAATAACAAATGTACAGTGTATTGTATTGTCTGTCAATGTGGCTTCATTTATGTGGGCAGCACTATCCGCCCTGTGAAAGAACGTATCCAGGAACATATTAGAGCTATTATAAACAACCACCCTAACTACACCCTGGCAGCCCACTATAACTCTGTACATGGTGGTATTACACGTATTGCTAATGATGTAAGTGGTGTTGACATGGTAACCAAACTTGGAAAGTGTGAAGCCAAATGGGTCATTATACTGGTGCGGTGGACCTGGGTCTTAACATAATCAGAGAATTGCATGTCTTTTTGTCAATACACCGCACACAACTAGTCTTTTTATGTAATGAATGCGTTAAAAAACCCTATTTGATTGTCATTGTATTCAGTGAAATGTCACGCTCTGTTCATCATTAGTTTTTGACGGCTTATTATACTGTGTTAAATTATGAACAGCCTGGCAGGTTTTGGGAGTAGGGGGTATTCATTAGGCCCTTGAATGTAAACATTGTTACTAATATGGTTTGTATACCCCTCTTTTGCCCCCTTACTATCTGTGCTTCATGCTCATATCACCGCACATCGTGCGCGTCACTAACTCTTCGCCCTAACCACCCTTCTGTGAGCCGTCCACTATAGGGACGTTTTTTTCTGCTTTCACCTACCTCTCTTCTACACTGCTCTAAAGTCTCCTTACCCCTATGCCCTTGGGTCTTGAATACAGTCCAATGAATTGTTTTCTAGCTATTTCATCTGAACATTCTCCATCATATCATTTGTTTCATGTTTCTTTGGCCATAATAGTTGTTTCTACTCGAGACGGTTGTTTTGTTACTGCTCTTTGAACGCATTAAGATGGCCACCACACCACTTGACCCTTACTTTGTCTAGCAAACGAATGCAGATGTCACTCCTTTTCGCTGCTTTTTTTCAGATAATGATACATATTCGATAGCCGCCACTTCACTCATGTTTTCCTCTTGCCCATTGTGCCTTTTTTCTATGTCTACAGGGCCTAAAACCGCTCCGTTTAGCGCCCTTTCACATTGGAGACATAATTTTTTAGTGGACACTAAGAAATCAGCTGATTCTGAGGCATTCGCCTACGTGTTTATTATTAATACAACGCAACTGCCACCGTTTCTCGCTGCGTTTGGTCTCTGGTCTGTCACGTTACAAAATGGCTGCCACATCACTCCGCTATTTGATGTACTTTTTCTATCTCCACGAGGCTTATAAACGCTCCGATGGTGTCCGCGTACTTTTCGGACTACACTCTTGGACTGTTGCAGCTGGTTACCACAGAGAAGCGGACTTGTAGCTCTTTGCTTACCTTTCGTTGAGTTCTAACTTCGTAATGGACAAAATTAGGGTGACCACCCGTCCGTTAATTTCACGGACTGTCCGTAATTTCGCCCTGCCGTCCGTTGTCCGTGATGAAAGTCTTCACGGACAGCATTTGTCCGTAATTTTAGCCTTTCATCTAAAGGACAACGGAGGCAGGGCGAAATTACGGGCAGATCAGTCTCCCCAGCTGGACTGGAAGGCAGGGAGTCTCCTGTGCTCTGAGGGAGGGGCAGACAGATAAGAATCAGACCTTCTTGCCAGGGGGTCTCCTTCCCTAAAGACATGCAAATGTGCCCAACTGGTAAATCTGCAAATACAAAGGGGCTTGAAAACCTCCATTGACTTTACTAAAAGGAGTCACTTTAAGTTTTCTGGTGGCAAAGATATTTCTTTTAGAGAGGTATTGTAATGGTGTTCCAAAGTGAGCTGTGGGGTGTGTGGTTTTAATGGAGTGTTATAACATTTTTTAGTACTAGGTATAAACTGTATATTATTCAAATCTGTATTTGAAAAGCACTTTTTTTTTTATTTAACCGAAATGTGTTTGCGCATTTTGTAGCAGCCTTTATTATGATGTAATTGTATTTTTCACAGTTCTTTCAGGTACCTCGGTACCTCATAGTACTAACAAACATTGGCAAAGCCAATAGATCTCATCTACGAAAGAGTTATTGGCCTTGCTAATGTGTTTTAGCCCTTAGCAATGTTGTACACCAGAGTAGCTGCTGTTCAGCATGGCTTAAAGTTAGTGGCATAGCTGTGTGGAGTGGAGTAGAGTGGCATAGGAGCAGTGGTGTAGAGCCCCGTGGTGCAAAGTATAGTGCAGTGGGGTACAGTGCAGTTGTTTAGAGTGCGTTAGCGTAGAGTACAGTGGTTTAGAGTGCAGTGGCATGGAGTGGCATGGGACAGAGTAGAGTGGCATAGAGTGCAGTGGAGTAGAGTGGCATACAATGGAGTAGCAGAGAGAACAGTAGTGTAGAGTGGTGCAGTGGCATAGATTGCAGAGTAGACTGGCTCATCCTCCTCTTTTATTATCTTTGGTTGGTAGTCCGGGCTCCCATTTCTGAGATAAATGTAGAGTCCCAGACATACACTCTAGTGTTGTGAGACCAGAGACAAGTTATGGGTACATCACATCCTGACATTAGGTGTGAGACTGTCGCCCACAACATCTGCCCTGCCTCGTTAAGTTGAAAGTCCATGGGCGGTTGGGGTAAGCCAGATGTTTTTGTTCAATTTGTTTAAACTAGCATAAGGTTAATTACCTTAATGTTTCCCAAACTGTTTGCTAGGGGTTTTAAAATGTTCAGAAACATAATCAAAATGTTGCTGTTACTTTCTCTTCAGGAAAGATCGGGTAGATTTGTGTAGGGGTGATGGCCTTGCCGCAGTACTGAAGGGCATTAATTTACTACTGAACAAGGACGTAATGCGACACCTGAATGTAGCATACCAGGAGGCAATCACAAAAAGACCACAGTGAATAAATAGTGCTATGTTAAAAAAGAGTAAATAAATGCACTGACAACATAGTGAGGCATGGCCTCTCTTGCGTGTGTCTGTAAAACTGACGTTTGTTCTTGAATTTTTGTCCTGAATTTTGACCCTTTGTCCTGAATTTTTGTCCTGAATTTTGACCCTTTGTCCTGAATTTTTTATAGTCCTGTCCAGAATTTGCCTCAATGCCAGGTGGTCACCCTAAATGGACACCATTCCAACGCTCCATACTAGTCGGTGTATTACAATGGTTCTTTGCCTCTCTGACTGTTTCTGCGTGATACTGTAGATAATCGGGTTTATAGTTCCTATTAAAACGCTTAGTCGGTGTGTTTACATGGTTCTTTGCCACTCGGACTGTTTTTGCTAAATATTCTAGAAAAGCGGACTTGTAGTTCATTGCTTACCTTTTGGTGAGTTCAAACTTTATAATAGATACCATTTCAATCCTCACACCATTTTCCCCATCCTTTGCGATATGGTTTACATACTTCTCTGTTATTTCTAACTCTAGTTTGCGTCAGTTTATAATGAGTCTGTTCCCATTAGAATGCTCAGTCGATTTGCTACCATGGTTCTTTGCCCCACTAACAGATAAACACATTTACCAAGCAGTTATTATGGGTGTTACTTAGGAGACCATGGATTTATGTTTCCTGTACAGAAGGGCTGTATGTTGCCTAGTACTGAAGAGACCGTGTGTAGGAAAATGCCAGTGTTGTCAAGGTTACCCCCACACACACACTTTTTGCCTAGTGTTGATGCCAACTTTGATTGCAGCATGTATTATCCCACCCTGGAAGACCTTCACTCAGCACATGCACACTGTCTTGCAGCTTGTGTGTGCTGGTGGGCAGAAAAAGACAAAGTCGACATGGCATCCCTCTCAGGATGCCATGCCCACAAACCACTGCCTGGGTCATAGGGTAAGTCACCCCTCTAGCAGGCATGACATCCCTAAGGCAGGGTGCAATATACCACAGATGAGGGCATAGCTGCATGAGCAATATGCCCCTACAGTGTCCAGGTCCATTCTCAGACATTGTAAGTGCAGTGTAGCCATATTGAGTATATGATCTGGGAGCTTGTCATTACGAACTCCACAGCAACATAATGGCTTCACTGAATACTGGGAAGTTTGTTATCAAACTTCTCAGCACAATAAACCCAAATTGATGCCAGTGTGGTCCGAGTCCAGGTGGCCCAACTAGCCATAAAGGATCCCTAGGCGATTCTGATCGAGTATCCACCCTGTGCTGACCTCTCCACCCCTCCATGACGACGCCTGCAGAGGGAATCCAGAGGACCCCCTGACTGCGACTGCGCGGGACGAAGATCATATGCCTGGAGAAGCACTGCACTCACTGCCCCCTGACTAGAGAGAAACCGACCACCAGTGCAGCTATGACCAGCAGATGGCCTTCCTCCCTATCCAGTCTTGGCTTGACCGAGGGGCCCCGTGCCTTGCCTGCAGTGCTTAAGTGACCCCGGGGTTCCCCCTTAGAGTTCCATTGGAATCCCAACGCCCTGTTTGCACCCTGCACCTGGCTGCCCCTGTGCCACTGAGGGTAAGGGATTGATGCCCACTTGAGGCCCCTCCAGTGCTCTTCAAAACCCCCCTGGTCTGCCCTCTGACAACGCAGGTGCTTACCTGCAAGCCGGCCGGAACCGGAGTACCCCCTGTTTCCACAGGGGCCCACGTTATTTTGGCTCTTGTTAGACCTCTGCACCTAACCGGCCCGTGTTGCTGGTGCTGAGTGCTTGGGGTTATCTTGAACCCCCAATGGTGGGCAACCTATGCTCCGAAGACTAAACCTGTAAGTTTGATACTTGCCTCAGAAACTGTACTTTACTTACCTCCCACAGGAACTGTTGAAAATTGCAGTGTCCACTTTTAAAATAGCTTTTTGCCATTTTAAGGAAAACTGTATGTATTGTCGGTTTCATGTTCCCTATATAGATGAACCAGGCTCATTCATTTTCCCGCCTTGCTGCGTTGGGGTTCTCCTTACTCTTCGCTGTCCTTACCGGTGTCAGGATACACACCATTAGCCGTGTTTATTATAACGCTGAGCCGGTGGCTCAACGTGGTGCAATTTCTCTTCCTTGGATGAACATTCCTACCAATTAGACATTATGGCTGGTGCACAATTGGTGTACGCCAGGCCTCTTCCTTTGGCACATGACCATCGCCGATATTTTGCCTAATCTCTTCACCTTTCTGTTTTCCCTTTGGGCTTCAGACTTACATGGTCTGTTACATCAGGGACTACTTTTTACCCTGATGCATGAACAAGTGACTGACCTGTTAGCCACCTTCTGTTACACTTTATTATATAAAGGTGAATTTTTAAAAGTTTGGTGTTCATTTTACATACCTCTTATTTATGCGCTTTTCTTTCGCTATTGATTACTACCACATGCTTTGTTTTAGACACACACTGTTGTGGTTTTCTGAATTAGACTTCGCTATCCTAACTAGGTATGACAATTCATTATGGTTTATTACACAACTTTCTTTTTGACTTGCAACACTGCGTGGAATCTTCTTCAAGAATCACCACCACCTTCTACAGGTTTTTCTAGTAGACTAACTCCACTTATTTTAGCTTGGGCAGATCAAGCCCATTTGAGATTGGGTCGAACTGCAGAACCATGCGGTGGGCACACATAACTTTTGCTCTTTGGTTTTGCACACTTATCACTGGTATCACTTTCTCTCACTAATTGTCTTGCGTGCTGTACAACCACCTGGCTCCCTTTGTTTGGGGAAAGGGATGCTTCACCACCTGCCCCCTTGTTGGGATGGACACATACCTACTTATAAGTTTCCACACTTGCAATCTCTTTGTTATCATCCTCAACATCTGCATATTAGGTTTGGCAAACATATTTATGTGTATCTTACAGCCTTGAAAAAGTCACCTGATGTAACGAAAAACACGTGTTGGCAGTGTAGGAAGTTGGCTCTTTATATACTGTTTCAAAGTAAGAGATAGTGTGCACAGAGTCCAAGGGTTCCCCTTAGAGTTTAATAGTAGCAATACTAGATAATACTACTGCTCTATTTTGTGGTAGTGTGGTCGAGCAGTAGGCTTATCAGGTAGTGTTAAGCATTTGTTGTACATACACTGGCAATAAATAAGAACACATACTCAAAGATTTAACTCCAGGCCAATAGGTTTTTATATAGAAAAATATCCTTTTCTTAATTTATTTTAGAACCAGAAGATTCAGAATTTAAGTAAGTACATAAATTGTATGGTACTTGGCACAGGTAAATATGGAACTTTGAATTAAAACAGTAATGTACACAGTTTGGGAAAAATGGCAATAAGCTATTTTAAAAGTGGACACAGTGCACAAATCACCAGTTCCTAGGGGAGGTAAGTAAAAGTTAGTTTTTCAGGTAAGTAAAGCACTTACAAGTTCAGTCTCCTGGGCATAGGCAAACCACCGTTGGGGGTTCAAGTCAACACCAAACACCCAGTACCAGCAATACAGGGCCGGTCAGGTGCAGAGGTCAAAGTAGGGCCCAAATAACGAAGGCGCCTATGGAGACAGGTGGTGCTCCGGTTCCAGTCTGCTGGGAGGTGAGTACCTGCGTCCTCGGGGAGAAGACCAGGGGTGTTTAGTAGAGCACTGGGGGATCCCAAGTAGGCACACCCTCAGCGGACGGGTGCAGTGGGCAAACAAGGCATCTTGTTTGTATTTGAAATATATGGATAGATCCGGCGGTCACTCTGGCGATGTAGACAGGGCACAGGGGGGCTTCTCGGGCTAGCCACCAACTGGGCAAGGTTAAGGGCCGTCTGCTGGTCACTCCTGCACCAGTAGTTGGTTTCTCTTGGGCCTGGGGGCTGTGGGTGCAGTGCTTCTTCCATGCGTCGGGTTCTTTGTTACCGGGCAGTCGGGGTCAGGGGGAGCCGCTGGACTCTCTCTGCAGGCGTCGCTGTGGGGGTGCAGGGAAGGTAGTCTCAGGGTGTCCATGTCGTGGGAGTCGCCTAGGGGTCCTCTCTGCAGTGTTGGTTTTTCTGGACACAGGCCGGGGGCGTTGCGTGCAAAGTTTCAGGAGTGTGGTGGGAGTCCCTTTAAAGATGGTTTCTTTGTTTCTTGGACAGAGGCGCTGTCCACTGGAGTTTCTTGGCCCTTTGGTTGCAGGGCAGTCCTTTGAGTCCTCAGAGGTCGCTGGTCCTGCTGGATGCATCTCTGTGCAGGTTCTTTGAGTCTGGAGACAGGCCGGGAGGGCTGGGGCAACTCAGTTGTTGTCTCCGTCGTATCTGCGGGGCCTTCAGTTCAGCAGTCCTTCTTTTTGCTTCAGGTCATCAGGAATCTGATTTCCTGGGTTTAGGGTTGCCCCTAAATACTCAATTTAGGGGTGTGTTTAGGTCTGGGGGGCAGTAGCCAATGGCTCCTGTCCTTGAGGGTGGCTACACACTCTTTGTGCGTTTTCCTTGTGGGGAGGGGGGGCACATCCCTAATCCTATTGGGGGAATCCTCCAAAACAAGATGGAGGGTTTCCTAAGGCAGGGGTCACCTCAGCTCAGGACACCTTAGGGGCTGTCCTGGGTGGAGGGTGACTCCTCCTTATTTTTCTCATTATCTCATCCAGGGTTGCCGCCAAAAGTGGGGGCTGTGTCCAGATGGGCGGGCATCTCCACTAGCTGGAGTGCCCTGGGGTGCTGTAACACCAGGTTTGAGCCTTTGAGGCTCACTGCAAGGTGTTACAGTTCCTGCAGGTGGAGGTGAGAAGCACCTCCACCCAGTACAGGCTTTGTTCCTGACCACAGAGTGACAAAGGCACTTACCCCATGTGGCCAGAAGCCCGTCAGGATGTGGCAGGCTGGCACTAATTGTTGGACTGGTATACAGGGGGCATCCCTAAGATGCCCTCTGTGTTCATTTCTCAATAAATCCCACACTGGCATCAGTGTGGATTTATTGTGCTGAGAAGTTTGATACCAAACTTCCCAGTATTCAGTGTATCCAATATGGAACTGTGGAGTTCACATCTGACAAACTCCCAGACCATATACTCTTTATGGTTTCCCTGCACTTGTCTAAGAATTGGTTTAGACACTGTAGGGGCATAGTGCTCATGCATCTATGCCCTCACCTGTGGTATAGTGCGCCCTGCCGTAGGGCTGTAAGGCCTGCTAGAGGGGTGACTTACCTATGCCACAGGCAGTGGGTTGTGGGCATGGCACTCTGAGGGGAGTGCCATGTCGACTTAGCCTTTTTCTCCCCACCAGCATACACAAGCTGTGAAGCAGTGTGCATATGCTGAGTAAGGGGTCCCCAGGGTGGCATAATACATGCTGCAGCCCTTAGAGACCTTCCCTGGCCACAAGGCTCTTGGTACCAGGGATACCATTCACAAGCGACTTATTTGTTTGCCAGGGCTGTGCCAATTGTGGAAGCAAAGGTACAGTTTAGGGGAAGAACACTGGTGCTGGGGCCTGGTTAGCAGGGTCCCAACACACTTTCAATCAAAACTTAGCATCAGCAAAGGCAAACATTTAGGGGTTAACCATGTCAAGGAGGCATTTCCTTACACTCTCTCAAAGGGAAAGTGGTGCAGGTGTTCACGGACAACACGACCGTCATGTGATACTGCAGAAAACAGGATGGAGTGGGGTCCTGGACCCTTTGTCAGGAGGCTCTGCGCCTCTGGACATGGCTGGCACATCAGAGCATTTCCCTGGTGGTTCAACATCTGGCGGGCTCTCTAAACAGCAGAGCAGAGTAACTCAGCCATCGATGCATAGCAGATCACAAATGGTGTCTCCATCCAGAGGTTGCACAAGGTCTCTTTCAGCAGTGGGGACAGCCTTGATTAGATCTGTTCGCCTCCATAGAGAACGCGCAATGTCAACTGTTTTGCGTGTTGAAGTTTGCAAAGCAACATTCACTCGGCCACACTTTCCGTATCAAGTGGAGATTTGGCCTCCTTTATGCCTTTCCACCTATACCACTTCTGCTCTGAGCTCCGAAGAAGAACAAAAATGACCCAGCCCAAGTAATCTTGGTGGCTCCGGACCTGGCACGGAGAGTATGGTATCCAAAGCTACTGAGCATGGCCACTGATCCTCCACTCAGACTGCCCCTTCAGGAGGATCTTCTGTCGCAGCAGCGAGGGACGATTCTTTTCCCAAACCTGTCCAAACTTTGCCTTCATGCGTGGAGATTGAGAGGCAGCAGTTGGCTGCTTTTCACCTTCCACCCAAAGTCTGTGATGGTATTCTGGCAGCCTGGCGTCATTACACTAAAATGGTATACGCTTGTTGTTGGCATAAATTTGTGGCATGGTGTACCAACAAGTCTGTTGGTCCCCTCTCTGCTCCTCTATCTGAGGTTCTTTTGTTCATTCTTTCTATGGCCCAGCAGGGCTCTGCTTCGGGCACCCTTAAAGGTTAATTATCGGCTATCTCAGCATTTTTTAGATTGCCTGATCAACCTTCCCTTTTTAAGTCTCCTATTTTTGGTAGATTCCTTAAGGGTCTCACCCATTTGTTTCCTCCCACTCCGTTTATCATGCCTCAGTGGGACCTCAATCTTGTCACTACTCACTTGATGGGTGCTCTTTATGAGCCGTTACATAATTGCCCGTTATGGCTCCTTACTTTCCAAATTGTTTTTCTTGTTGCCATCCCCTCTGCTCGCAGAGTGAGTGAGCTTCAGGCTCTTTCTTCCAAGCTCCCATTTTTGTCTGTGCACCCTGACAAAGTGGTGTTAAGCACTGGGGCCTCATTCCTTCCCAAAGTAATCCACCTTTTGATGTAGGCCAGTGCATCACTTTGCGTAGTTTTTACGCACCTCCACATCCTTCTCATGAAGAGGAGATACTTTACCACCTGGATCAAAAAATATTGTTGGTGTTATACCTCAATCATACTAAAGATTTCAGGGTGGACGAGCAACTCTTTTTTAGATATGTGGGCACAAAGCAAAAAAAGGGGGTGCAAAAGCATACCATCTCGCGATGGATCCTTCTGTTCATCAAGGTGTGCTACGCTTTGGCAAAGAAGCAACCCCCTGAGGGCTTGCACGCTCATTCCAACAGAGTAACTGCTTCTTCCACAGCTTTAGCATGCAGAGTTCCTTTCCGGGATATCTGCCAGGCATCAATGTGGGCATCCTTGCACATGTTTACTAAATATCACTGCCTGGACAGTCAGGTCCGTAGGGACAGCTACTTTGGTTGTTCGGTCCTGCAGGACTTTCTAGTGTGATCTTGGTTTGCAACCCACCTCCGAGGATGGCATTGCTTGGGTATCTAGTCTAAGGTAAGGATTCTACAACTAGAAGTCTCTATCAGATGTACAAGTTACTTACCTTTGGTAATGATATATCTGGGAGAGACCGATTCTAGTTGCAGATTCCTTACTGACCCACTCATCCTCTTCGCTTGCAAACTGATTTCTAGGGACAGGGCTTCCCCATTCAGGACCTTAGCTCTGACAAACCAATTTCAGTGTTCTTCGCGGCTCTGGAAAATCATGAAAAGAAACTGAGGTCATTGCGCTGAGGCGGCATCTATGTACCACTCCCGATGTCATTGCTGCGACTAAGACGCCAACGATGCCCGTGGTGTCGACTTACCCTACCTAACGGTGTGCAAGGGTATTGCACGAAGAAAAATCTCCAGACCCATTCTGACGCCTGGGGGAAATTCTAAGGTAAGGAATCTGCAACTAGAATATGTCTCCACCAGATATATCGTTACCAAAGGTAAGTAACTTGTACATCAGAAGCCATTGGATCTGACGTATTCGAAAAACACTGAAAATGCAACATAACGCCACTTAGTGGGAAGAAAGAAACCTTTATCTATAACACATGAGTGCAAAGCTCCAGTCACGAGAACCAGATAGTCTAGAATTAACACAATTTAAAAGGAGAAAATGCAATGTGTCCCCACTGTCAAAGCACAGCATAACAACATTCATGATATAGAAATGATTAACATGATGCATAAAGCTTTTGTAGAGCAGCAGACAACTTCCAAAAATCTTTTTGATAAGTCTTAAGGAAATTAAAAACAACATCAGTTTGTCTGTTGCAGTAAACCGTCAACGATGTTTGGTCCTCCGGAAGGGAAAATGAGTCTTACCGGTACTCAGTAGATGTATGGACATCCTAAATAAGGAAGGAAAGAAAAACAATAATGGGGTTGGCACGGTGGTACAATGCAGTGTTAAAAATTGTTTAAACCAGAGAAGCGGGAGTACCTGAATGTAAAAGGTGGTCAGGGTGACATGCATGTGGTATGAGCGCTCACCAGAGGATAACTGGTTAAAAATGCATACCTTGTATTCTGTGTGTTTCTGAAAGAAATAATGAAACATTCTTAACCAAAAGCAAGGAGAACAATAAATTAGAAAAGGGAAGCTATACAATATATGACTTATGAAGAGTAAGTATGTAATGGAAACCAGAAAAGAATAGGTTTGATTTGCCATGGCAAATAAGAAAGTCCCTATGGTCAGTGCTCAGGTAGGGAACTGCGGATTCGTCAAACAGTTGCAGAACTCGTTGAGAATCCGGGTAAAAGGTGTGAAAAGGAGCCAAAAGTATCTCACATACTTGTTTTTATACAAGATGCTTTTATACACTTTGTTTCCTCTGCATTGTGAACCTGACCTGCGGGTCACTACACGGATCTTCACACATCCTGGGGGGTTATGTTGACCCTGCCTTTAATTAAATTATGGCTGTGACGCCTTGAGCGCTCTTCCGCACTAGCCCTTAATCTTATGAAACTCATTCTATTTCCTGAGGACCTCGGGCGCCACCCAACCACAGCTCTCAAGTCTGCGAGGCTTGAAAGGTGGATGGCAACTTCACTCATAGGGGGACACTAAAGGGGACAGCCCCTTAGTGTTTCCTCAATGGCCAAGGACAGTATTTTGTCAGTGGCAGCCTGGCTTAGGAAAGTAGGCAAGGCCAATTTGAGATTACGCCCCCCCTCGACCCCAGGTGTGATGTCACTTTCGGCTGGGAGGAGCGATGGGGTGGAAGGTCTTTAGGGTGTCTCGCCACCTGGATATTCCTCTTTTTGTGCCTATCGGCAGATAGTGTTTTGGTCTGACAACATAGCAGTAGTGCAAGCAGTTAACGCCCAGGCAGCCAAATGCTCCGTCCTACTGGGCCCGATCAGAGAGCTAGTCAAGGCGTGCCTGTACAGCAGTGGTGACTTCCGTGCATACCACGTGCAAGGGATAAAGAACACTGCAGCTGAAGACCTTGAGGAAACACTTTGGGTCAGGGGAGGTTGGATATTGTCCCCACCCGTGGATACCCAGAACTGTGGAATACCTACATCAGGGAACCCAGGTGCATATGGGTGAAGCTGTGTCGAACATCTATTTTAAGTCAATGGGGACCTCAGTTGTCCGGCTGGTTATGTGACCCGTGGATCAGGTCGGTGGAACTCAGGCGTAGGTTGCCGAAGTACCTAAGGAAAGAGGGGACAGAGTCCAGACCACCCATAGGTGCCCAGGTGATGCAGGAGGGCAATGCCCACCCTTCGTGGAGGTGCTTTCCTGTTGGGCAGTGGGTGACAAAAATCAGCTGTGGAGTCCAGGCGGTGCAGGAAAATCCCTGGAGTCACCTACGAGCTGTCCCACGCTGGTCATCGGATTGCAGAGGGGTCGGTGCTCAGCGAGACCACCAACAAGCCTTGGCAAATGCAGGGAAGTGTTGCACGAAGATTTCAGGATTCCTGGGGACCAGCAAGGTCCAGGTGACACAATCTTTGCAGGTAGGTCAGGGCCAGCCCTCAGCGTGCAGGGAAGCCAGCAAGAATCGATGGAACCCTTAACAGGACCCTCTGGCAGCAGGTACAGGGAGTTGCAGGGAGGCCTCAACAGCACAACAAAGAGGGGTGCTCAAGTCACACAAGTTGCAGAGAGGGCATCGTTCTTGGATCTGGAAATTGCTGGAGGCCGGGGCTTCTTGGAGTTAGGAGGTCTTCTGACTGAAGAGCCAACAAGCCTTGGCAACGGCAAACAGACGTGGTGCACAGGGGTTCCAGCCAAGTAGCTCCAGTGAGAGACCATAGACTTCTCAGTTGCAAGGAACATAGGTCAGACCTCTGGAGAGCCACAGATCCGCCACCTGTGTTGTAAAGCCTTGAAGAGTCCGTAGGAAAGCAGGTTCCACAAACCAGACATCAGTGACTCCTTCATTCCAAGGGAGATTCCTTCATGCTTTGCTAAGTTCAGGCAGAGTGCCTGTGACTCTGGAGGATGCTCGGGTTCCAGAAGTATTGCAGAGCTGGGACACAAAGTTGCAGTAGGAGCCCTCCTACTGGTTACAATCTTGCTCTTGGTTCCAGCGAAGAACAGCAGTGGTTCTGATGTCCAGTTTGCAGAAGTGTCTTGCAGAGGAGACTTGCAGATGGTTCCTGAATTCTTGCAGATGAATTTGGGGTCCCACTCTCAGGGGAGCCCTTAAGTAACCCAGGAAGTGGGGTTTGATACTTACTGCTGTAACCCACCTATATGGTCAGGGACGTCATCCAGCTGGACTAACCGGTCAGATGCTCCCAGGGGCCTCTGCTCATCCTATTTTCAAGATGACAGAATCAAGTGGCCACCTGGCAGAGCTCTGTGCACTTCCCTAGGGAAGGAGCTGCACAGCAGATGGTCACCTTGTCCTTTGTGTGGTTGCGCACCAGAGTGGGAGCTGGGGGCTCCTGCACTGGAGTAAACCGGTTTATGCAAGGAGGGCACCAAATGTACCCTTCAAAGCAGTCTGGTTGCCCTCAGCGTCACCCCCACCCCAGCCTAGTGACACCTATTCCAAAGGGAGAGGTGGTCACACCTCTTCTCTACAGGAAAACCTTTGTTCTGCCTTCCCCTGCCCAAGTTAGGCTCAGCAGCAGGCGTGCAGAACACTGCATGGGGTCAGCAGCAGCACGGGCTGGAATGCAGACCCTGCAAGGCTGAACAGGCAGACCCCCTAGATAACCCCTAGAGTACATGGGATCATGCAACCAGCACTGGAATCAGTGTGATTGCATGATTCCAACATGTTTGATACCAAACATGCCTAGGTTCGGTGAAGCCGTTATGTAGTTGGACCGCCCGTGTTGAACAGTAGCCACTACATTCCTTAAGATGGTTCCCCGCACTTACAAAGCCCAGAAAATTGAGTCTTGGGTTTGTAGGGGCACCTCTGCTCATGCAGGAGTGCCCTCACATTGAGAACCAAGAACCCTGCTCTTGGACTGAAGGGCCTACCTTAGTGGCGACTTATAGGGTTAGAGTGCAGTGACCATGATATAAGGCAAACCTTATATCTCGGTTGAAAGGTGCATGCACAATTTCCCACCGGGTACAATGACAGGCCTGTAGTCACAGTTTGCATGGGCCCCCATGGGTGGCAAAATACATGCTTCAGCCCATGGGGGGACCCCTGGTGTACCAATGCTTGGGTACCTTCATACCATATGCCAGGGACTTACATGGGTGTGCCGGTATGCCAATTGTGGGTGTAAAAGTTACTCACCAACTCAATTGAGGGGAGAGAACACTGACACTGGGGTCCTGGTTAGCAGGATCCTGGTGTACTACAGTTTAAACACACTGACACCAGGCAGAAAGTAGGGGTAACAATGTGAGAAAGGTGCTACTTTCCTACAACGTCCTTCCAGGAGGAGTGGTCGAGACTGGTGCAGTAGACCCCAGATTAATGGCCCTGAGTGAACAAGCATTTCCGTGCAGCACCAGAAATCGGTACAGGAAATACTTCTCCTCATTCAAGCCTGTGAAGGCTAGTCCGGCTAGAAGTCCAGCACAGATGGATTCCAGGGTACAACAAATTGTGCTATGGACAAAGGACCACGGGAAATCCCATGCCTGGGTGTGCAGGCATGAGCACCCATAGCTTACTTCACCAAGTTTGCAGGGCAAGCCGGCCCCACTAACAGTTTCCCATAAGGGCCGCCCTCAAAGGTTGGGCACAAGACGAGCCCAAAGCAGCTGACAGCTGGCTTCCAATAGAATTTGGAATGCTAAAAAAGAATGCACGACGAACTGGGTAGCACATGCACAGACAGATAAAAGGAAATACTGTTCAGGGCAGCATTCACACTGGCATTCTTTAGCGCCTTCAGATGCAGCGAGCTAGTAGCATGCTCAAAAAGGGACACAGGTATGAAAGAGCTGGCAACACAGGGTGTTGAAGTGAGGGGCATATAGCTGCACATCATGGTCAGGAGCTCCAAGACATACCATGCAGGGAAGGGCACTAGCATCACCCTACATGCCCTAGAGGGAAGCAGGTACTGCCCGGTCGTAATAGTGCAGCAATATATCTAAGTACGCCTGGGCACAGCAGGTTTCTTTCTCCTACACTGAGATGGCATGCCACTCACCATGTTTCTCTTCCGCAGAGTGCTGTCCTCAAAGCCCTGCAAAAGGCAGACTACATGGAGAAAACCTATTCTACACAATCTTTTAGGATTGGGGCAGCCAGAACCACATTCCAGGAGGGCTTACCAAGCAACAGAATAAAATATATTGGCTGCTGGGGATCAGATAAGTACAAGCTATATGTATGACCATAATCTGGGAATGGTGGCCCAGTGGTACATGTCATGCATCAGGAGATACTAACAGGGAGCGGTACGATGGTGGCACATGGGATTATATTCAAAGGAAAGCCAAGGAGTAAGATGGAGATAATGTATCATAGATGATGGCAGAAACTAGTGGGTGCAATTGCATCCTTTGGTGAAAGTTGCCGTGCCGAACAACTGCAAGGATGCAGTGTCTAATTTACATATTGACAAGTTATTTATGTAACTGGTATATGTGCATGAGAATGCAAAGGACATAAGCTGTCGACGATATTGTAGAAGTGTTAGTGTGTGTAGTGATGAATAAACTGTGTTAAATGAATAACAGGAGCACACCCCCCACCTAGGGAAGAAGTTCATGGGGAGTTACTTGTGTGGCAAACAAAGACACATCGCGTGGGCAGGAGCAAAAGGGGGCCCTGTAACATCATCTAAGTATTCCTTTCCTTTGCGTGTAGGTACAAGAGTCTGGGTTATCGCCCACTCCTTCGTGACTATGACAGCAAAATGGGTGGACTCATATGATTGGAGCAGACATAGATTTGCACTCCTGGCATAATGTGGGCAATGGTGGAACCCAAACTGAAGCACACACTGAGGGCAGGCGAGAAGGTGCCCGACATACTGGTCATACACTTAGTGGGTAATGACCTCACCATACTTGGCAGGGGCCAACTGCTACACAACAGAAATTAGACTGGCAGTGGACCTTGTTCCCTTTGACATACTCTGGTCCGAGAGAATCCCCAGGTGCGAATGGTGGTGAGCTTGGTCACACTCAGCAATAGACACCTCTAGTAGAAGGGTCAACGGTACAATGCAGAGGTTCACTAGGAACTCAGGATTTGGCTTTGTAAGGCATGCCCCACTATGTACACGCACACCCAGTTACCTTTCACAAGCTGGAGTGCACCTATCAGACTTTAGCAATGAGGTGTTTGTGAGGAACATTTGGTGGGCCCTGAAAGCATTTGGTTGTGGCGAATGAATCTTAGAGTTACACAGGTGGGAGACTGAGGGTCATGGTAGGCCACCCTGAGCCATAGCGGGTATTACGGGTGATCCTTATGCCAGGTGATAAATACCCCATCAGGTGAAGATGGGACAGCTAAATATGAGATCCTCAGGCTGTAGGGGGCGACAGTGACCCCTTCATCCTATAAAAGACAATTGGTATCCTGACAGTGGTTGGGTTGGCCTTACCTCGCTCCGTGGTGGCACAGGTGGAGCAACCTCTATAAAATTGTTGGGCCGCAGCCCTAATGCGAATATACAGCACCGGATGGATAATAAAACGGTAATGGGATGCCCGGTGTCTGGAGATTGTTTCAGGAGGGGTGTTGGTGGTTAGTCCTAAATGGTGCTGCACTCATATGATCACCTGTAAGTTAACCCTACCTGGTTACCGCACAACAGAATATGAATAAACTTGCAACAGTTTTGTTTCCACAGTGTGTGGTTTGTTTTTGTTGGTGAGGCAACTGTAATTGGTCATGGAAGTATGTGTGTAGACAAGTCAGATGACAGAAGGGCTAGAGGTGGAAATGCTAAGCATCCTGCTCAGAACCTCACTTTTGCCCCTGCCCCTGACACTTCAAGCATACATGTGCATAGCCCAGACATAGATGGGCTCCCACTTTCACGCATGGGTGATTCTCTCCAAGCTGTTAGACAGGCCGATAGGGCTGGGGCCAAATCAGTTGTCTTCTTCCTTCTTCTCTGTGGGGTTTTAAGGTCAGCAGTCCTTCTTTGTAGGTCGTCAGGAATCTGAAGTCCTAGGTTCAGGGTTGCCCCTAAATACTGAATTTAGGGGTGGGTTAGGGTCATAGGGCAGTAGCCAATGGCTGCTGTCCTTGAGGGTGGCTACACCCTCCTTGTGCTCCCTCCCTCAGGGGAGGGGGGCACATCCCTGTCCTTATTGGTCCCAATCCTCCAAAGTAAGATAGAGGATTTCTCAAGGAGGGAGTCACTTTAGCTCTGGACACCCTAGGGGTGATTCTGGCTGAGAGGATGACTCCTCCTAGTTTTTCTCATCATCTCCTCTGGACTTGCCGCCAAAAGTGGGGCTTTGTCCAGGGGCTGGGCATCTCCACTTACTGGAGTGCCCTGGGCATTGTAACACGAAGCCTGAGTCTTTGAGGCTCACCGCTAGGTGTTACAGTTCCTGCAGGGGGAGGTGTGAAGCACCTCCACCCAAAGCAGGCTTTGTTTCTGGCCTCAGAGAGCACAAAGGCTCTAACCCTAGGGGGTCAGAAATCTGTCTCTCAGTGGCAGGCTGGCACAGACCAGTCAGTCCTGCACTGAAAGATTGGGTAAAATACATGGGGCATCTCTAAGATGCCATCTGTGTGCATTTTTTAAATAAATCCAACACTGGCATCAGTGTGGGTTTATTATTCTGAGAAGGTTGATAAAAAAACTTCCCAGTATTCAGTGTAGCCGTTATAGAACTGTGGAGTGCGCTTTGACCACCTCCCAGACCATATACTTAATATGGCCAACCTGTATTTACAATGTCTAAGAATGGACTTAGGCACTATAGGGGCATATTGTCCATGCAGCTATGCTCTCACTTGTGGTATAATGCACCCTGCCTTAGGGCTTTATGGTCTGCTAGAGGGGGGACTTACCTATGCCACAGGCAGTATTTTGTGTGCATGGCATCCTGAGGGGAATGCCATTTTGACTTTGCCTTTTCTCCCCAACAATACACACGATCTGCAATGGCGTTGTGCATGTGTTAGGTGAGGGGTCCCTTAGGGTGGCACAACACATGCTGCATCCCTTAGGGACCTTCCCTGGTCACAGGGCCCTTGGTACCACAGGTACCTTTTACAAGGGACTTATCTGTGTGCCAGGGGTGTGCCAATTGTGGAAACAATGGTACATTTGTGATGAAAGAACACTGGTGCTGTGGCCTGGTTAGCAGGGTCCCAGCACACTCTGTCAAGTCAGCATCAATATTAGGCAAAACATTGGTGGATAACTGCAACAAGGAGCCATTTTCCTACAGGAGGTGACTCGCCTGTAGAAATGGGCATAGCAACAAGGGGGTTTTGTGGTAACACTCTGGTTTTATCTACATAAGACACAATGCTCTAAGTCTCCTCTCAGTGCATAAACATGAGAAAGAACCACACCTCGAAGGGGTAGAAGAGATCTGCAGACTTAGGTTTCCATCTGAGGATTCTTCACCACAGTCCAAAACAGAAAGTGTCCTCAGTTTTGTGCTATATACTTTATTTTGAAGGATTCCTTTGGTTATGACTTAGGTTTTGTTAGTCTTGCTGTACGTGTTTTCACTGGTCTTGCTTTTTCTGAATGTTCTGCAGAAGGTGACTGTAGGAGGCTGGCCTGGCTTGTAGTGGGTACCAAGGGGTACTTACACTCTGTACCAGGTCCAGTTATCCCTTATTAGTGTAGAAGAGGTGTTTCTAGCAGCTTAGGCTGATAGAAGGTAGCTATAGCAGAGCAGCTTAGGCTGAACTAGGAGACATGCAAAGCTCCCACTATACCACCGGTGTCATATACACAATATCACAAGAAAACACAATACACAGATATACTAAAAATAAAGGTACTTTATTTTCTCCAGTATTAGGGTATCTTTCATAGATTCACATGCTTGAATCATTCCCCGTCGTCGAAGTGGGAGTCCCACGGTACATAGAAAGCAATAAATAGAGAAAAACCTTTCTTTTCTTTTTTTTTTTTTTTTCATTGAAGTCAATAGGAAAAAACATATTCAATTGTAGAACTATCAGCCTCTTTAGAAAGAGCCCAAACTTCAGCCAATCAGGCGCGACCACCCTCTTAGAACCCTCAGCACAGAGGCTCAGTCTGCCAGATTTTCTACCGCACGTCGTGTGTAAGGGAGTCTCCCTGAGCTCTGCTCAGTTTTCCATCTCTTCAAGAGAAATCTTTAGAGAATTTCAATTCAGTTTTTTCTTCAAGACTTTTTTCCATCATGTCTACAAGAAAGGGCCTTTTTAGACCTTGTGGGACCTGTGGCAAATTGAGACTTCACTGTGAGGACCCTCACAAGGAATGTATCTATTGCTTACATCCAGAGCATAAGGTCAAGGACTGTAAGATCTGCAGGACCTTTCCTAATAAGACTCTGAGGGACAGAGAAGCCAGGCTCCTACTTTGGCTCCAGAAAAAGAAGGCAAGAGAAGCTCTTTCTGAAGAAGACAGTGACACTGCAGTGACCTCAAACAAAAGAAAGAGGTCTGTGGAGAGCCTATCCCCTGCAAGCACTAAGTCAGCCAAGAAGCTGCATGCTTTTAAGGACACCGGGGATCTACCTTCAACATCTAAGGTAGCAAGTGGCAGGGTTCACTCAGAACCATCAACACCTGCTTCTTCTTCAAAGAAGCTTAAAAAGCCTTCCAGTTCTCTGCCTCCGTCGACGTCCAAAAAATCGACACCGTCGACGAGCGCTCCGTCGACGACAGCTCTACCGGTGACGACGACTACGATGACGGCTACGTTTACAGCCCCTCCGTCTCCGATGATAGTGACTTCATCTCCGCTGTCGTCTACGACGATAACATCGGTGAGCCTTAAGTATGGTCCGTCGTCGTCGCACACCTTAAAGATCATTAAGAAGCCGTCGACGGGTAAGAAGTTAAAATCTTTACCATCGACACATTCATCGACGAAGAGGTTCAGGAGGTCGCCGTCGCTTTCGCCGACGAAGATTCCGTCGACGCACCGGATCGTGAAAACTCCGTTGTTGTCAACCCCGTCGACGGGTGACGCAGTGACATTGGCTTCGTCGACGATGATACCACCAACTACACCGACGGTCCCGTCGACGCCCGCTCAGTCGACGCCCGCTCCGTCGACGCCCGCTCCGTCGACGACAGCTCCGTCGACGGGTCATTTTCCTGGAACATCACCTTACCTTCCGCAAAGGATTTTGCCTGTACAAGTAAGGTCCTCTATATTACAACCATCGCATACATCGCCCAGCAAGGTTACACCCGTCCCTCCGCAGCATCTTTTTGCGGATGATGGCGATGGATACTCGGATGACGGATTTTTTCCGGTAGCGCGTAGTCCGTCCGAACTACGTATAAAATGCCAAGAAGAGGATGAAGAGGAGGATCTTCAGCAATTTTCCCACCAACAGGATCAGGGGCATTTCGAACAATCAGAAGAGACAGTACAAATGCCGGTATCATTAATTAACAACCTTCAGCAAATGATGCAGGACTATTATGCGAGGTTTCCACCGCCTGGTTCTTCCACACCGGTGCAGCCTCAGCAGACACCAGTGTCCACTCCGGCTAGACCTTCCACATTTCCAGACCCTATCACAGTACCTCCTTCTGTTCTGAGCATTGGCTCACCGTCATCCGAAGAGGAACGGGAAGAAGGGGAGATACAAGATTCAGACTCTTTAATACCGGAATGGGATGAGTACCAGATTCAGACTCCATCTCCATCTACACCACCGCCAGTAGACTCTCCTCCGCAGGACATTGGAGGTTTCCATTCTGTCATGGAGAGAGCTGCCAAGAGATTCCAGCTACCGATTACGTCTAAACAATCAGATTGTTTTCTTTATGACTTTAAAGAGGACACAAGAAAATCAGTGAGGGCCATTCCCATTGTCGACTTCATCTGGGAAGAAGGCTTAAAGGTCATGCAGACTCCGTCCTCCATTCCTGCAGTCTTGCCCAGGCTAGAAAAGAAATATAAGGCACCTGACAACTCCCCAGCATGTCTAATCAGCCACCCTAAACCGGATTCGGTTATCTCCCAAGCAGCACAGAGAAGATCCAGGAATCCATCAGCTTCTCTGACCGCACCTCCAGACAAGGAAGGACGGCATCTGGACTCCATAGGTAAAAAAAATTCTCAACCATGGCTGCCACCACTGTTAGAGCCGCCAACTCTCTGGCAATACTGGGGAGATACGATCGTCAGATGTGGTCTGACATGTCACAATTCATTGACATGATACCTGAATCCAGTAGAGCAGAAGCACGCAGAATTCTTCAAGAAGGAGAAAAGATTTCGGCCGAAATCATAGACTCTGCCATTGATGTCTCTTCCACAGGTTTTAGACAATTGGCCGGTGCTGCGGTTCTCAGACGCCAAGGGTGGCTAAAGGCTACCTCTTTTAGGCCAGAAGTTCAGTTGAAAGTTCTAGACATGCCATATGATGGAGAACTTTTATTTGGAAAACATGTCGACGATGCATTGCAGTCGATCAAGTCAGACACTGAAACAGCCAGGTCACTTGCGGCGCTTCAGTACAAGAGGCAACCCTTTCGAGGAGCGAGAGGGAGAGGTACTTTTTCTCACAGAGGAGGCTTTCAACAATATAGACCGTACTCCTCTTACCAAGGCCAATATCGCTCAACGTATGGCCAGCAACAACAGCATTCATTTCGCCAGCAAGCTTCAGACAGCAAACAAGAGGAAAATCTGCTTTCAGACCCAAGGATACGACTAGAAAGCAGTGACCCTCATCAAATGCCTGCACCCAGCCCCTGCACCAACACTCGTATAGGGGGCACAATTTCCAGGTTTCTGCATCAATGGTCCAGAATAACAACAGACAGATGGGTGTTGGATATTATCAAGCGGGGGCATACACTAGAATTCAACCAGTCTCCTCCTCAAGTACCACCAGGAGGCCCCCCGCCAGCCCACCTCAACGAGCTTATGGAACAGATTGCTATCTTAATGAGCAAGGGAGCAATAGAGATCGTACCAAGAAATCAGAGGGGAATAGGTTTTTACTCCCGTTTTTTCCTTATCCGGAAGAAGAACGGAGATTGGAGACCTATTCTCGATCTTCGATCGCTCAACAAATACCTCAAGAAGCAATCTTTTCGCATGATCTCTCTTCAAGACGTTCTGAGCCTCCTCAATCGAGGGGATTTTATGACCTCGCTAGATCTTCAGGACGCATATTTTCACATTCCAATTCACCCCAATCATCGGAAATTCTTGCGGTTCAGGGTCGCAGGCATTCACTACCAGTTCAGAGTACTTCCGTTTGGCCTCAAGTCGGCTCCAAGAGTGTTCACCAAGGTTTTGGCGCCAGTGGCAGCCCACCTCAGACAATTAGGGGTACAGGTCTTCCCTTACCTGGACGACTGGCTAATAAAAGCACGTACAGCGTCGAAGGCTGCCAGAGATACGGAAACATGTCTCTCCCTTTTCGGAGCTTTGGGTTTGTCGGTCAACTACCCCAAGTCTCACACAGAGCCCACTCAGAACATCACGTTTCTAGGAGCCATCTTGGACACTTTACAAGCAAAAGCCTTTCCTTCATAGGACAGAAGACAGAGACTGCGAAACTTAGCAGCTCAGCTCAGCAAAAGAAGGTCCGTTTCAGTACGGACTTACAAGTCTTTTCTAGGGATACTATCGTCATGCATTCCATTGATAAGGAACTGTCGCCTCCACATGAGGACTCTTCAACAACAACTAGACAACCAGTGGAAACAGACAGAAGGCTCTTTCGACGAGCTAGTACAAATCACCCCTGCAGCGAAACAGGCTTTCACGTGGTGGAAAGAAACTCCCCTAGTCTCAGACGGGCTGTCATTTCTGAAAGACAGGACCATGCACATAGTAACAACGGACGCATCCCTGGAGGGATGGGGTGCTCATTTACAGGATCTTTCCGTGAGGGGAAAATGGTCTATGCAAGAATCAACTCTCCACATAAACGTATTAGAGCTCAGAGCGGTGTTTTTGGCACTCAAGTCCTTCCTCATGAACATCAAAGACTCTTCAGTGTTGATAAGGACAGACAACACCACGGTCATGCACTATATCAACAAACAAGGAGGCACAAGATCTCGAGCATTATCCCTGGAGGCACAGGAGCTGTGGCATTGGGTAACTCAGCATGGAATCACCATCCGAGCAGAACATCTCCCAGGGATCACCAACATCTGGGCAGATGCCTTGAGCAGGAATCGAACCAGCTGCCACGAGTGGGAAATCAATCAGTCGGTTCTCGACAATCTCTTTCACCTTTGGGGCAAGCCCACCATAGATCTATTCGCGACCAAGGACAACAAGAAATGCCGACACTTCGCAAGCTTGCATCCGCAGAGGGGTTCGAGAGGGAATGCGTTTTTGATCAGATGGTCAGGGATTTATGCATACGCTTTTCCCCCGCTTCCACTCATCCCGAGACTTCTGCTAAAGATGAAGAGGGAACGATGCAGGATTCTTCTAATCGCTCCGAGATGGCCACGCCAGTTCTGGTTCACAGAACTTCTATTGCTATCGGAACAACCTCACATTCGGCTGAAGGCAATTCCGGATCTGCTAACAATGAGCCAGGGTCAGGTTCGTCATCCCAACCCGACATCTCTTCGTTTATCAGCCTGGCTCCTGAATTCTATGAATTTGATGGTTTGAATATTCCTCCGGAGTGCAGAGAGATACTTGCCTGTGCCAGAGCCCAGTCTACAAATCGCACATACAAATTCAAGTGGAAGAGGTTTTGTTTGTGGTGCGCTGCTTCCAGCATCCATCCTCTATCTTCATCCCCTGAACAGATTTTGCCATATTTACTACATTTGGCCAAATCCGGTCTTTCGCATTAATCGATTAAAGTGCATTTGGCTGCCATATCTCGTTACAGACGGACCCCTCAGTCACCTTCACTATGGTCTGCCAGAATAATCAAACAATTTCTTAAAGGTTTGTTCAGAAAATATCCACCAATTCACCGTCCTGCACCACAATGGCATCTGAACATTGTGCTTTCCCAATTAATGAAACATCCGTTCGAGCCTATTCATAGAGTGGATTTGAAGTTCGTTTCTTTTAAAACGGCCCTTCTTTTAGCCTTGACATCGGCAAGAAGAGTCAGTGATATCCAGGCATTTACAATTTCTCCGCCTTTCCTTCAATTCAAGCCGGAGGTGGTCATTTTAAGAACAAATCCAAGATTTATACATAAAGTTCCATCATCTTTTCACTTAAACGAACCAGTAGTTCTGCGAGCATTTTTTCCAAATCCTCAAACGGCAGCTGAACGAGCTCTGCATTCGTTAGACATTAAGCGCTGTTTAAAGTTCTATATAGATAGAACAACTGCTTTCCGTAAATCTGAACAGTTGTTTATCAGCTTTGGAAAGGTCAATCGTGGTAGCGCAGTTACTAAACAAACTATAGCGCGTTGGATTTCTGCTGCCATTCAGTTGACCCACCAGTTGGCGGGAAAGCCATTATCATCTAAGGTCCGGGCGCACTCCACTAGAGCAGTTTCCACTTCCACGGCTCTGTTCGCTGGAATTCCTTTGGACCAAATCTGCAAGGCAGCGACATGGACAGGTCCTCATACTTTTACCCAGCATTACTGCCTGGAAGCTACGGACAAGGTGGATGCTGCGGTAGGACAAGCGGTTTTGCGCAATTTGTTCACATAAGGTGAGCCTATAAGCCTTACCCTCCGTCCTCTGTGTCTCATTTCATATGTAATTTAGAGTATATCCTTCTTATATGCAGTTAGAGGTACTCATATTTTTCTTTGCTACATGGAATATATATATATGTATATGTATAAATGTTTATATATAGATTTGTATATAATAGATGAATACTACATGTACTTAGGAATGGTTAGCTCTTAATTTGCAGATTTAATCGCTTATATACATTCAGTCAACATGCAATGTATTTATGCATTCTGTTGGTACTACAAGAAAATAATAATTTATCCATTTACTGCTGACTATTCTGATTCAAGCATGTGAATCTATGAAAGATACCCTAATACTGGAGAAGAAAATAAGTTACTTACCTGTAACTGTAGTTCTCCAGTATTGGTATCTTTCATAGATTCACATGCGACCCACCCTCCTCCCCAGAGAGGCTCACCTTCTGGAATTTTTTCCTGTGTACACTAGTGCGGAGAAATCTGACAGACTGAGCCTCTGTGCTGAGGGTTCTAAGAGGGTGGTCGCGCCTGATTGGCTGAAGTTTGGGCTCTTTCTAAAGAGGCAGATAGTTCTACAATTGAATATGTTTTTTCCTATTGACTTCAATGAAAAAAAAGAAAAGAGAGGTTTTTCTCTATTTATTGCTTTCTATGTACCGTGGGACTCCCACTTCAACGACGGGGAATGATTCAAGCATGTGAATCTATGAAAGATACCAATACTGGAGAACTACAGTTACAGGTAAGTAACTTATTTTCTTTATCACAATATGCCAAAAGTATCTCAGTGAGTACCCTCAGTATGAGGATGCCAAACATACACAAGATATGTACACAATACCAAAAATATGCAGTAATAGCAAAAGGAAGTAATGCAAGCAATGTAAAGTTACAGTAGTTTGCAATAGGAGCACATAGCTATAGGGGCAACACAAACCATATACTCCAAAAGTGGAATGCGAACCACGAATGGACCCCAAACCTATGTGAGCTTGTAGAGGGTCGCTGGGACTGTAAGAAAACAGCGAGGGTTAGAAAAATAGCCCACCCCAAGACCCTGAAAAATAGGTGTAAAGTGCACCTATATTCCCCAGAGAGCACAGAAGTCGTGATAGGGGAATTCTGCAAGGAAGACCAACACCAGCAAAGCAACCAAAGTGGATTTCCGGACGAGAGTACCTGTGGAACAAGGGGACCAAGTCCAAGAGTCGCGACAAAGTAGAGAGTGGGCAGATGCCCAGGAAATGCCAGCTGAGGGTGCAAAGAAGCTGCCACCGGATGGTAGAAGCTGTGGATTCTGCAAGAACGAAGAGGGCTAGAAACTTCCCCTTTGGAGGATGGATGTCCCACGTCGTGAAGAAGCTTGCAGAGGTGTTCCCACGCAGAAAGACCACAAACAAGCCTTGCTAGCTGCAAGGGTCGCGGTTAAGGTTTTTGGATGCTGCTGTGGCCCAGGAGGGACCAGGATGTCGCCACTTGGATGAGGAGACAGAGGGGGCGCCCAGCAAGTCAGGGAGCCCTCACAGAAGCAGGCAGCACCCGCAGAAGTACTGGAGCAGGCACTTGGAAGAGGAGTGAACCGGAGCTCACCTGAAGACACAAAAGGGCGTCCCACGACGCCGGAACACAACTCAGAAGGTTGTGCACTGCAGGTTAGAGTGTCGGGGACCCAGGCTTGGCTGTGCACGAAGGAAATCCTGGAAGAGTGTACAGGAGCCGGAGCATCTGCAAATCACGCGCTACCCAGCAATGCAGTCTAGCGTGGGGAGGCAAGGACTTACCTCCACCAAACTTGGACTGAAAAGTCACTGGACTGTGGGAGTCACTTGGACAGAGTTGCTGAGTTCCAGGGACCACGCTCGTCGTGCTGAGAGGGGACCCAGAGGACTGGTGATGCAATCTTTTGTTGCCTGCGGTTGCAGGGAGAAGATTCCGTCGTCCCACTGGAGATTTCTTCAGAGCTCCTGGTGCAGAAAGGAGGCAGGCTACCCCCAGAGCATGCACCACCAGGAAACAGGCGAGAAAGCGGCAGGATCAGCGATACAACGTTGCAGTAGTCGTCTTTGCTACTTTGTTGCGGTTTTGCAGGCGTCCTGAGCTGTCAGCGGTCGATCCTTTGGCAGAAGGTGAAGAGAGAGATGCAGAGGAACTCTGATGAGCTCTTGCATTCGTTATCTAAAGAATTCCCCAAAGCAGAGACCCTGAATAGCCAGAAAAGGAGGTTTGGCTACCTAGGAAGGAGGATAGGCTAGCAACACAGGTAAGAGCCTATCAGAAGGAGTCTCTGACGTCACCTGCTGGCACTGGCCACTCAGAGCAGTCCAGTGTGCCAGCAACACCTCTGTTTCCAAGATGGCAGGGTCTGGAGCACACTGGAGGAGCTCTGGGCACCTCCCCTGGGAGGTGCAGGTCAGGGGAGTGGTCACTCCCCTTTCCTTTGTCCAGTTTCGCGCCAGAGCAGGGCTGGGGGATCCCTGAACCGGTGTAGACTGGCTTATGCAGAGATGGGCACCATCTGTGCCCATCAAAGCATTTCCAGAGGCTGGGGGAGGCTACTCCTCCCCAGCCCTGACACCTTTTTCCAAAGGGAGAGGGTGTAACACCCTCTCTCTGAGGAAGTCCTTTGTTCTGCCTTCCTGAGCCAGGCCTGGCTGGACCCCAGGAGGGCAGAAACCTGTCTGAGGGGTTGGCAGCAGCAGCAGCTGCAGTGAAACCCCGGGAAAGGTAGTTTGGCAGTACCCGGGTCTGTGCTAGAGACTCAGGGGATCATGGAATTGTCTCACCAATGCCAGAATGGCATTGGGGTGTCAATTCCATGATCTTAGACATGTTACATGGCCATGTTCGGAGTTACCATTGTGACGCTATACATAGGTAGTGACGCGTGTAATGGCGTCCCCGCACTCACAAAGTCTGGGGAATTTGCCCTGAACAATGTGGGGGCACCTTGGCTAGTGCCAGGATGCCCACACACTAAGTAACTTAGCACCCAACCTTCACCAGGTGAAGGTTAGACATATAGGTGACTTATAAGTTACTTAAGTGCAGTGGTAAATGGCTGTGAAATAACGTGGACGTTATTTCACTCAGGCTGCAGTGGCAGGCCTGTGTAAGAATTGTCAGAGCTCCCTATGGGTGGCAAAAGAAATGCTGCAGCCCAAGGGATCTCCTGGAACCCCAATATCCTGGGTACCTCAGTACCATATACTAAGGAATTATAGGGGTGTTCCAGTATGCCAATCTGAATTGGTGAAATTGGTCACTAGCCTGTTAGTGACAATTTGGAAAGCAGAGAGACCATAACCACTGAGGTTCTGGTTAGCAGAGCCTCAGTGAGACAGTTGGGCATCACACAGGGAACACATACATATAGGCCACAAACCTATGAGCACTGGGGTCCTGGCTAGCAGGGTCCCAGTGACACATAACAAACATACTGAAAACATAGGGTTTTCACTATGAGCACTGGGCCCTGGCTAGCAGGATCCCAGTGAGACAGTGAAAACACCCTGACATATACTCACAAACAGGCCAAATGTGGGGGTAACAAGGCTAGAAAGAGGCTACTTTCTGACAGTGACAGAGAATTTGGCACTGCTGATCACAAACAGCCAGATTAGGTAAGGATGATATTTTATTCCAAGCAGTTGGAACTCAGCATTTGGCTGTCACTTCCTATACTGTGCAGGTTATACCTTCTATTGCGGTAGAATGGTCAGGCCTTCCACCCCGATTTCCCAGTGCTGCAGCTACCTGTGTGGGGATTCATTGATGCCAGCTGGAGTACTTTTGCATCTGCTTTCAAAGTTGCAAATATAGTTTTTTGTCTGCCAGAAAACCCACTACAGAATATTTTTGGTTGGTCACTGTGACACACATTTGAAGTGACATGAGTCAGTGGACTCGGATTCCTTTAAAGCACAGCTTTCTGACAACCTACATTTTGTATTTTCCCTTGCGCAGGCGGGACTTGCAGTGGCTACAGTCAAGCAGCGCCTGGCTACCCTGTTGCTATCATGGGTCTTCCTGGTAAGCAATTGTTGTTTAAGTTGCTTTTAGTGGCACATTTTTTAGGAGTTTGCTTTATCAGTATATTCCACTTCCTTTCATTGTTCCTCATTGGGATTTGAATTATGTGTTGACTTTCTTGATTCCATTCCCTTGAGGGTCAATGCACAGTTGTCCTGTTAATCTTTTTCCCTTGAGGATAATGTTATTGGTAGCAATCACTTCAGCTCATAGATTGGAGAACTTCAGGCCCTCTCCGCTTGCCCACTTTACACAGTTTTCTTTCCTTTCTGTGCTAGTTAGTCCTGTGTACCGGCACAACCCTTTTGCCCAAGGTGGTTTCGGCCTTTCATATGGCCAAGTCTATTACTCTTCTATCATTCCCCCCTCATTCCACCAGTGAGAAGAAGCATCTGCCTAGACTGGATCTCAAGCTCTTGACCATCTATCTGTGGGCTTTTCTGAGCGAAGAAAGGGAGGGTGGTGACCAAACGTACCATTTGGGTTGGGTCGTCCTGTGTTTTAAGATCTGCTATGCATTGGCTTATAAAGACAAACATCACAAGGCATTGGTGCCCACTACACTAGGGCCATGCCTCTTTTGACAACACTCACCAGTGATCTTACAGGAGTTGACATCTGACTAATGGCAAAATACTTTTCCATGCATACATTTGCTAAAGATTATTGCCTCGGAGCGGAAGCACACAATGTAGAATTCTATGTTGTAGCCATGTTCCATGTTGTTCTTCGCTCTACTTCATTTCACTTCCTGTGAGGATATGGGTTTGGAACATAGCCTTAAGGTTAGAAATGTGCAGGATGAGGTATCCATCAGAAGTCAACCTTACCTTTGGTAACAATATTTCTGAGGATACATAATCTTCTTGTAGATTTTTGACAGTATTCTGTCCTCTCATGAGAAATCAGGGTGATGTATAATATGATCCCAAGGATTGCAAAGAACTGATATGTTGGTGGTGGTGTTGTTATTGGTACTCTCTTAGTACGCCCACACAGATCTCTCTGAGCCAGAAAACCTTTCAGGATCTGATGTTAGGGTGTATTTTGTCACTTATTGTACTCCAGTGGCGTAATTTCTGTCCGGCGGCACAACTGAAGCTACATCGCTCTACCAGGTTGGTGTTGGAGAGTTACAGTTTAGAAGGTTTTCAAGACCTTCTTTGATGCCTTGGAAGTATATTCTTAAGGTAGAAAATCTACAGGAAGATCATTTATCTACCAGAATATTATTACCAAAGGGAAGTAACTTTTACTCTAGCCTTCACCATTCACCTAGTTCTCTTCATCTGTCCTGTCAATCAATATTGTTTTCAAAATGTGTCTATTCATGTCTTAGTACTCAGATGTTTGTTTTATTGTTTTGGTTACTTTGCATTTTAGACATATTTTGGAATGGATGTCACTGCAGTAGATGACCCTGTACAAAGGCGCGCTTTGGAAACTATGATAAAAACCTATGGACAAACCCCTCGTCAGCTGTTCCATACACCGCATGTTAGCAAACCTGCTTCAAAACCAAATGTTGAGGTAGAGTTACCTGCTGCTGTGGGTATGCTTGTACAACTCGCCTTCAGAGAAACCAAGGAGCACACAAAGGAAGTTGCATATCAAGTAAGTTATTCAAAGGTACTTTCTTAAATATATATTACATTAGCTCCTATAAACCTTAATGCAGTTTTGTCATTCAATATGTTTATTAGAGCATAAAACATATTAATATCAATCAACAACAAACTATGTAATGTTATGATCTACGATAAGTCATTAAAAATTCATAAATGCATGCAAGATATTCTTTCCTACAACTAAAAGTGCTTGAAATTGATAAGCTCTTGTTTTGTTGTGGTAGCTAGTGTTTAAATTGAGCCAGTCGGACTAATTTTGGGGTATCAGGACTCACTATTTTGATTATTAAGAAGCTTTTGGCTGAATGTTTTTGGTGTGAATCTGAGTTACTAATGCATGCACACTTTGCAGTGAAGCAAGCTGTGATAATTAGAAACTGACACTAAGTTACGATTTCATCAGTGCAAAGATTAAGGTTATTAAAGTGATCCATTGTCACCACAGGAGCTCTGTTATATGTCGGGGGGACCTGCAGCGTTGCAGTGTTAGAGGAGAGAATTCTTGATAGAACCAGATCTTTACACCCTCAAAGTCAACGCTGCTTCTATTGCGGACTGCCACCATGACGATTTCTCTATGATAATTTGAGTGAAGGCAAATTAGAATGTCTTGGGGAGCACCTGTGGATTTGGATGGGCGCCCTGCCCCTGTGTGTGTTGTCAAGTATGACATCTTTCTCTGCAAAATCCAGTGCAACATGTCGAAACAGGTGGGTGACACACTCAAGTCTCACCAAATCTGCCTGTAATCGAACACTTCTAATGCAAATGTTTTAGAGCTGAGATCTATTTTCAAGATATTCCAGTCTATAGAGGAAGTCAGCATTTGTATCTCTCAATTCAGGCAGTTCGCACCTGTGTTCCTCAAGCTCGTGCCGTGTGTCACTTGCATGTTCCGATATGTTGACCTTCTGGCCCAATTCACCGATATACTTTTTTATGTCTTTAACTTCCTTTGCTATGTCGTGCTTCAAGACCGATGCAAAATCTCTAAAAATATTTGGTGCGAGAGGAGGCTCCTCTAATCAGGGCATCATTCTAGCCGCAAGCATCCCTTATGATCTTGGGCCACTATGCCTTTTATTTCAGGGTCCTTTTCCTGCCATCGTTGGCGAACGTTGGCAACCCCAGGCTGGGAGGTAGGAGGCTGGTGTCTTCATTCACTCCTGGGGTCGGTTCTGGATTAAGGTTAGTGCTGCTGGGCTATGGCGGTCGCCATATTGGAGCACACACCTGCTGTGTCGAAGTGGACGTGGTAGGTGGGGGGGGGGGGGTTGCGCCCTGTGCAGGCCTGCTTCGGTCCTCCCAAACTTCAGCAGTCCACAAGCATGCAGAATCTGAAGTTAGGGGTCAGCTCTGCACCCCCAGTGTCCCGTTTAACTCCCTCGCTGCCAGGCTGTTCCCCCCTCAGGTGCTAGACCGTGTTTTGGCTATTTGGGGCAGTTTTCGCTTATGCCCTCATAACTTTTTGTCCACATACTCTACCCACGCCAAATTTGCATCCTTTTTAAAAACATCCTAGGGATTCCAGAGTCACCCAGAGTTTGTGGGTTCCCCTGAAGGAGACCAAGAAATTAGCCAAAATACAGCAAAAATGTTTTTTTTTTTTTTTTTTTAAATGGCTGCATAATGCTTGTGGTTTTTTTCCCCTGAAAATGACATCAACAGAGGGTTTGCAGTGCTAAAATCACCAACTTCCCTGCTTACAGGAACAGGCAAACTTGAATCAGAAAACCACATTTTTCAACACAATTTTGGCATTTTGCTGGGACATACCCCATTTTCACTATTTTATGTGCTTTTAGCCTCCTTCTAGTTAGTGACAGAAATAGGTGTGAAACCAATGCTGGATCCCGGAAAGCTAAACATTTGTGAAAAGTAGACACAATTCTGAATGCAGCAACGGGTCATTTGTGTAGATCCTACAAGGTTTTTCTACAGAAAATAATAGCTGAAATATTTATTTTTTTAAATGTTGAGGTAAAAAAACTGCAGTTTTTCGTCACGTTTTACTCTGTAACTTTTTACTGCGATGTCAGATTTTTTTAAGCAATATACCGTTAGGTCTGCTGGTTGTGGGGATATACAGGGCTTGTAGGTTCATCAAGAACCCTAGGTATGCTGAGCCAAAAAATTAGCTGCACCTTGCAATGGGTTTTCATTCTCTACCTGGTATACAGCAATTAATTTGGTGAAATATAGAGAGTGAAAAATAGGTATCAAGAAAACCTTTATACTTCCAAAATGGGCACAAGATAAGGTGTTGAGAAGCAGTGGTTATTTGCATATCTCTGAAATCTGGGGTCCCTGTGCTAGCATGTGAATTACAGGGCATTTCTCAAATAGACGTCTTTTTTTACACACTGTCTTACATTTGGAAGGAAAAAAATGTAGACAAACACAAGGGGCAATAACACTTGTTTTGCATTTCTGTGTTCCCCCAAGTCTCCTGATAAAAATGGTAACTCACTTGCGTGGGTAGGCCTAATGCCCGCGATAGGAAACGCAAAATGGACACATCACATTTTCCCAAAGAAAACTGATGTGTTTTTTGGAAAGTGCCTAGCTGTAGACTTTTGTCTCTAGCTCAACTGGCACCTAGGAACACCTACCAAACCTGTGCATTTTTTAAAACTAGACACCTGGGGTGACTTGTAGGGCTCTCACCAGGCTCTATTACCCAGAATCCTTTGTAAACCTCAATATTTGGCCAAAAAAACACTTTTTACTCCCATTTTGGTGACAGTTCTGGAATCTGAGAGGAGCCACAAATTTCCTTCCACCCAGCGTTCCCCCAAGTCTCCCGATAAAAATGGTAACTCAATTGTGTGGGTAGGCCTAGTGCCCGCGAAAGGAAATGCCCCAAAACACTATGTGGACACATCACATTTTACCAAAGAAAACAGAGCTGTTTTTTGCGAAGTGCCATGCTGTGGATTTTGGCCTTTAGCTCAGCCGGCACCTAGGGAAACCTACCAGTCCTGTGCGTTTTTGAAAGCTAGACACCTAGTGGAATCCAGGGTGGGGTGACTTGTGGGGCTCTCACCAGGTTCTGTTACCCAGAATCCTTTGCAAACCTCACAATTTGACCAAAAAACACTTTTTCCTCACATTTTGGTGACAGAAAGTTCTGGAATCTGAGAGGAGACACAAATTTCCTCACTTGTGTGGGTAGGCCTAGCGTCCGCGAAAGGAAATGCCCCAAAACACTATGTGGACACATCAAAATTATCAAATGCTAAACTACCTGTTTTGCGGGGGAGGGGGGGGCACCTGCGCTTTTGGTCCTGGGTTCAGCAGCCATATAGGTAAAACTACCAAACCCAAACATTTCTGAAAACTAGACACCTGAGGGAATCCAGGGAGGTGTGACTTGTGTGGATCCCCCAATTGTTTCCTACCCAGAATCCTCAGCAAACCAAATTTAGCTAAACAATCAAATTTTTCCCACATTTCTGTGTGGGATCACTGCACCGGAACAAATTTCCTACCACCCAACGTTCCTCTCAGTCTCCTGGTAAAAATTATACCTCACTTGTGTAGGGGGCCAAGTGCCTGTGACAGGGAAGAGCCAGACATGTTGCGCTGGAAGCTCAGGTAGGCCTCTGATGAGGTCAGCGCACGATCACGTGCTGACCTCATCAGACGCCACAGGTGGGTCAGGGGGGCGGGGCGGAAGGTGTAGTGATTCCCCTTCCATCCCTGCCCAGGGAAAGGGGGTGCAAGGCACCTGGGGGGAGCGCTAGCCCTTCCCCCGAGGTCCCCTACTTGGACGTAACAGTTACATCCTGGGCACCAGAGCGGTGATGCTCAGGATGTAACCGTTACGCCCAGGGCACCCAAGCGGTTAAAAGTTAAAACGGCGGATATCCAAGGAGATGATACTACCTGGTCCCATGTTAGCCATGCCCTGAGAGTTGCCTTTTAAAATGTTGCTCAGTCTGTTTTGTGCGATGCGCAAATAGGTAAGATTGAAGCTGTAGAAGTTAATATTTTCATGAAATGTGCCCTATGAATGAAGGTAGGTCTTTGGTGTGCAGCGTGAGTAATGGGTAGTCTGGATGAATCCTGCAGGAAAGGTGATGTGAAATGTTGAAGGTGCTATTGGAGCTCTGAGAAATTTGAGTCTTTTTATGTGTTGGAAAAAATATTGGGCAGGTGAACTGTTGGGGAGAGGTAGTGAGTTAACATTATACATTTATTCCTAGTGTAGTCTTTATAATCATAAACAGATTTGATTTTAATGGAACTTAGTGTGCAGGACTTTGTGCCTAGAACCCTTCGGTTATAGTACAAGGACAGATGCAGATTCAAGAAGAAAGCCCTTGGGATTTTTTTCTGACTTTTTATCCTCAATGCAGCATACTCCATGATGCAGAGTGCTCTCATCTCATGTTCTTTTAGGGTGACTTCAAAATGCAGTTATTCATAAATAATTGTAATTAGGACAGTCTCCTTCTCTGAACTTATCTGGCGCTGATCTCTGGTCATGGGTGGTACTTCCTTTTTTCTGCAGTAATTTTCCATTTCCAGCTTTATCTTATCCACTAAATAACTGATACGGCCGTTATGTTTCTAAAAATAAATAATGATCTTTATGACCGTTTGTTATGTTTATGTAAGCTTCTTCCCAAGTATACATTTAATATTGGGGAATGAATGAGCTGAATCCCAAGAGACAGTATTAGGAAGGCATATTCCTTTTTTTCTCTTCCTCTTTTAATCTCCTTTTTGCTATTGTTTCCTGTTGTACCAGATATTTGAAGTGGGCAACCACCTGTGCCCATACTAGAGTTGCAGGATATACCATCCTTAAGGCTTATTCATAACTTTGTGGGACCCATATAATGAAGGTTAAAATGGTTGTATGGTTCTGAAGCACACTGTAATGTAGTCCTCGCAGCATGATAGCCTCAAGACTTAACTTATTATTTTGTGATCACCATCTTGACAAGATAGCTAAGTGCATTACACTTTCTCAGCTGAACTGATCTGGGGTCTGTAGATCAAGAGGCCAAGTCAGCCTTCTGTCAACCTGAGTCTATTACATTGGGTAATAGTATTCCCTTTTACTTACTGTGCATACAAACAAGTAGTGTAATATAACGCACTGTATACAAAGTTATTTTCATTTTACTTGAGTATGTAGGGTGATTTGACTTGCAGATTGTTGCCAGCTGGGGTTCTTTTTTCCCTCTGGTTGGGGCTCAGTAGTGTTGAGTCATGATGCTTTCCTCTAATGCTCAAGCGAGTGTGATAATTGGAACGTATCTATTATGGGGAAAGTATGGAAACTCTAACCCTTTCCCTTCATTATGTTTGTCAAAATTTAAACGATCTCATCGAGCTCCTCTTCCATTCACTAACAAAGATAAACCTGTGACAGGCATGTCTGTAAAACGTGCCCTTTTATTTGTGTCTTTTGTAAGTGCGCAAGATATACCTCACAATTCAACATTAACGTGCTAAGCTTCGCTTTTTCTTTGACTTACTGTTTTAGGCTTTCAGCTCTACTTATGCAAACGATTCTTAAAATAACGGTTTTGTTTTGATTGTCATTTTAGAGTCCATTGTCATGGATTAGAGGATTGAAGTGGGGAGAATATGTTGGTTCCCCAAGTACCCCTGATCCTGTTGTTTGCTTTAGCCAGCCTCATGGAGAGCAGTTTGGCTTTTTGCAGGCTTTGCCAACAAAAGCAATCTGTGGCTTGTCCCCAAAATTCTGCCTCATGATGATATACAGCAAAGAGCAAGGTAAGATATATTGAAAGTATGTTTTTTAAAAATACAGCTCTAGAAAAGTTAACTAGGAGTGTGTTAGTAGTATTGTTAACATGTTCAGTTATCAAGCTAAAACAAAATCTCTCAAACTCGATACAGATCCATATTTTATTTAATTATGTAAAATGTTGTGGAACTTCACAGATCTCAGGGTGTCCTCCAACACATAGGAGGACCACACCCAAGTATATATCAAAATTGACTTCCACTAAAACTGAGCTTGGAAAAAATCCACGGTTGGATGCCTTAAAGATGGCTGAAAATGATGCCCCCAAAAATGGAATTCCTGCTTCCCACCCCATACTCAAATAAATGGAGAGACAGCGCTGAATATAATCTTAGGCTTCCTCCTGGATGAGAACCTCCACTTGAGCGCCCACATCTAGGAATTGGGCAAACTGGCTAGATTGCATCTATAGTTAAAAAGTAAAAAAAAAAAATCAGACACCTCGTTTCTAAACAGGACAACAGAACGGTAGTTAAAGCTTTAATTATTTCTGCTCTTGTATATGCAATTCAAAACCAATAATTAACATATTGATGAGTTCACCAGAAATGATGTACTGAAATATAGCGCTCTGTGGGGCGTCATGCTTTCAGTACCGAAGTGCATTGCCATGTGAGAAGTGTTTTTGAACTTAGTACAGGTACTGTACAACAAACCAAGGTAGCTAGGCAGGGATTCTCCTGGTTTTCGCTGCTATATACTCTGGTGGCGGAACCTCTAGCCTGCGCCCTCAAAGAATATCATGCCAACAGATGTATATGATTGTCACATTATAAACTGGTCATCTCAGCTTACACAGGCAACACACTTTTATATGTGTGTAATCCAAAGCATAACCTGTTGCCAATTCTTTGAGAGGTAGTGCTTTTTGGCGGACACTCAGGCTTGCATATAAATTGGGACAAGTCTGTCCCCTCACAGCAGTGACACCACTGGTGCCAGTTGAGTACCCGCTGCAGTGGGCCACAGACTCATTACAATTTCTGGAAATGCAAGTGCATACTGACCCATCGGTAGTCATGCGGGAAAACTGTGGTGAGGCGGTGCAAAAACTTAAGGTGGCGGTGGACTGCTGGATACCCACTCCCACTTCAACTGTTGCTCACTGGCCGTATAGCCATAATGAAAATGGTGGTGTTACTGCAATTCTTGTTTCTGTTGGCCAATGTTCCAATAGTGTTATCCCGGGAAGTGTTTCGCAATTTACAATCCTAACTAGATTGGCATGCGCCAGGAAGCAGTCAAGAGTTAATTTGAATACGCTTACCATGTGATATGGGAAGGCTGACTGCTCCAGATCTAGAGCACAATGCATGTATGCCCATTACTGGTTACATGGACCAAAGGATTTACCACATCTCTGGCTCAAAACAGATGTTGCTTTCATATCATTTCTTCCTCAAAAGCTGTTTGCAAAACTCACTCAGCAATATAATGCTCTTGACCCCTTGAACATGATGGCATACTCCTGGCACGCGGAGCTGGAAAGACAGCCCAGCTCTCTGCTGTGCTCGCCCAAGAAGATACAGTTGAGGAATTGCATGTGGTTTCCCCTTGGGCAAGAAGGAAGTGTGGTGCTCACATCACAGGGAATGGGACTGCATAATATGGGGGACTTTCTTTTCAGAGGGTACAATGCGCATGTGGGATCAGGTTGGAGACAGGATACTGAGCCGCCCACACTAGTGCAATTTCATTATTTTAGGGCCTGACATGTGATGCGTGCCTTGCTGGGAGAGGACTTACTGGAACCTTCTGCATTGCCGGCATTTACATATTTGCTACTAACAAACACACCACAACACCACATATCTCGACTTGATTCATTTTCTCAGGGTGTGCATACGCCGAGGGTCGCTAAGCCCAGATTAAAATGGCTGAGGAAGCTGGGGGTCATTTTATTGACAAACACTGGACATATTAATGCTCCGTAATGCGAACAGCCTCACTTAACAGTAGAAGTCAGTTGATCATTTTTAAATATATTAACAGAGTGTATTGCACAACGGCTCATTGGTGTCGTTATGGGATTAAATAACAGCAATGACTGTAGTCGCTGTGGAACAACTGGTGGAGTTCACACATGTGGCGTGGTTTTGCCTAGGCATTCAGCGGTTCTGTTAGGCAGTGCGGGCAGATCTTGAAGAGATAGTGGCAAGAGAAGAGAGATGACACCTATGCTTGCCCAGTTAGGTTATAATAGGGAGAAAACGGCTGACACGCAGCGCTTGGTAGCCATAGCATTGCTGCTGGCATAGTGCAGAATAGCAATGAGGTGGGCACGTGGTCCGCTTCCGACACTACAAGAATGGCATGCGGACATGGCATATTGCAATACACAGTCAGATGTTTATTGTGAGCTACTAATGCTGAGCAGTTGCCCAGAAGACATTTGGGACCCTTACCAGGCCTGTTTGGCATGTAGTGGGGCAGAAATGGAGTCCAATATAGATGAAAGCAAACTGGCGACAAGCTCATCACAAAACTTGCAAAACAACACAAACTGATAGTAGTACACCTAGCAGACTACAGAGCAGGAGGGCACTCCTAAGGAACTCGGGAAGGAGATGGGTGTTACTACTGAGTAAATGAGGGATTAAGTGACTGGGGCTTTGGGTAAATAGAGACAAGTCGACTGCTAAAGATCTCATGTGTTACACTCAAAATGCACTGCTCTATACCTGATTATTTTGCTGATACTTTACGAAAAAGTGTTTCTCTATCCCACATTGCACATTCGATGTAAGTGGGGTATGTAGGAGGTTGGCCTGGTTTGTAGTGGGTACCTTGGGTACTTACACTTTATACCAGGTCCAGTTATCCCTTATTAGTGAAATTTTTGTAGTGTTCTAGCAGCTTAGGCTGATAGAGGTAGCTATAGCAGAGCAGCTTAAGCTGAACTAGGAGACATGCACAGCTCCTGCAATACCACTTACAGTTACACAGTACTTATGCACAAGTAAAGATTATACTCATTGTCACCAAAAATAAAGGTGTTTATTTGGGTGACACAGTACCAAAAATATCTTTGAGGCAATACTCCTTCTGGAGGTAAGTATTATACACAATATATACACTAGACACCAAAATTAGACAAGTAAATAGTCCTAGAACAATGCAAACAATAGGAAATGCTATAGATTGCAATGGAAGAAAATAGGTCTAAGGGCAACACAAACCATATACTAAGAAAGTGGAATGCGAATCACGAATTTCCCCCTAGACAAGTGTAGTGTGTGCAGAATCGCTGGGAGAGTAAGAATACAGTAAAGGTAAGTAAATTACCCCACCCCAGAGCCCAGAAAAGCAGGATAAAGTACTGCAAGTTTCCTTAGGACACACTACACCTCGTGATTGGGATTATGCAGTAACCAGCCAAGTCTGCAAACAACAACTGCTGGATTTCTGGACCTGAAGACCTGCAACAGAAGGGGACCAAGTCCAGAAGTCCAAGGAAGGACAGGAGCCCCTGCCAACCCAGAAGAGGGAGCAAAAGAAGTGTCCATGGTTAGTTGAAGACCACAGAAATGCACCCTAGGAAGATGTCAGCGGGTTCCTGCGTGATGCAAAGGATGTCCCACGACGTGAAGATCGTTGCAGATGTGATTTCATGTTGGAAGTCGTCAACAAGCCTTGGCCACCAGTGGGACCGCCAAACTCATAATGAAGCCCTTTGTCACTCAGCACAGCACTGCGTGACAGGAAAAGGGCAGGAACGGGCTTATGGCAATATGGCGCATACCAGCATTTTTCTCCTGTGCTGGCGCCCTTTTGGCTGCCTAGCAGCAACACCTTCCTACAGAAAATCAATCCTGAGAGGAAGTAACAAGGAGAAATAAAGGTCTTTCTTCACCTTACACCTCACCTGAGAAGGAGCAATCCCAGGCCTACCAGTTCTGGGAAATCTGGGACTGCCTCAAAAATCCTGGGAGTTACACTGAAGTTAGAGTATTTCAAGAGGTATCCAAAGATGACAGAAATTCTCTGGCGTAGCCAGGGAGGTTATAAACTAACACACCTACCAGCGATTTAGCTGATAGTGTGAGGCAGAAGCCAAGCAATTCTGCTCCCTGGAGCTCAGTTAGTTCACAAGAGGTAGACAGCTTAAAAATGATAGCTACACTCCGTATTTTTTGTCTACTCCAACACAGTAAAATATTGTGTAAACTTTACGAATCGCTAATGCAATATCTGGGGCTGAGCTGTCTGTCCAGTTGTTCCTCGCTAAGTAGCTAGAAACTATGTAGTGCATTCTTATGGAGGGAGCAAATGTTAACTTGCGCTGCCAGGACCTCTAAAACATTGACAGAGTTCATAGTGGGTCCGGGAGGCAGATGAGTGAAGTTCTCTGGCCGATCCGGTCCTGGCAGGTCACTGGAACACATATGTGCAGACCAGGGTAGTGAAGAAATTGGGGTAGAACACATACCTGAAGAATATGTAATGAATGAAGCTCCAACGAAGAGTAGATTAAATTCTGACCCTGGCCTGGGGGAGATCAGGCAGCATGGCTGGCGCTGAGGGTGGTCTGAGTGCGGCTGAGCAAAGAGGGGGTTGCCACCCGCAAACCAGGTTTCCTTATAAAGGGTAGGGACATCCCCTGCCCACAACTAGACCGTTAACTGCCTCACAGAATGGCAACCAAAGTGACGAAAGGGGAGTCTCTACCTGACTTGTGGCCCAGTCCTCTGGTCAAAAAGCGTAAGTGCAAACTAAAAACCAGTGTCCCATGTTTAAAAGCAGCTTAAGCCCCCCAACACAACTGCGTGTCGATTTATGTAGGGATCAGCAGTACATACTCTCACTTCAAATAAGCATAAAACAATTAGGCTTTAAAACACAAAAAACAGTGCCACAGTCAAATTCAAATTCACTTTTAAAACTCAGTTTTAAAAACAGTATTATAAATGGCTAACAGTGTAGCTTTACTAAGAGCGGTGATCAGCTAACCTAGATCTATGATGCTTAACGTGCGCTCAGTTTTTTCTTCAAGCCACATATTTAAACATATCAAGAAGGTTTGTCAAACCAAGGTGAATAGTATTAATTATAGGAAACACAAACATAATGGTGTGATTCCATTGAACTTTCCATAACTACTTAACCCCACTAAATATAAATACAGGGAGTGCAGAATTATTAGGCAAATGAGTATTTTGACCACATCATCCTCTTTATGCATGTTGTCTTACTCCAAGCTGTATAGGCTCGAAAGCCTACTACCAATTAAGTATATTAGGTGATGTGCATCTCTGTAATGAAAAGGGGTGTGGTCTAATGACATCAACACCCTATATCAGGTGTGCATAATTATTAGGCAACTTCCTTTCCTTTGGCAAAATGGGTCAAAAGAAGGACTTGACAGGCTCAGAAAAGTCAAAAATAGTGAGATATCTTGCAGAGGGATGCAGCACTCTTAAAATTGCAAAGCTTCTGAAGCGTGATCATCGAACAATCAAGCGTTTCATTCAAAATAGTCAACAGGGTCGCAAGAAGCGTGTGGAAAAACCAAGGCGCAAAATAACTGCCCATGAACTGAGAAAAGTCAAGCGTGCAGCTGCCACGATGCCACTTGCCACCAGTTTGGCCATATTTCAGAGCTGCAACATCACTGGAGTGCCCAAAAGCACAAGGTGTGCAATACTCAGAGACATGGCCAAGGTAAGAAAGGCTGAAAGACGACCACCACTGAACAAGACACACAAGCAGAAACGTCAAGACTGGGCCAAGAAATATCTCAAGACTGATTTTTCTAAGGTTTTATGGACTGATGAAATGAGAGTGAGTCTTGATGGGCCAGATGGATGGGCCCGTGGCTGGATTGGTAAAGGGCAGAGAGCTCCAGTCCGACTCAGACGCCAGCAAGGTGGAGGTGGAGTACTGGTTTGGGCTGGTATCATCAAAGATGAGCTTGTGGGGCCTTTTCGGGTTGAGGATGGAGTCAAGCTCAACTCCCAGTCCTACTGCCAGTTCCTGGAAGACACCTTCTTCAAGCAGTGGTACAGGAAGAAGTCTGCATCCTTCAAGAAAACCATGGTTTTCATGCAGGACAATGCTCCATCACACGCGTCCAAGTACTCCACAGCGTGGCTGGCAAGAAAGGGTATAAAAGAAGGAAATCTAATGACATGGCCTCCTTGTTCACCTGATCTGAACCCCATTGAGAACCTGTGGTCCATCATCAAATGTGAGATTTACAAGGAGGGAAAACAGTACACCTCTCTGAACAGTGTCTGGGAGGCTGTGGTTGCTGCTGCACGCAATGTTGATGGTGAACAGATCAAAACACTGACAGAATCCATGGATGGCAGGCTTTTGAGTGTCCTTGCAAAGAAAGGTGGCTATATTGGTCACTGATTTGTTTTTGTTTTGTTTTTGAATGTCAGAAATGTATATTTGTGAATGTTGAGATGTTATATTGGTTTCACTGGTAATAATAAATAATTGAAATGGGTATATATTTTTTTTTTGTTAAGTTGCCTAATAATTATGCACAGTGATAGTCACCTGCACACACAGATATCCCCCTAACATAGCTAAAACTAAAAACAAACTAAAAACTACTTCCAAAAATATTCAGCTTTGATATTAATGAGTTTTTTGGGTTCATTGAGAACATGGTTGTTGTTCAATAATAAAATTAATCCTCAAAAATACAACTTGCCTAATAATTCTACACTCCCTGTAGTGTTTAATACAAGAGATTTGCTCGAGCAACCAGGGCACTCCAAACAGAAAGAGTCCAAAAGTCGGGTGACTTAGTGTAGACACGTTTAATCCTCAGTGATCGGTCGTTGAAACATAGTTCAAAATGTTTGAATCCACATGCGAGAAAGTATATAGCAGGTTACAATAACAAACTGACTCCTCAGAATGAACAGGCATAGAATAAGCAACAAAACAGCCAACACGTGTTTCGTCCTCTCGGACTTTTTCAAGGCTGCAGAAAGAAACAAAGGGGAACTATTTACAATTATTAGCACTACCCTCTGGTAGCTAAGTTTTGAAACGTGCAGATCATGCACGTATAAAAGACAAAGTGATTATGTCCCAACGTGAAGAAATAATAATAAGTAGAGAAAACCCTGTGGACTGTTACTTTGCATGCATTTGAAAGGAAATGCAAAGAAGGGGGATAGATGATCACCCTAAGTGAACCCAATGCTTTAATAACACTACAGAAGTGTCTGGAGAGAAAAATATTTATAATGAGAAGAGTGGGAGACATAAAAAGAGGCAAACATAGATGAAAAAAGAAGAAAAAAGAAAAAAGAAAGAGGAAGAAGACAACGAGTTATATATATGCAATTTAGGATACTGTCCAACAAAGTCCGTTATACTCTTGATTTACCTCTAGATATACTTTTTAGAGAAAAAAAGTGGCTGATGGTGTTCAGTTAGAAATCCACACGATGAAATAGATCTGACTAGGCAAGATAAAAATTGGAAAACACAGTGTTTACTCAAGAGTTAACCTCAATAATACTAATATGAAATTAGCACAAAATTAAAATATTTTTAGCAAAAATTGAAAATATTTAGAGCGGAGAGGTGAAAAGAGGTGCAGGTTAGGGAACCTACCACAAATGAAGAACCTACCAAAAGTAAAAGGATCCAACAATGCTGGAACTGTGTTCCTTCCAAATCAATACCGGGTGTTCCTTATGCGTAGTAACTTCAAATTCCAAGATGCATGCCCCCCAGTACGGGACATGCAAACAAACAAAAAAGTCTGAATAGACCCTGTCTGTGGAAATAGAACGAAACGGCAAAGAGTAAGAGCTATGCTGGATCAAGTGTATATTGATCATACACAAACAAAAAAAAAACGATGTGGTGGACTAAAAAACCACTTCATATTAGAAAACAAAAGGCATTCCCATTGCGTATTGCACTATCCACCTATGCATCCATCAGACATACAGCGAGGGCGAGTCCCTTCCAAAACCCCGGCTACAGTGTCTATTTGAGGCAAACCAGTTGCACAGAACAACCGCCAAGTTAAAACACCAGGTCTGGGGGTGGCGCCCCGCATATCTTAATGACTAAGGAATCTCTTGTTGGTTAGAAACTGCGCTACTATATCTATAAACAAAGAGAGAAAAGCCTCACCGTCTTTTCCTTTTAGAATACGCCAGTCCCTTACACACCCCCAAACACGTCCATGAAGTAGCAGTCAAAAATGCCAAAACAAATTAATACCCGACTCCAAGGGCAAATAGCCCTTTATACTGTAGCAAATACAGCGATATTCAAATAAATTTAGGAGACCGGTACATGAACAGAGTTCCTTACCTGTTTCTAATCGTAGAGTTCGAGAAGCGAGTAAAGACGGCATATGTACTTGCCACTGCAGCGTCTGATAACGCTGCCGTTTCACCATGTGAAGTGAAGCCGCTAAGCCGGCCTCGTTAATAAGCGTGTACTCTAGACATAACAGAAGGACTAGGGGGATAATAGTGAAAGGGAGTTCCTGTTAGCTGTTAGAGTTGGGCGCCATGTTGGAGAGTATCCGTGGCACTCGGAAGTGCAGGGCTGCGTTCAGTTCACACAGAGAGTGGGAGAATGAAACAGAATAAAGTGGATCAAAAAGCCCCAGAAATTGACAGACTTTCGAATTCACATCACGAAGTACAGGGGGAGCGTGTTATTAAGAGACGTAAACATGCTTAGTGGGAGAATAGATAAGAACGTGTTATGTCTTATATGGGTGAAACAAGGTCATAAAGGCAAAGAATAGTAAACCGAATTAACAAAGTTCCTCTGGTATCATGATACAGACAACCATGCATATAGATCCGCGGAGATGTTCTAGTCCCCCACATGCCAAAGTATATATACAGTGACGTCAAATATAACAATGATGCATGTAATCTATATGAGAATTATAAGATAAAAAATAAAAAATTATTATTACCAACCAAAAACCCACCATAATCAACATATTAACATGTTCTACACAGGCATATATATGCATGGATATGCACTCAATATCATATGATAAATATGGAAACATCTTAAAGGATATACTTCCATGTACTAATATGATGATGCGGTATTTCCAAAACACCCATATTTGTTTAAGTCTGTTGTAAAATACCATAATCGCACAATATATATGCATAATGAAAAAATATTACAATTTACATACAGATGTGTGCTTAGAGAAATACATGGAGGTCCTTATGGATGTTCAAGCCCTGTTCAACCGCTCGTAGCTTGATTATCCATCTGCTCTCCAAGCGTCTTAGGGCCAAAGTACGGTTACCTCCTCGAGGTAACTTTCTAAGAGAATCAATCCCATGTATATGGATGTCTAAAATTTCCCTTTGTCCATGTGTCTCATTAAAATGGACCGCAAAAGGATAGTTAACGTTAGAAGAACGTATGGCTCTAAGATGTTCCTGAATTCGTTCTTTCAGTGGTCTGATGGTACTTCCGACATAGATTAGCCCACATGTACACACAATACAATAAACAACATAGCTCGTATTGCAATTGATGAAATGTTTTAGTTCATGTGTGATCAGAGTATTATACTGGAATCTCACTGTCTTGTCTTTGATGTACTCACAAATATTGCAAAGTCCACACCTGTATGTGCCTGCCGGTGGTTTAGGGAGCCAGGTGTCCGTGTTCTCAGGAGGCAGAAAACTGTGACAAAGTTGGTCACGAAGGCGGGTACCCCTCTTGTATACAATACTAGGTTTGTCAGTCAGGCCATTTTTAAGTATCTCATCTGTTAATAACACGGACCAATGCTTTTGTATAGTTTTGTGAATTTGAGAACTCAATGCACTTTGTTGAAAAACAAGGGAGATCTGTTCTCGTGGGTTGTTCATCTTAGTATTAGTGAGTAAGGTTGGGCGTTTAATTTTCATGATCTTGTTGCAGGCTACGAGGAGTGGCTATGGGAGCGAAATTCTCCCCATCATATGCTAATCTATATATGGGGTACATGGAAAAAACACATGTTTGGTGTTCATGCCCTCCACTCCTATCACAGTACATCCTTTATTGGGGCAGATATATCGATGACATCTTAGTCTTCTGGTCGGGAAATGCATCGTCTCTTTTAGCTTTCATAGAGCACCTTAACAACAACACCTTTAACATCAGTTTTACGCATGAGGCCAGCCAATCTATCATTAATTTTCTGGACCTCACTATCTATATTGAACATGGAAAAATCTGCACTAAACTTTTTAGGAAACCTACGGCATGTAATTCCATCCTGCACGCCACCAGCTCACATCCTAAGCCCCAAATCAATGCCATCCCATACGGGGAAAGTACAAGAATTCGCCGGAACTGTCGTGAGGAAAGGGTTTTCTATGAAGAATTACATAACATGGAACTAAGGTTCAGACACAGGGGTTACCATCCACAGGCCCTCAAAAAGCCTGCAACAAGATCATGAAAATTAAACGCCCAACCTTACTCACTAATACTAAGAAGAACAACCCACGAGAACAGATCTCCCTTGTTTTTCAACAAAGTGCATTGAGTTCTCAAATTCACAAAACTATACAAAAGCATTGGTCCGTGTTATTAACAGATGAGATACTTAAAAATGGCCTGACTGACAAACCTAGTATTGTATACAAGAGGGGTACCCGCCTTCGTGACCAACTTTGTCACAGTTTTCTGCCCCCTGAGAACACGGACACCTGGCTCCCTAAACCACCGCCAGGCACATACAGGTGTGGACATTGCAATATTTGTGAGTACATCAAAGACAAGACAGTGAGATTCCAGTATAATACTCTGATCACACATGAACTAAAACATTTAATCAATTGCAATACGAGCTATGTTGTTTATTGTATTGTGTGTACATGTGGGCTAATCTATGTCGGAAGTACCATCAGACCACTGAAAGAACGAATTCAGGAACATCTTAGAGCCATACGTTCTTCTAACGTTAACTATCCTTTTGCGGTCCATTTTAATGAGACACATGGACAAAGGGAAATTTTAGACATCCATATACATGGGATTGATTCTCTTAGAAAGTTACCTCGAGGAGGTAACCGTACTTTGGCCCTAAGACGCTTGAAGAGCAGATGGATAATCAAGCTACGAGCGGTTGAACAGGGCTTGAACATCCATAAGGACCTCCATGTATTTCTCTAAGCACACATCTGTATGTAAATTGTAATATTTTTTCATTATGCATATATATTGTGCGATTATGGTATTTTACAACAGACTTAAACAAATATGGGTGTTTTGGAAATACCGCATCATCATATTAGTACATGGAAGTATATCCTTTAAGATGTTTCCATATTTATCATATGATATTGAGTGCATATCCATGCATATATATGCCTGTGTAGAACATGTTAATATGTTGATTATGGTGGGTTTTTGGTTGGTAATAATAATTTTTTATTTTTTATCTTATAATTCTCATATAGATTACATGCATCATTGTTATATTTGACGTCACTGTATATATACTTTGGCATGTGGGGGACTAGAACATCTCCGCGGATCTATATGCATGGTTGTCTGTATCATGATACCAGAGGAACTTTGTTAATTCGGTTTACTATTCTTTGCCTTTATGACCTTGTTTCACCCATATAAGACATAACACGTTCTTATCTATTCTCCCACTAAGCATGTTTACGTCTCTTAATAACACGCTCCCCCTGTACTTCGTGATGTGAATTCGAAAGTCTGTCAATTTCTGGGGCTTTTTGATCCACTTTATTCTGTTTCATTCTCCCCACTCTCTGTGTGAACTGAACGCAGCCCTGCACTTCCGAGTGCCACGGATACTCTCCAACATGGCGCCCAACTCTAACAGCTAACAGGAACTCCCTTTCACTCTTATCCCCCCAGTCCTTCTTTTATGTCTAGAGTACACACTTATTAACGAGGCCGGCTTAGCGGCTTCACTTCACATGGTGAAACGGCAGCGTTATCAGACGCTGCAGTGGCAAGTACATACGCCGTCTTTACTCGCTTCTCGAACTCTACGATTAGAAACAGGTAAGGAACTCTGTTCATGTACCGGTCTCCTAAATTTATTTGAATATCGCTGTATTTGCTACAGTATAACGGGCTATTTGCCCTTGGAGTCGGGTATTAATTTGTTTTGGCATTTTTGACTGCTACTTCATGGACGTGTTTGGGGGTGTGTAAGGGACTGGCATATTCTAAAAGGAAAAGACGTGAGGCTTTTCTCTCTTTGTTTATAGATATAGTAGCGCAGTTTCTAACCAACAAGAGATTCCTTAGTCATTAAGATATGCGGGGCGCCACCCCCAGACCTGGTGTTTTAACTTGGCGGTTGTTCTGTGCAACTGGTTTGCCTCAAATAGACACTGTAGCCGGGGTTTTGGAAGGGACTCGCCCTCGCTGTATGTCTGATGGATGCTTAGGTGGATAGTGCAATACGCAATGGGAATGCCTTTTGTTTTCAAATATGAAGTGGTTTTTTAGTCCACCACATCGGGTTTTTTTGTTTGTGTATGATCAATATACACTTGATCCAGCATAGCTCTTACTCTTTGCCGTTTCGTTCTATTTCCACAGACAGGGTCTATTCAGACTTTTTTGTTTGTTTGCATGTCCCGTACTGGGGGGCATGCATCTTGGAATTTGAAGTTACTACGCATAAGGAACACCCGGTATTGATTTGGAAGGAACACAGTTCCAGCATTTTGGATCCTTTTACTTTTGGTAGGTTCTTCATTTGTGGTAGGTTCCCTAACCTGCACCTCTTTTCACCTCTCCGCTCTAAATATTTTCAATTTTTGCTAAAAATATTTTAATTTTGTGCTAATTTCATATTAGTATTATTGAGGTTAACTCTTGAGTAAACACTGTGTTTTCCAATTTTTATCTTGCCTAGTCAGATCTATTTCATCGTGTGGATTTCTAACTGAACACCATCAGCCACTTTTTTTCTCTAAAAAGTATATCTAGAGGTAAATCAAGAGTATAACGGACTTTGTTGGACAGTATCCTAAATTGCATATATATAACTCGTTGTCTTCTTCCTCTTTCTTTTTTCTTTTTTCTTCTTTTTTCATCTATGTTTGCCTCTTTTTATGTCTCCCACTCTTCTCATTATAAATATTTTTCTCTCCAGACACTTCTGTAGTGTTATTAAAGCATTGGGTTCACTTAGGGTGATCATCTATCCCCCTTCTTTGCATTTCCTTTCAAATGCATGCAAAGTAACAGTCCACAGGGTTTTCTCTACTTATTATTATTTCTTCACGTTGGGACATAATCACTTTGTCTTTTATACGTGCATGATCTGCACGTTTCAAAACTTAGCTACCAGAGGGTAGTGCTAATAATTGTAAATAGTTCCCCTTTGTTTCTTTCTGCAGCCTTGAAAAAGTCCGAGAGGACGAAACACGTGTTGGCTGTTTTGTTGCTTATTCTATGCCTGTTCATTCTGAGGAGTCAGTTTGTTATTGTAACCTGCTATATACTTTCTCGCATGTGGATTCAAACATTTTGAACTATGTTTCAACGACCGATCACTGAGGATTAAACGTGTCTACACTAAGTCACCCGACTTTTGGACTCTTTCTGTTTGGAGTGCCCTGGTTGCTCTTTCCTTGGATTCTGTAACCTACAGCGCATGACAGAGGTGTTTGTCGCCATTCACCTTTGTGTGTGTGCACCTCGAAACCCTCAGTGGTTGGGTTTCTCTGCACCAGGCTGGCACCCGCCACAGGACTTTCTGACGACATACTTTTTTGTATCTTGTTTCTTGGTTTCAGATGTGCGTCGCAAAGCATCAACCACCTTTTCTCAGTATTATAATTGTACAAGAGATTTGCTATTGCTGTTACCTAATGATGCAATACTTTTAATTAATGTCAATGGATTTCATATATTAGGTCGGCACAGTCGTCCAAAATCTTAGCCTTGAGGAAGCGGTCGACCATGTTGGCTGCTGCAATTAATCAAAAGCAAGAATATAAAAGAAACTGCTTTTGGCCTCATCATTAACAGAAGTGGAAGTTAATAAGAGAGTACTTGATGGACAAAACATACCTTGGGAACTGCATGGAAAACAGAGAATATTAATCAGTAAAAGGTCAAGAATATAGTTTAGTGGAGAACATACAAATGATGAGGAATATTAATGAAATTAAAATTAATTGAAGCAACCGTAACAACACGAAGAATTATCCAGCTTCTATTGTGCAAGGCCAATGGCAAGTAATATAATGAGATATTGTTTATAGGGTCACAAGGTGGGCATCTGGGTTCATAAAGGGAAAGGGGTATTTATAAACCAAGTAGTGTAATTGACGTGCTGGCTTCCATAATAACTTTTCAGGAACTTATCTCTTTAATTGTTTTAAATGACATGCAGCTTATAATTGCAAAACAGGAATATAGTCATGCACGATTCTATGATTGTTGCAGAAAGTTTTTGGATTATACTCTCTCAGTGTGCATATATTTCTGTACTTTGTTTAAAAAAATCTTATTTACAAGTGTGTAACCCATTACTGTTGAATAGTGTACCTATTGTCCCCCATTTTCCCACCACAAGCCTGCAAGATTTTGCCCTCAAGCTGTTGAAGACGGCACGGTCTTCTTGGTTGAAAAAAGGTCGGCTTTCCTGGGAGAAATTAGTGGAGATTCGGAGGAATTTGGGGGGATGAACGCTGTTGCCAAGTAGTAACTATACATACGTTAAGGTGGCTGAGTTTCCCTGCTTATGTGCTTCTGTGGAAGAAAAGCTGTGCCCTGCAGCACAGGACAAGTGAGAAAAGGTGACATTAGCGCTTTGTTATATGGGCTAATGCGCCCTGCTCTGACTGGGTCTCCCAACACATTCTCACCCAGTCACTTCCAAGCTAATTAACGTTTTGAGGAAAAGTGTAGCTTCCTGAAACTTGTAAGCACCAAAGATAGGTAAGTGCTTTGCACGCACATGCATGAAAATGTAAAACAAGTTAGACATATGTTTTCTGCAGCAGCTACTGGATGTATTCAAACAACAGACATTTAAAACGTTCATATTCACACGTTTATTACAAAATATATCTGTTTTATACTTAATCTTTTTTTTTAAACAATACTGCATCCTTTTGTTCCAGTTCACTAATAGAGTGTTTCAACCTAGCCACTGGTAACCAACATATTGTGTGTTCCCTTTATAAATAGGGGACATGGGCACTGCAGAATTATATGGCAGTTATTCAACTTTGAACAGCACACTACTTATGCGAGGTCATTTAATCACGGGTGCCTCTAAAAAATAGGCACAAACATAATTTATGTCTATTTTTGTTGTCCTGAAGTTAAAATTAAAAGTAGGACGGCAACTGCTCTGGTTCACATTGCAGGTGGTAACAGTACGTGAAAATAGCAGAAAATGCACCAAAACAGGAGCAGAAAGCACAGTATTCCTCTCGAGTATGACTTTACATTTTGTGATTTACAGATTCTATCTGGCATTTGCAGCTCTCTCAAGTTGTTTGACATCTAGATGTTGCTTACCAAGTTCTTTTTTATTAAATGCACTGTGGGACTTGAAGTCTTTCGTTTAATGAAAAAAAACTGCAACATACACAGTGGAAAAAATGAAAGCCATCAATAGTTAAAGCAATTCATTCCAGAAATGAAACACATTGGAATTATTAGGTATTGTATCTGTTTACTACTTTTCAGTGAAATACACCTTCATCCTCATCTTGCAATTTACCACCTCCTCCCAAACTGTGTGCATACCCTACATTATTTACAAATAATGATCAAATCGGTTTATATCATTTCACAGTGCAGTGCACCATAATTCTTTAAACGTAGCTAAGGCTCAAATGGCAATAGTGAAGTATTCGGGGGTTAGAAACTGACCAAAATTGCTTTAAGTATTGTTTATAAAAACTACTAACAATTTCAGATGCAAAAGTCTAAGTTCAAAAGCTCCATGTAAATAAGGTTTTATTTTAATAAATAGAGAAAAGGTTATTTTGCTTGAAAAATATATGGATAAATACAGGATTATGCAGTTTTCCCCTAGAATTGGCTCCCCTTTCTGCTTTTAGCCTGTGTTTTTTGTGAGTAATGTGTGTTTAAATGCATTGTGTGTTTAAGACCGCAGTACCACCTCCTGTCTACAGGGGCAGAGCTGAGCAAAAATATAAACACACTTGATGAAACACAGGTCGTCACAAGGCATTTTTTAAATAAGTTGTAAAAATTGACACAGATGTTCCTGAAGTCATTTTATATAATTTAGAAAACGTTGCCTTGTGGGGACTTGGTTTTAGGTCCCCACAATGCAATCAAGTCCCCACAGCGTGAGTGTGTTATCACACCCAAGTCTCCACAGCACCTTGTTCGGGTCTTGCGCCATAAACATCATGTTTGTGGTTTTTAGTAGGATTACGAAGCACCTCAGGGACGCATTGGTCCCTTTATTTTGTCCTGCAAACTTCTGCTGGTGGGTTTTCCCACAGTGCAGTTCACTCCCTTCATGCCATTGTCAAAAGCGCCATTGGCTCCATTGGTGGTTTTGATGGTGCCAGCCCTGACTTTGGCCAAGCCTTTGCCATCTACGCTAATTCCGTTCATGTCCCCAATGCTGAAATGATTGCAGAGGGGTCAATGGTCAGCGGGACCACCAACAAGCCTTGGAAAATGCAGGCAAGTAGTGCACGAAGATTGCAGGATTTGTAGGGACCAGCAAGGTCCAGGTGACCCAACCTTAACAGGTAGGTCAGAGCTAGCCCTCAGCACACAGGAGAGCCAGGAAGAATCGATGGAGCCCCGAGCAGGAACCTCTGGCAACAGGCACAGGGAGTCGCAGGGAGGCTTCACCAGCACAGCAAAGAGAGATACCCATGTCACAGGAGTCTTTCTTGCTTTCTTAAGTGCAGGCAAAGCCCTAGTGACTCTGGAGGGTGCACAGGATTGCATAAGTGGATTCATGGAACTAGCACTGGAATCAGTGTGGTTGCATGATTCCAACATGCTTGATACCAAACATCCCTAGGTTCAGAGAAGCCACTATGTAGTTGGTCCACTCGTGTTGACCAGGGTCCACTACATACCATAAGATAGCTTTCCCTCACTTACAAAGCCCAGGGAATGGTGTTTGGGGGTTGTAGGGGTAGCCTGCTTATGCAGGATGACCCTCACACTTAGAACCATGCACCCTGCCTTTGGGCTGAAGGGCCTACCAGAGGGATGACTTACAGTGTTCAAGTGCAGTGACCCTGATAATTGGCAAGCCTTAAATCTGAAGTGAAAGGTGTATGCAACATTTCACACAGGCTGCAATGGCAGGTCTGCAGACACTGTTTGCATGGGCTCCCATAGGTGGCATAATACATGCTGCAGCTCATGGCAGACTCCTGGTGCACCAATGCCCTGAGTACTCAAGTACCATATATTAGGGACGTACATGGGTGCAACAGTATACCAATTGTGGGGTGTAAAAGTTTACCATCAATCAAATTTAGAGGACAGGCTCTGGGGGTCCTGATTAGCAGGATCCCATTGTACTATAGTCTAAACACACTGACAACAGGCAAAAATGTGGGTAGGTATGTCAGAAAGTTGCTACTTTCCTACACAACCCCCCACCCCCAAATGAAATAGGATAAGACTACCTTACCCAGGGGAGCCTTCATTGTCTAAGTTGAAATATCTGGAAAGTCCACCTGCATTGGCATGGTTACTTCCAGGTCTATGTTCCATTGAAAAGTCAATCCCCTGTGGGGAAATGGACCACCTCAAAAGTTTTGGATTTTCACCCTTCATTTGTTTAAGCCACAAGAGTGGCTTGTGGTCTGTCTGAACAATTAAGTGAGTGCAAACAGGTATGGCCTCAGCTTCTTCAAGGCCCAGACCACAGCAAAGGTCTCTCTCTCAATAGCTGACAAACACTTTCTCTGGGGGTCAACCTTTTGCTGATAAAAGCTACAGGTTGATTCTGGCCCTTTTCATTAAGGTGAAATAGTACTGTTCCTATTCCTGATTCTGAAGCATCTGTCTGGACAATGAATAGTTTTGAATAATCAGGGATTTTGAGAATTGGAACTGTGTAGATGGCATTTTATACAGTATCAAAGAACTCTTGACAGCTAACTGTCCATTGTACCTTCTTAAGCATCTTTTTTAGAGGTGGGGGTCATTCAAAGGGGGGGGGGGGGGTCACAATAGAGCCGTACCCTTTTTCCAATTCTCCTGTAATAGCCAGTCAGGTCTGGAAAAGCTCTGACCTGAGGTGGGTAGTTGGATCAACCCAATCCATAATGTTTTGTATTTTGCTCTGTAGGGGCTGAGCTTGGCTTCCCCCTACCAGGTGGCCCAAGTAAACCACTTTGCTCTGCCCTATCGGGCATTTAGTAGCTTTGATAGTGAGGCTTGCCTTTCTCAAGGCTCAAGCATACTCGTGAGGTGGACCAGATGATCCTGCCAGGTGGAGATAAAGACAGCAGTATTATTGGGATTTGCTGCACTAAAGTCTTCTAGGCCTGCAGGAACTCGATTCACCAAACTCTGGAATATGGCAGGTGCCTTATTCACCCCAAAGGGCATTACTGTGAATTGATAATGCTCACCAAGAGTTGAAAATAGTGTTTTAGGCTTAGCAGCATCAGTCAGTCTGATCTGCTAATAGCCTGCAATTAAATCAAAAGTGCTGAGATACTTGGCTGCAGCCAACGTATCAATCATCTGCCCTGGGGATAGGATGGGCATCAGCCTTAGTGACTGCACTGAGGCCTCTGTAGTCTACACAAAACCTAATTTATCTCCTTTTGCCAAGGGAATGAGGTTTTGGCATGACAACTACTGGACTAGCCCAAGGGCTATCTGAAGGTTCAGTAACCCTCAACTCAAGCATCTTTTGGACCTCTACTGTGATGCGATCTCTGACATGGGCAGGCTGCCTGTAGATTTTACTTTTAACAGGTAGACTATCACCTGTGTCCACATCATGTGCACACCAGGTTGTCTGACTGGGTGTCAGAAAAAGAGTTCTGAAAAATGGCTGAGAACTGTTCTGCAGTCAACCTGTTGCTGTTCAGAGAGACAATATGCAAATACTACCATATCCACTGCACCATCTACAGGGTTGCGGGAGAGATAGTCAGGGAGAGGGTCACTCCATTCTTCCTTCCTTTCATCAGTGGCTGTGAGCAAGTTCATGTCAGCCCTGTCATAGTAAGGTTTAAGGCAGTTCACATGAAGCATCCTGCAGGGGCTTCTTAGAGTGCCCAGGTCAACTAGATATGTGACCTCACCTTTCTTCTGTAATATTGTGTAGGGGCCTCTCCACTTGTCCTGGAGTGCTGTTGAGGCCACATGCTCCAAGGCCCACACTTTCTGCCCTGGCTGGTAAACAGTCAGCACAGCCTTTTGGTCATGCCATAGCTTCTGAAGATCCTGGCAATGTGTTGTGAATGTTTAGTGGATGTCCTTCTTGTAAATTAGAGGGTGATGAAACTGAGTTGGTGGATTAGATGTTTAAGGAACAATAGTCTGTGCATCATTGCTCTGTGGGTTATCATTGTCTGGTTTAGAGAGACAATAAAGATGTAGTGAGGTTGTTTTGAGCAGGCAAGCACAATGCTTTGTGTTTCTGAAAAGATGATGTTGGTGGACTGTTGTTCTGTGACACATTGAGGAAAGATTGGCACATTTTCTGTTGTGGTTTTATTTTGTTGTACATATGGCGATACACATCCTGCAACATTGTTAATGTTTCCTTTATGTTTGTTGAACGTGGGTGCTGTGTCGAGCTGGGGTGGTAGAATATGAGGTTCTACCTTTTATGTTTTTTTAAAGTAGACAATTGATAGGCGAACATGTAAGACTTTGATGAGGTTTGTTTTTTGTTTGATGGGTCTTTTCGATAGATAGTGTGAATGTATCTTTTCAGGTTAGTGGGGGATGAGGGGTGACTTGGGTGAGGGAATAGTGTGCATGCTGTTTAATAAATTTTTTATTGTAAAGTGTATAAGTAAAAGCTGCTGAAGGAGGAGAACATAGGCTGTTTTTCTGGATATGGAGGCGTGTGAACGTATTTATGGTGTCAGGAGTTTGTTTTTGCTTGTAGAGTTTGTCTCAGAAATTCTTGGTAAATGAGAGGGATGGGAAAATTGTAGATGAAGTGAGGAGTGCTGTCCATCTATGTAGGTTGGTGTTAGAGGTAAGTGTTGCGGGAGAGTTGTATAGAATTAGGAGGGATGGGGGCTGTGGGAAAGGTGAGCTGTGATTATGGATACGAGAGGCGGGGAGAGGGTGTGGGAGGTTTGTGATAGTTCTGGAGTAGCAAAATAGTGCAGAAGTGAGTGTGGGGTTGATATACAAGAATATTAGAGGTAACTTGTGTGAGGTAGTATATGATTGTGCTGGGGAAATGGAAGAGGGAAAGAGAAGTGTGTAGCAGATAACTATGGTGATGTAGAGGGGGGGCTTAGAAGTATGAATGCATACTGACTGTTCAAACGATTGTAGTGATAAGTGAGTTGGAAGGATTGAGGAGGGTGGACATGGTTAGAAATGTGTATTGGATGGTAATGGGATGTGGCATGATTAAGTAATTGAAAGGGGGAAGAAGGGATGCCTTATGGGGGTGTATTGTGAGTGTGATTGTTTTTTTTTTTTAAATTAAACTCTAGGGAGTAGAGTATGTTACCTGAGTTGGTTGGAGAGAGATGCAAAGTTTCTGGCCCTAGGCCCATTCCAAGTCCAAACAAGGAGCACTACTGACCATTTTCTTTTTACTAGGCACCCTTAAACAACCACAACCAGGAGACTTGTATTAACATCTGCTATGCCCTCGCCAAATAGATGCCCTCTAAAGGAATCGGAGCCATGCCACCAGAGCAAAGGCTGTCTTTCCCACGCTTTCCATTAGAGTTCTGGTGCTGGACATATTTAGTCTGTTTATCGTCCTCAGCTTCCCAAAAATGCAGTCGGTATGTGTTCAGTTAAGTAAACCAGGAACTGATTTACTGTCTCCTTTTGCCAGTTTCTTTAGTGGATAGAGTTTACTAAAAAATAATTGGTTGTAGGACTGTTGTGCTCCATCTTTCATGACTGTACGTCTTATAACTATGACCTCTTTCTGCTGCAGCCAGTTTATAGGATCCAAAAGAAAAATATTTTCCATTTTCAGCACTGATACAGAACACACAAAATGTGGGAAAATAACCTCAGTAGTCTGCCTGGGGGAGTTTTTGAATGATTCATTGTGAGGATTTGGGTGCATTATATGGTCTGGCTGTGTGGTCTTAACATGTAACACACTAGCTAAAACTGTCTTGGGTCCAGTCAGGCTCACTTGTAAAAGAGTAAGCTCAACCTTGGATAGCTATGGCTTTGAGCATCAAGGCTTATAAAAAAGTAGTGTAAAGCGTTTTACAGCACCAAACAACGAAACAAGAAAGCCTCACAACACAAAGGAAATCTGACACCATTTTATTTAAAAAAAGAATGTTTTTAAAATACATTTTTAGAGCCCAAGAAGAGCCAAATCCACTGTCGTGTTCTGGAGATAAATAATTTTAAAGAAACCGTAAATCTCAGGTTAACAGCAAGTAAGTATTTGCATCTGTAAAGTTTGTAAACTTGTGAAACGTGTTGTCTGACTACTTCATCCCGACTTGGGCGGCCATATGCAATAAGACAAATGTCTGGAGACCAATATGGAGTATTTGGGCAGTTCCTTGCCTCCAAAGCATTTTCCAGTTAAATTCCACACTTTGCAGCACAACCACCATACACTTTAATAGAGTGGTCCTGATGCTGCTGATGCAGGAGGTAGAAGATGCTCTGGGAGCTGTGTGGTCGATGGGGGTGCCTTTACGGTTATTCCTCTGTCCATGGGTCAGGTGGATGATTTTGTCCACATTTGTCAGAGTCCCTAGCATTCCTCTTTAAGGCATTAGAAGGCCAGCTGCGGCTGGAGTACAGGTTTCTGTCCACAACAGTATCATTTGGTGGTGGCTGGTGTCTCTCTTGGGTGAGCAATCTGGGCTCAGTTGGCACTCCTTGGCCCAGCAGACTTCAGTGCATCTTTTGGCCGCCAAGGATCTGTCTCGTGGGTGCCCAGTGGCAGTCAGCTGTGATTCTCTCAAAGTGGTTACCAGCAGAGGTGGGCTACTTCAGCTTTGTTGACCCTGGTGCTGGTTCCAGAGGGTCAGCTGAGTGACCCTTGAAGTCACTTCTTTGGTCTGGGGCTGAAGAACGACTTTTCCCCCAGCCAGGAGCCACAAGCACAATACTCTTTTTGTTAGCCTAAGGTGCAGTTGGTGCAGTCCAGTAGACAATGCAGCCTCTCTTTGCCAGGGGCCAGCTGGACAGAGCTTCTTCAGTCCTTTCTCTAGTTCCGATGTGATCTGAGGTTCAGGGTGCCATATTTATGCCCAGAAAGTGCCCTAGGGGGGATGAAACGGTCACTAGCCAATGGGCTACCAGATTTACTCCTCTTGGTGACGACTTTCCAGCTATGTATGGCATCTATCTATCAGTCCCAGAATGCACTATTGTGCCTCCTCTGACGGTGTAGGTGTTCAAGCTCTTCCTCTGATGCTAAGAGCTTGGTAGCACACTCTAGAGGTGTGGCTACCTGTGGGCTACATTCCCATGGAAAAATGGTTTTGGGCATTATTCTCCCCTCTCTGTTCAGTCTGTCTACCTAAACAAAGGACAGCGTCTCAAGTGTGTGATTGCTGCTTGCCCACCAAAGGCAGCTTCCCTCTGAAGTTTGTGTGTTGTGCTAACACCCTAAGTAACACCTCGCCCTGTAGCAGGCTGGAATTGTTCCTAAGCCTGGGAGTCATTCCCACCAATCCCCAGAAGGAGAGAAAGCTGTCTAATGGACAGTGGATGTGTGATGACTTTGAACAAACTGGTTCACACTAGCAACTTTCTAAAACTTGCATTTCTATGATAGTGAAATTAAATTTGACTTGAGCATCAAGTCAGGTTTAATGCCACAGTTAATTTGATACCTTACAGTAGCCATCTGAAGAGTCCCATTCAGAAGAAGCCGGGTTAAGTGGTCATCCATTAACTCTGTGTTAGCCAATGGGGCTACAAACTCTGCTGCAACAAAACAACACTATGGAATTGTTGCTGTCGGACAGATATATGAAATATAAGTCCTTCTTACTAATATACAGGTCCCTGACATAGGGCTCAATAAGCCTTCCCTAGAGGAGATGGGGTTTTACCATTGGTTTGAATGACAAAGTCGAACTAGCAGTGTTATCTCTGCCCTTCCAGCCTGCAGTGGCAGACTGAGAGCCAGTTTGTACTTCGTGACACACAGAGTGGCACAGTGAGTGCTGTAGCCCTGGGTGGACACTCCTCTGCATTACATTCCCTGGGTACCATATACTAGGGACTTATAAGTATGTCCGTCTCGGCCAAGTGGGATTAGCCAATTAGACATACACTTTGTAATGGGTTAGAACACTGGCACTGAGGTCTGGTTAGCAGGCCTCAGTGTGCTCTCAGAGTCGAAAAAACAGCAGCTAGTAGCCAAAATGGGGACAAAGCATGAGGGGGAAATCTGCAAAAAGCCTGTTTCCTTACTTTCACATGTATTGGAAAGGCATTGAACCTACTCATATGGAGTACATAATTCCTTTTTAAGGGCTGATTTTATACTCTAAGTATTGGATATTTGTATAGGTTTATCAGATAGAGAATTCTAGTTGCAGATTCCTTACCTTTGAATTTCCCAGGCGTCAGACTGGATCCAGAGATTCTTTTTTTAGCACTACCTCTGCACGCGTCAGGTGGCATCGGTCGACTCTGCGGGCGTCGTTGGCATCGTATTCGTCATGATAACATCAAGGTTGTATATAGGTGCCACCCGGAGCGCTGACATCAGTTCTTTTCTTTCCGCGCCAGCCTACACGCAGATCCGGAGAGAGCTACCCGGTCATTTTTTGACTGTCAACACTTTTGTCGAAGTTTTTTGATGAATTCGTGGATGCGTCGAGGGATGTCCCACAAGACCAGATTCAAGCCCTGCGACTCCTGTCACCGAACTATGTCGGTGACAGATCCGAACCTCGTACGTCTTTGGTGCCTGGAGCGTGATCACGACCCGAAGCCATGCTCCGAGTGTGCTGCCATGAACCCGAAAGCTTTGAGGGAGAGGTCCCTAAAGCTCATGGCGGCCCGTCACTCAACTCTGCGGCGCTCACGGTCTCGTTTGAGAGGAAGGTCTCGAGACCAACTGCGGAGTCACCAACACTCTTCATCCTCGAAGTCATCGGGACATTCGGGTCACAAAAAGAAGTTGAAGGAGGACAAACATTCTTCGTCGCTCGGAAGATGCGGCGCAGGAAGAGCGTCGACCCTCTAGGCCTCCGTCATCGGAGCCTTCATCTGGTTCAGCTCCGCTCTTCCCCGACTTCCGGGAGGCGGAGCCACCCCTGCCCAGCTCAGGGAATTTTATGAGGCAATGTGCCTCATTTTTGGCCAGCCCGACCCACCTTCGGTGCTGTTGGGCACAGGTGAGTTGGTGGGGGCCCCCTTGGGTCCAAAGTCGTCGGCTTCTGCAATGGCTCCAGAGTGCCCCTCCGGATCCACCCGCGAATCTGTCCCAACACCGGTCGTGCCTTGGCGACCCTCCCTGGCGTCGGGTCAGACATCGACACTCCCAACGTCGGTTGGGCCAAAAATCGACATCCACCGCATCCTCATACCCGATCACCGGAGCCGGAACTACATCTCTCAATGCTGATTCTGTTCTCTATGGGCTCTCCTGGGGCTAGGGTTGATCCAGACCCTTATGCTTCTGGGGATGGATAGGAGGAGAGTATGGAGGGGACGATGGACCCTTTAGAATACTAGCTTGGCCCCCAAATGGACTGGGTCCAGGATTTGGGTGATGCCAGTGGTCTAGACACCTCCCCTGACACTGGTATGCTCTCTCCGCCTACCATGGCTACGGAGGAGGGTGCCTCTTATTCCATGGTGGTGAGAAGGGCGGCTGAGGTCCTGGGCCTCAAGCTTACTTCTCTGGAGGTTAGGCCTAATATCCTAACCAACGTGCTTTAGCCAGGGTCTTCCTCTTCCGAGCCCCTTCATCCCTTTAATGAGGCACTGACAGATGCCCTTTTGGGTACTTGGTCCAGACCCAGCACAGGGGCTCCTGTTAATAGGATGATTGCCCACCGACATCGGCCTGCGCAGTCAGACGCAAAATTCCTCACCCAACGCCCCATGCCTGAGAGCCTTGTCATCCAGGCTTCTTCTTCATCTGGAGCATTCTCTGCCACACCCCTGGATGTGGAATGAAAAAGACTGGACAGTTTGGGAAACAATTTGTTTTCTTCCAACAGTCAAGAGCTGTGGTTCATGAACACCGCATGCCTTTTGGGACGTTATTCCCAGACTCTCTGGGGCACGGTTGCGCAAGTGCTGCTTAGAGTTCCAGAGGGGGCCCAGACCATCCTTTCCCAAGCCGTAACAGATGGGAGGGATGCAGCGAAGTTCATGATTCGTTGTGGACTAGATACGACCGACTCTCTGTCCAGATCGGTTGGATTGACGGTCGCATTGAGGCGCCACACCTGGCTGAGATCATCTGGCTTTTGGAGGGATGTCCAGCAATCCTTGATGGACATGCCCTTTTGATGGCACAAGTCTCTACGGAGACAAGGTGGACTCTGCGATCAAGGGCTTTAAGGATTCCCGAGCCACGGCCCGGTCCCTTGGCCTCGCGCCCGCTTCTAGACCCCAGCAGTCCGCCTTTCACCCCTTTCGTGGATATGGAAGGGGCACCCAGCCGCATCCTTCCGCCCCTGGCCAGTGACCCACACATGCTGTACAGCCCCTGCGCCGCTGCGGACGTGGGATCCCACACCCCCGGGGATCAGGGAGTCGGCTGGTCACCTAGTCCACCCGCCCCCTCCTCAGCCTCCAAACCTTCCTAGTCCGCGGGTGTAGGGAAATGCCTTCCTTGGCATGGTTACCCCCTGACTTTTTGCCTTTTTTTGATGCCAATTACGATTGAAAGTGTGCTGGGACCCTACTAACCAGGCCCCAGGTGTTCTTTCCCTAAACTGTACCTTTGCTCCCACAATTGGCACAGCCCTGACACACTGATAAGTCCCTTGTAAATGGTACCCCTGGTACCAAGGGCCCTGTGGCCAGGGAAGGTCTCTAAGGGCTGCAGCATGTATTATGCCACCCTGGGGACCCCTCACTCAGCACATGCACACTGCCTCACAGATTGTGAGTGCTGGTGGGGAGAAAATGACTAAGTCAACATGGCACCCCCATCAGGGTGCCATGCCCACCTCTCACTGCCTGTGGCATAGGTAAGTCACCCCTCTAGCAGGCCTTACAGCCCTACGGCAGGGTGCACTATACCACAGATGAGGGCATAGCTGCATGAGCACAATGCCCCTACAATGTCTAAGCAAAACCTTAGACATTGTAAGTGCAGGATAGCCATAAGAGTATATGGTCTGGGAGTCTGTCATACACAAACTCCACAGCACCATAATGGCTACACTGAAAACTGGGAAGTTTGGTATCAAGTGTGGGCTGACTAGTTTTTGCCAGCCTGCCACACACCAGACATGTTGCTGGCCACATGGGGAGAGTGCCTTTGTCACTCTGTGGCCAGTAACAAATCCTGTACTGGGTGGAGGTGCTTCTTACCTCCCCCTGCAGGAACTGTAACCCCTTTGTTACAGCGCCACAGGGCATCCCAGCTAGTGGAGATGCCCGCCCCCCTCCGGCCACGGCCCCACTTTTGGCGGCAAGGCCGGAGGAGATAATGAGAAAAACAAGGAGGAGTCATTGGCCAGTCAGGAGAACCCCTAAGGTGTCCTGAGCTGAGGTGGCTCTGACTTTTAGAAAATCCTCCATCTTGCAGATGGAGGTTTCCCCCAAAAGGATTAGGGATGTGCCCCTCTCCCCTCAGGGAGGAGGCACAAAGAGGGTGTAGCCACCCTCAGGGCTAGTAGCCATTGGCTACTAACCTCCCAGACATAAACACACCCCTAAATTGAGTATTTAGGGGCGCCCAGAACCAAGCAAGATAGATTCCTGCAACCTGAAGACGAAGAAGGACTGCTGACCTGAAGCCCTGCAGAGAAGACGCCGACAACAACTGCTTTGGCCCCAGCCTTACCGGCCTGTCTCCCCACTTCAAGAAAAACTGCAACAGCGACGCGTCCCCCAGGGTCCAGCGACCTCTGAAGCCTCAGAGGACTACCCTGCATCTAAAAGGACCAAGAACTCCCGAGGACAGCGGCCCTGTTCCAAAGAAACTGCAACTTTGCAACAAAGAAACAACTTTTAAAGGCCACTTTTCCCGCCGGAAGCGTGTGACTTTCCACTCTGCACCCGACGCCCCCGCCTCGACCTGCGGAGAACCGACTCTACAGGGAGGACTCCCCGGCGACTACGACCCTGTGAGTAGCCAGAGTTGACCCCCCTCTCTCCCCCCCCCCCCCCAGTGATGCTTGCAGAGGGAATCCAGAGGCTCCCCCTGACCGCGACTGCCTGTATCAAGGAACCCGACGCCTGGTACAGAAACTGTCCCCAGGACCTAAAGGATCCAACCTCCAGTGCAGGAGCGACCCCTAGGTGGCCCTCGCCCTACACTGAAAACTGGGAAGTTTGGTATCAAGTGTGGGCTGACTAGTTTTTGCCAGCCTGCCACAACCAGACGAGTTGCTGGCCACATGGGGAGAATGCCTTTGTCACTCTGTGGCCAGGAACAAAGCCTGTACTGGGTGGAGGTGCCTCCCCCTGCAGAAACTGGCTCATGCCTTTTGTTACAGCACCCCAGGACATCCCAGCTAGTGGAGATGCCTGCCCCTCCGGCCACTGCCCCCACTTTTGGCGGCAAGGCCGGAGGACATAATGAGAAAAACAAGGTGGATTCACCCACCAGTCAGGACAGCCCCTAAGGTGCCCTGAGCTGGGGTGACCCTTTCCTTTAGAAATAATCCATCTTGAGTTTGAAGGATTCCCCCAAGAGGAATAGGGATGTGCCCCCTTCCCCTCAGGGAGGAGGCATAAAGAGGGTGTAGCCACCCTCAAGGACAGTAGCCATTGGCTACTGCCTCCCCTGACCTAAAACACCCCCCTAAATTTAGTTTTTAGGGGCGACCCTGAACCCAGGAAATCAGATTCCTGCATCCTACAACAAGAAGGACTGCTGACCTGAAAGCCCCGCAGAGACAACGGAGACAACAACTGACTTGGCCCCAGCCCTACTGGCCTGTCTCCAGACTCAAAGAACCTGCACAGCGATGCATCTGACAGGACCCAGCGACCTCTGAGGACTCAGAGGAGTGCCCTGAACCCGAAGAACCAAGGAACTCCAGAGAACAGCGGCACTGTTCAAAAACTGCAACAACTTTGCAACTTTAAAGCAACTTTCAAAGAACTCTCTCTTGCCGCCGGAAGGGTGCAACTTCACACTCTGCACCCAACACCCCCAGCTCGGGTTTCCGGGGAACCAACACCGCAGAGAGGACTCCCAGGCGACAACAACGACGTGGGCACCCTGAGTCGACCCCCCTGCACTCCCACAGCGAGGCCTGCAGAGAGGATCCAGAGGCTCCCCCTGACCGCGACTGCCTGGTAACAAGGAACCCGACCTGTACCAAGCACTGCAGCCGCAGCCCCCAGTACCGAGAGGAACCACCCACCAGTGCAGGAGTGACCAGCAGGCGGCCCTCATCCTAGCCCAATCGGTGGCTGGCCTGAGAGCCCCCCTGTGCCCTGCCTGCATCGCCTAAGTGACCCCCAGGTCCCTCCATTGCTTTCTATAGCAAACCCGAGGCCTACTTTGCCTACTGCACCCGGCTGCCCCTGTGCTGTGGAGGGTGTGTTTTTTGGGCTTGTGTGGGTCCCCTCCAGTGCTCTACAAAACCCCCCTGGTCTGCTCCCCGAGGGCGCAGGTACTTACCTATAAGCAGACTAGGACCGCAGCACCCCTGTTCTTCATAGGCACCTATGCGTTTTGGGCACTCCTTTGACCGCTGCACCTGACTGACCCTGTGTTGCTGGTGCAGTGGCTTTGGGGTTGCCTTGAACCCCCAGCGGTGGACTGCCTATGCTCAGGAGACTGACTGTGTAAGTGCTTTACTTACCTGAGAAACTTAAACAAACTTACCTCCCCCAGGAACTTTTGATTTTTGCACTGTGTCCACTTTTTAAATAGCTTATTGCCATTTTAACCTAAGCTGTGTGTACTACTGTTTAAATCAAAGTTTTATACTTACCTGTGTGAAGTACTTTGCATTTTATGTACTTACCTCAAATCTTGAATCTTGTGGTTCTAAAAGAAATTAAGAAAATATATTTTTCTGTATAAAAACTACTGGCCTGGAGTTAAGCCTTTGAGTGTGTGTTCCTCATTTATTGCCTGTGTGTGTACAACAAAAGCTTAACACACTACCCTCTGATAAGCCTACTGCTCGACCACACTAACACAAAATAGAGCATTAGTATTATCTAATTTTGACACTATTGACCACTAAGGGGAACCCTTGGATTCTGTGCACACTATCTCTCACTTTGAGATAGTATGTACAGAGTCAACTTCCTACAGCGAGTGTACCAGGAACCAGTTGGCGGCAGGATTCGCCATCACCTCCCCCAATGGCAATCCATTACCTTGGACAGGTAGGTCCTCATATTGTCCAAAGGGGCTACTCCTTCCACTTCAAGACACCTCCTCCAGCCTTGCCACCTTTATGCAATCAAATAGTGGAGGATCATATGGCGCTTCTCCGCATGGAAGTCCAAGCCCTTTTGGCCAAAGGAGCTATAGAGAGGGTTCCGTTGACAGAAGTAGGTCGTGGTTGCTATTCCCAATACTTTCTGGTGCCAGAAAAAGACAAAGGTCTTCACCCTATATTAGATCTTCGGTCCCTCAATCTTCCTCAAAATGGAGAAGTTCAAAATGTTGACATTGGCTCAGGTCCTATCTGCCCTGGACCCCGGAGACTGGATGGTATCTTTAAACTTGCAAGACGCATGCTTCCATATTCCTGTCTTGCCGGCCAACAGATGTTAAATCAATCAATCAGTAATTTATTAAGCGTGATACTCACCCGGCAGGGTACGATTCGTGGTAGGTCACGAGCACTTTCAGTTTACTATGCTTCCCTTTCGCCTTACCAGTGCCCCTCGGGGTTTCATGAAAGCGATGGTAGTGGTGGCAGCTCATCCGCACAGGTTAGGGGTTCCAGACTTCCCCTTTCTCGACGGCTGTTGAAGGCAAACTCGCCCCAGACAGTCGTCTCGCACCTTCAGACTACGGCAAACCTTTTACATTCGCTGGGGTTCACTATCAATGTGTCGAAGTCACACCTGACTCCTTCTCAGACTCTCCCTTTCATTGGAGCTGTTCTGGATACAGTGCAGTTTCGGGCATATTCTGCCGAAAAACCAGTCCAGGGTACTCAGGCTATGATACCGATGTTTCAGCCTCTGTCCTGTATTTCGGTGAGAATTACTCTGAGGCCGCTGGGCCTCATGGCTTCCTGCGTCCTGCTGGTTCAAAATGCCAGATGGCATATGCGGGCTCTGCAGTGGGACCTGAGGTGCCAGTGGACGCAGCATCAGGGGAATCTCTCCGACAAGGTCCAGATCTCGGAAGGAACTGCGAGAGACCTGCAGTGGTGGTTGTAGGAAAGTACCATCTTGCCTGGCATGTTACCCCCAATTTTTACTTGTATGTTTGTGTGTTTTTGCCTGCGTCACTGGGATCCTGCTAGCCAGGACCCCAGTGCTCATGAAGTGTGCCCTGTATGTATTCCCTGTGTGGTTGGTGCCTAACTGTATCACTGAGGCTCTGCTAACCAGAACCTCAGTGTTTATGCTCTCTCTGCTTTTTAAATTTGTCACTGAAGGCTAGTGATTAATTTCACCAATTCTGATTGGCACACTGGAACACCCTTATAATTCCCTTGTATATGGTACCTAGGTACCCAGGGTATTGGGGTTCCAGGAGATCCCTATGGGCTGCAGCATTTCTTTTGCCACCCATAGGGAGCTCAGACAATTCTTACACAGGACGGCCACTGCAGCCTGAGTGAAATAACGTCCACGTTATTTCACAGCCATTTTTCACTGCACTTAAGTAACTTATAAGTCACCTATATGTCTAACCCTCACTTAGTGAAGGTTGGGTGCAAAGTCACTTAGTGTGAGGGCACCCTGGCACTAGCCAAGGTGCCCCGACATTGTTCAGGACATTTTCCCCGGACTTTGTGAGTGCGGGGACACAATTTCACGTGTGCACTACATATAGGTCAATACCTATATGTGGCGTCACAATGGTAAGTCCGAACATGGCCATGTAACATGTCTAGGATCATGGGTGACAATTCCCAATACCATTGTGGTATTGGGGGGACAATTCCATGCATCCCCGGGGCTACAGCATAGAGCCCGGGTACTGCCAAACTAACTCTGGGGTTTTCTCTGCAGCTACCGCTGCTGCCAACCCTCAGACAGGTTTCTGCCCCCCCCGGGGCCTGGGCAGCCCAGTCCCAGGAAGGCAGAACAAAGGATTTCCTCTGAGAGGGTGTTACACCCTCTCCCTTTGGAAATAGGTGTTAAGGGCCTGAGAGGAGTAGCCTCTCCTGGCCTCTGGAAATGCTTTGAAGGGCACAGATGGTGCCCTCCTTGCATAAGCCAGTCTACACCGGTTCAGGGATCCCCCCAGCCCTGCTCTTGCGCAAAACTGGACAAAGGAATGGGGAGTGACCACTCCCCTGACCAGCACCTCCCCAGGGGAGGGACCCAGAGCTCCTCCAGTGTGTCCCAGACCTCTGCCATCTTGAATGCAGAGGTGTGAGGGCACAATGGAGACCTCTGAGTGGCCAGTGCCAGCAGGTGACGTCCGAGACCCCTCCTGAAAGGTGCTTACCTCTCTCTGTAGCCAATCCTCCTCTGAGGGCTATTTAGAGTCTCTCCTGTGGGTTTCTCATCAGATAATTAATGCAAGAGCTCACCAGAGTTCCTCTGCACTTCTCTCTTCGACTTCTGCCAAGGATCGACCGCTGACTGCTCCAGGACGCCTGCAAAACCGCAACAAAGTAGCAAGAAGACTACCATCAACATTGTAACGCCTCATCCTGCCCTCTTTCTCGCCTGTTTCCTGGTGGTGCATGCTCTGAGGGCTATCTTCCTTCACCCTGCACTGGAAGCCAAGAAGAAATATCCTGTGGGTCGACGGAATCTTCCCCCTGCCAACCCAGGCACCAAACTTCTGCATCACCGGTGCTCTGGGTCCCCTCTCATCTTGACGAGTGTGGTCCCTGGAAAACAGGAGCTGGATCCAAGTGTCCCCAACATTCCAGTGGCCCTTCTGTCCAAATTTGGTGGAGGTAAGTCTTTGCCTCCCCACGCCAGATAGTAATCCTGTGTACTGCGTGAACTGCAGTTGCTAGGGCTTCTGTGCACTTTTGCAAGACTTCCTTTGTGCACAGCACAGCACAGCCCGGGTCCCCAGCACTCTGTCCTGCATTGCCCAACTCTCTGAGTTGACCTCCGACTTCGTGGGACTCCCTTTTGTTGTGCTGAGACGACCGCCGTGCTCAGATCTTCTGAACGCCTGTTCAGATGCTTCTGCGTGTGCTGCCTGCTTCTGCGTGGGCGATCTGTGTTGCTGAGCGCCCCCTCTGCCTCCTCCTCCAAGGGGCGATCTCCTGGTCCTTCCTGGGCCCTGGCAGCACCCAAAATCCTCAACCGCGACTCTTTCAGCTAGCAAGGCTTGTTTGCAGTCTTTCTGCGTGGAAACAACTCTGCATCCTCCAACACGCCGTGGGACATCTTCTGACCAATAGAAAAGTTCCTGGCACCTTCAGTTGTTGCAGAATCTTTGGCTTCTTCCTCCCGAAGGCAGCCCTTTTGCACCTTCATCCGGGGTTTAGGGGGCTCCTGCCCCCCGCCCCCCTCCACTCCCCCCCCGGACACTTGCGTGACTCTTGGATTTGGTCCCCTTCCTTTGCAGGTGCTCAGGTCCAGGAATCCGTCTTCAGTGCTTTGCAGTCTGTTGTTGTCTTAGCAGAATCCCCTATCTCGACTTTACTGTCTTTCTGGGGTAGTAGGGTAACTTTACTCCTACTTTTCAGGGTCTTGGGGTGGGGTATCTTGGACACCCTTAGTGTTTTCTTACACTCCCAGCGACCCTCTACTCCCTACACTAGGATTGGGGTCCATTTGTGGTTCGCATTCCACTTTTGGATTATATGGTTTGTGTTGCCCCTAGGCCTATTGTCTCCTATTGCATTCTATTGTGTTCTACAGTGTTTGCACTACTTTTCTAACTGTTTACTTACCTGATTTTGGTTTGTGTGTATATTTTGTGTATATTACTTACCTCCTAAGGGAGTATATCCTCTGAGATACTCTTGGTATATTGTCACTAAAATAAAGTACCTTTATTTCTAGTAACTCTGAGTATTGTGTTTCTTATGCTATAGTGCTATATGATATAAGTGGTATGGTAGGAGCTTTGCATGTCTCCTAGTTCAGCCTAAGCTGCTCTGCTATAGCTACCTCTATCAGCCTAACCTGCTAGAACACCTCTAAACTACTAATAAGGGCTAACTGGACCTGGCACAAGGTGTAAGTACCACAAGGTACCCACTATAAGCCAGGCCAGCCTCCTACAGTGCTTAACGAATCCGGATTGGGTCAAGGGCAGATCCCTCTCTCTTCCGCAACCAGATCTTACAGTCCTGACAGATGTGTCACTCGTGGGATGGGGCGGCCACATGGGAGAGGTAGAGATTGGAGATCAGAGTCCTCTGGTCTCCAGTGGAAACCATGCTCCATATCAATGATCTTGAGCTCTGGGCGATTCAACTAACATTAAAAGCATTCCTTCCCTCTCTCAAGGGGAAAGCAGTGCAGGTGTTCACAGCAACACTACTGCCATGTGGTATTGCAACAAACAAGGCGGAGTAGGGTCGTGGACCTTTGTTAAGAGGCTCTTCGCCTATGGGTTTGGCTGGAAAATCAGGACATTTCCCTGATGGTTCAACACCTAGCAGGCTCCTTGAATGCCAGAGCCGACGAACTCAGCCAACGATGCGTGGTCAGTCAAGAATGCGTCTCCATCCAGAGGTGGCGCAAGGACTTTTCCTGCAGTGGGGAGAACCTTGGTTAGACTTGGTCGCCTCCGTAGAGGGCGCGCAATGTCAGCTGTTTTGCACGTTGGAGTTTCCAAGGCGGCACTCACTCAGCAATGCTTTTCGTCGCAAGTGGAATTCAGGCTTCCAGTACACCTTTCCGCCCATACCACTTCTGCCCAGAGTTCTGAAGAAGATCAGACCAGACCAGGCCCAAGTAATACTAGTGGCTCCGGACTGGGTGCGAAGAGTCTGGTATCCCGAGCTGTTGAGCATGGCCATAGTCACTCTGATCAGAGTGTCCCTTCAGAAGGATCTTCTGACGCAGCAGGGGAGGGTCCTCCATCCGAACCTGTCAACTCTGCGGCTTCATTCGTGGAGATTGAACAGCGTCTTTTAACCTGCCACCCGAAGTCTGTGACGTTACCTTGGCAGCCAGGCGTCCGTCAACCAAAACTATATACGCCTGTCGCTGGAAGAAATCTGTGGCATGGTGCATCGACAAATCTGTCAATCCTCTATCTGCTCCTCTTTCTCAAGTCCTTCTCTTTATTCTTTCTCTTGCACAGCAGAGTTCCACCTTGGGCACTCTTAAGGGATATCTTTCTGCCTTTTGTTGATGCTAGTTATGATTGAAAGTGTGCTGGGACCCTGCTAACCAGGCCCCAGCACCAGTCTTCTTTGCCTAAACTGTACCTTTGTCTCTACGATTGGCACAGCCCTGGCATACAGATAAGTCCCTTGTAAATGGTACCCCTGGTACCAAGGTCATTGTGGCCAGGGAAGGTCTCTGAGGGCTGCAGCATGTATTATGCCACCCTAGTGACCCCTCACTCAGTACATGCACACTGCCTCACAGCTTGTGTGTGCTGGTGGAGAGAAAAAGACTAAGTCGACATGGCACTCCCCTCAGGGTGCCATGCCTACAACCCACTGCCTGTGGCATAGGTTAGTCACCCCTCTAGCAGGCCTTACAGCCCTAAGGCAGGGTGCACTATTCCACAGGTGAGGGCATAGCTGCATAAGCACTATGCCCCTTCAGTGTCTAAGCCAATTCTTAGACACTGTAAGTGTAGAGTAGCCATAAAGAGTATATGGTCTGGGAGTTTGTCAAACACGAACTCCACAGTTATATAATGGTTACACTGAATACTGGGAAGTTTGGTAACAAACTTCTCAGCATAATAAATCCACATTGATGCCAGTGTGGGATTATTGAGAAATGCACACAGAGGGCATCTTAGAGATGCCCCCTGTATTTTACCCAATCCTTCAGCGCATTGGACTGTTCTCCAAGACTTAAGGTGAGTAGGGGGCAAGGTGCAAGGCCACACCTAAAGGTCACCTTCTGAGCCTCTGGGGCATCAGAGTACAGAGGTGTGTTACGGCGTCGAGTGTCCCATCCACTTCAATGTTAAACGGTCCGGTCACAAAGGTGCTGGTGGTATAGACTGGAAGGTCAGTCCAGAGGGAACCAACAGCGGCACTCGATCCTTGAGGTCCTCGGGGACTTGGAGACATCGTAGGTCCTCTCCTCCTCAGGCTGTAGGGTGCAGGTGCAGTGGTGTCTTCTGGCATCAGGTCAGGTGCTGGAGTTCCTCGCAGTTGCAGGGAAGTCTGGAGAAACAGTCTGCAAGAATGGACTGGGGTTCTAGTGCGGCCAAGCCAACAAGTGGGCTCACGTCTCATGAGGCTGGAAGACGTGGGGACAACCTTTGTCTTCTTCTCCTGTGTCTGGGGCAGACGGGTGCAGAGGTGTCCTGAGGTGTCGGGTCTTTGTCTCCTGGTCAATTTGCAGTTGCAGTGGGGTCTGCAGAAACAGGCTGCAGATGCCTTTGTATAGTCCCCAGTAGGTGGGATTCATCTCTGGAGGGCCTGGGGACCACACTGACACCGTTGGCCCACTTCAGCAAGGGCCAGGTGGCTCGGGTGTAGTGGTGATGTCCGGCGAGGGTTTCTGGCAATCCCGGTCCTCTCTGTTCTTTCTTGGATGCCAGTGGATGCAGGGGAACAGCTCGTCTACTTCAAGGGAGTTCTTGGCAATTTGCGGAGCACTGGCAGCTGTCCCAGTTTCTTGGAGGCTGCAGTGGCAAGACAGGTCAGTTGCTTCTCGAGAGTCAGGTGCATCAGGCAGTCCTGCAGTGTTGGCGACAAGTCAGTCATGCTCCTCGGGTTCAGCAGTCTTCTTGTCCACTCCTTCTTTTGTGTGCAGCAAGGTTCTGAGGATCTAGTATCAGGGGTCCCCTGAAAACTCAATTCAGGTGGCGTAAAGGGGAGTAAAAGGTAGTAGCCAATGGGCTACTTACCCTTGGTGTCACTACAGCCTCTAGATGACTACTTTCTGTGGGGAGTGGGCATGACCCTGTTCAGATTTCCTAAATTCCACCACACACAAGATGGCGAAATTTCCTAAGGTGTGTTCTCTTCAGGCTGGTCACCCAAGTTTAACCTGCAAGGAAGACACACTTCCTGCATAGCTATTTTTTTCCCTTTCCAGGTGCCAGATATGCCCTGGGGCAGGGAACGTCATCTTCCTCCATCTGAGAAAAGCCATTTCTGCATACCAAAGGAGGTAGGCTTCTTTGAAGCTCCCTGCCTTGGATTGCAGATTTGTGGGTCATCCTGTTGGGAAGAGGATGTTAACACCCGACCAGAATAGGTTGACATGTTGGCTCTCATTGTACCAATGAGACTGCTGGATTCAAGTGGCAGCACCACCAGGCTGTGGGGAACTTAGTCCAATTCCACACCTTGTGACAATGGTCAGCCTAACCCCTGTGGCCAGCTAACAGTACCTCTCCGACACCTGGAAGTGGTAGTGATTTGTGGAAGCCATGTGCATGACATTCTGACTTCTAATTTTTCATATTTATTTGTATTTCAGTTACATTTGTCTCCAGCATGCAAAGACAAACAGAAGCAAATATTGTTTCCTTATACTTTATTGAATCAATTGCGTTCTAGATGAAATATTATGTACTGCAGTGATTAGGATGCTATAACATGATAATAATGCCGTGACAAGAAAAGTGAAACATGAGACCATAGTGTCAAAATGCTAGATGTTTGAATTCTTACCTTCGCCACTAATGTACCATATTTGAGCTCAACAGTGTTAGCCCCAATCCGCCCTTCAAAATCTCTAGGAAGACACCATCCCCCATACCTGTATTTGGTAGTAGATAAAAGGCCTCGTAGTCTACAGAGCGTCCCCTATCATGAAGGAAGAGAAAAAACATCAAGTTGCAGGAGACAGCTGCAGTAGAGCGATATCATGCAGTGGCAATCTTCAGGCTGGTACTTTCCCTCTAACGTATATGGGCACAGAGATGTTCTATAATAAGACAGCTAATTTTCTAGGAAACTGTCCTAACTTAAAACACAAATTTTTCTGTGAAGTGGCAGAGATTGCGGTATACCACTATGTTCTGGCAACTCATTGGAGACAGCCTTGAGCAGAGCACAGAATGAGAATGTCAGAGTAGAAAGAATTAATTCACTTTCTGTGCTAGAAGATAAAGGAAAATAAAACTTCACAGAAGAAGAGAGCTTCTGCTCAGAAAATAAAAATGAATTGCAACTAGGCTAAAAGGCTGGGGCTGCAGGCCTACGGCTAAAATATTGTTCCCATAGAAAGCTTTTAAGGTAACTTTACAACAAGGATTTGTTTCTGACCTCTGGAGAGCAGAGGCTATCACCCTGTTAGGTCAGATTCCTATCTATTGGTGGCAGACAGGCCAGAACTGGTCAATGAGCTCCCAGCAGTTGGTAGATTTTTCAAGGTGCACCTCTAAGGTGCCTTCTGGGTGCATGTATGCATAAATCCATCACTGGAATCAGTGAGCGTTTATTAATATGTGTTGTTTGATACCAACCATCCCTAGTGACAGTGAAGCCATCATGCAGCTCTGGAACTCTTATTAACCAGTGTCCAGCACATGTATTTAAAATGGCTTCCCTGTTCACTTGCTCTAAGAATTGACAAAGACATAGCAGGGACATATCTGCTTGTGCAGATATGTCCTTGTGTGTAAAATAATGCACCCTACCTTAGTGCTGTAAGGCCTCCTGTAGGGGTGACCTGCAAATATTACATGCAGTGTTCAGTGGACATGGTTCACAGTGTGTGTTTCATGTAGTGTTCTCACTTTTAGGGAGCACCTTCTGACGCAGCCTGCATGATTTTGGTGGTAGGTCCCTTAGAGTGGCACAAGTTGTGCTTCAGCTCATAGGGCCCCTCTTCAGTACCCATGCCTTCAGTACTAGGGGTGCCATTTACTAGGGACTTAAAGAGGTGCTAAAGGGCCTGGCCACTTGGGGATCAAGTGATCAGCTGTCTTGTTTTGGAAAAGGAGCATTGGCAATGGGGACCTGGTTAGCAGGAGCCCAGAGCACTTCAGTCAAAATTGCACCAGAAAGTGGGGGAGTACTGCAACCAGAACCCAGCCTCCTGCACATTATTATAACAGTAGCCAAGCTCTTGAATAGATAAATACAGTCACGCATAAAGTCTCACTATAAGTAGCAGGTAGCGAGTTGTTCAGTGTGTTACCCAGAAATAATTAAATAGCTGTAACTCTGTTAAATGTGTTCTTGACTTTGTGGATTGTTTTCATACTTGCAATCTTCACTAGAAAGGGAATACTGTGAAAATACACAAAACTATGCAACCATTGAATACTTCTTGACTAAGCATGTCAAGAGTTTATTAAAGGATGCTCTTGTGCTTATCAAGAGGAGAAAGGAACAAGGTGCTTTTCCTTTCCGCTCAACACACCACACTGTTGATTGACTCCTCAGTTGTCAGGTACTCACTGCACTGCTAGATTTGCCAGTTCTGGTTCCAGGGTTGCTGAGACGCCTAAGAAAGTGGTTGCTACATGCTCAAGAGTAACCCTTCCTGTCCTTAAACTATAGACGTTCTGTTACATTGCAAGACTGAGGGACAGCTGCAGAGCACACACCATGCAAGTGCATAGGTAATGGGACACAGCCACTTCATCACTTGTGTTGGAACTACTCAAAATAAACATGTTAAGCTACTTTGTTTCTCTTGATGGCAAGGCTAAAAGTATGTATTTTTGGTGGTATAACCATTCCTAAAAGGCCTGCATGGCTTTTATTAAAGTGAATGGCACTTTAACAACCGAGGAATTTAGATATGTGATATTAAACAAGGTTTTACTAGGTATGAGGAACCCTTGGTTTAGAGCAAGTGCTCAGTACGATATGAACTTCATGTATTTTTCTTTTTACTGAAAGATTAATATGTAAGGTGTCTCCTTTGGTTTTCATTTTCAAGCATGGTTGTTTATAGTACGGCAAATTGGAAAAATATTACGTAGGCTGTTTATAGATTACTATTGTTGCAGTAATATTGTCTGAATAAATCATAAAATGTATCCTTACATACCATTTACCTAACAGCTATACATTTAAGATTTCTAATTTTTTTACAGGTGTAAGAAGCATGACCAGCACGGACATTCAGTGGTCAGCAATTCTTAGTTGGGGATATTTGGATAATATCTTAAGGCTGAAGAGCAAACAGACTGAACCTCCAGTTAATTTTATACAGTGCTCACCGTTACACCAGGTATATGGTATGGGTGTTATACAATGTTTTAGACTTGTCAGTTGATTAAGCAAAGTTTCCATTTCATGACTTGCTCTCTGAAAATGTCCACATGCAAATGCTCTTGAATCTTTGAGTGTTCATTACTCCAAGTTTCCCAAGTATACCCGTCTCACTTACCCTTCACACAACTTTATGAAAATCTTTTGTCAGTGCCACACAACAGTACATGTTTAAGTATAGCTTCTAGAAATATGGCTGCCTATACTTTTCTGACTCTACCCTCAATTATTCTTGGAATGGATGTCCTCTCTTTCAGGTTTCTTTTATACATCAGGCCCAAGGCAGGATTCCAAAAACTTCTTAACCATATTGAGTCACTAGTGGCAGATAGAGTTGTTTAATGCCAGCTGTGGATCAGGAGACATCACCTGAAATGGCATAGTACGGATATGTAAGGTATAAGCCAGAGTTGTTTGTTCTTCCCTTTTTCTAATGTGTTACAAAACTATGGGTGCAAATGGTGAAGCAAAACAACAAAAAACAAGATGATAAAAACAGGTCATGTGGAAGGTCTACAGGAGACTTCAGATATGTCAGGACAATAATTACCAAAGATAAGTAATTTGGCCTCAAAAAGTACACTGACTGCTCTTCCAAAGCATTTCAATTTCAGATCCCACTGTCAAGCCCACATGGTCCCACTTGGTGTGCTGATCAGCAGGATACAGGAGCCCATCCATCGGCCCTGGAGTCAACCTAACTGTCCTGGTCTCTCCGCTTCAGGATGGGTAACCACGAAAGAGCACTGTAACCAGAACAACTCCAATGAAAGGGAACATCTACAGAAGAGTCATGTGTGACTTTGGCATGTTCATAGTGAACACTGGACCTCAAAGGTGTTAGGAGGTCTGCCATAGTCTGGTGGTGGGTGATGACTGCCCTAGTGCAGGTCAGCCTTCAGCAGCCAGTTGATGAGATAGGGGAACACTGGCCCCCCTGACCTTCAAAGATTTACAGTTACCACCACCATCCCTTTTGTGAACACCCATGGGATGTTGGTGAAACCAAAGGGGAGCACAGCTAACTGAAAATGCTCCTATGCCACCCTGAGCCGCTGGTAGTGCTGATGGGCCTGCACACTGAGTATCTGGAATAGACGTCCTCTAAATCATGCACTACAATCCGGACACCCAGGTCAAGAGCAGACAAGACCTGGGCTTAGGTGAGCATTCTGAATTTGTCCAGGGGTAGGCGTGAGAAGGCGCATGTCTAAAATAGGATGAAGGCCTTGTACTTCTTTGACACAAGAAACTACCAGGAATAGCAACAATGTTCCACTTCTGGTGCACACACCCTCTTGATAACCCTTTTGGCCAAAACTCTTGCACTTGCTGCTGCAGGATGGACCGATGATCCTCCATTAGTCGTTCCAGGGACCATGAAAGCTGCGGTAGAGCGGTTATGAAGGGCACAGCATATCTCTTGTGGACAATTTGAAGGACCCATCTGTCCGAATAGGTATAATTTGCCAACCCAGTAAAAATCATTAGATCCTGCCTCCAACTGGGTGGATGTACTCCACTGAAAGCAGCCAAAAGGGATTTGGCAGGTGGGGCTGTGGTGGTGACAGTAGACTGACTGAGGTGCTCTTTCTGGCCGTGGGATCGGTGGTTGTCAACGCCTCATTCACAAAATTGCTGGGTATCTTGCTGAGGTTAAAGTAGCTGACATTATGGACTACCGCTGCAGAAGCCGCAAACGGTACATTAGGACTGATGCCGCTCGTGAGGATGGGCAGCTAAGCCCAGGGAGAACACTGTGGCCCTTCTCTTTTAAAGGAACCCAGAACAGAATCTGTATTGTCCCCAAAAAGGTGAGTCCTGTAAAAGGGGATGTCCATAAGAGACAACGGATAATTGCACACCAAAAAAAACTCTCAACCGCAATCAGGGGTGGCAACTAATGAAAATACTAGTGCCAAAGGCTCATCCGATTTAGTCTGTGGTGTCCAAATCATGAAGAGTTGTAAACTTAGCAGCTTTGTGACCGTACTGTATGGCTTGGAACAGGATAGGGCAAGGGTTTTTCAGAAAACCTGGGAGAAACAGAATCCCAGAGAGTTGGGGAATAGTAGCCCAGAAGGCAACTGGCATTGACAGACCTGAGGGTCAAATTAATGGAATAAATACACTCTGCCCATAGGTATCTACTTTCTTAGACTCCCTATCTGGGGGAGTGGTTAGAGAAGTTTACGTTTCGTCTGACTGGTGGAAGCCTGCAGCACCAGCCTCTCAGGTGAGGAATGATGAGACAAAAATCAGAAATGCCGGGGGGGGCTGTGGCCCCTCACTATTTGACATTTGACTGAGGTTCCAGAGTGCAGATTTACCCAGGCCATTAGTAAGGTAGCAGTGAGTGCCTAGTTAAAAGAAAGTTGGGGCTAGGTACTGGGTAGCATCAGCTGTAAAACTTGGGCGAGAATATTGACTTTGATCTATAATGTGGAAAGCGGGAGGTCAAGAACCTCTGCCTCCCCCGCATGACTACTGCAAAATAAGCACTTGATTCAGTGGCAGGACCTGAAGGTCAGATAAGGCTTCAATCAGGAGAGTTGTCAAGACCACTGGCGTCTCTGAGATCATCATACCAATTTTCCTTGTGGTAGGTAGGTTTGGCCAGTTTCATCACCATAGTCCTTATCGCAATCGGTTACAAATGGAGCATATGAGACCTGCCTTGTGGAGGTGGGATATCAAACGGGTCAAAGGGAGAAGGTTGTGGTTCAGCAGAAATTGATTGCAGCCTCAGTCAAGGTGGAAGCAGCGGCAAGTCAGAATCTGAAAACACGATGGGTACCTTGTCCTTTGGCGTCTGTGAAGTTGCATCGGCTTCAACACTCCAGCCATAAACCCTGACCTGGAAGCCGAGTTGGTGGGGATTCATGAGAGGCCCTGTAAAGGGTTTGGTGCTGAGAGCTAACTCACCAGTGGTACCCCAGATGACGGGCCTGTTGGCTCATTGGGACCTGAGATGCCTAATAGGGAGTTAGAAACCATTCAATCTGCTTCAGGATCGTTGACGGCCCCAGAAACTTTAGTTGTTCCAGGACAAATTTCAGGCTGGGGTCCAATGTCGACTTGGGGAGCAAGAGTGGGATGCATGGCAACATCCTCATACTTTATCTAGAGTATGAGAGTGGTAAGGAAGGGCTGAGTAGCCCCTCTTGGACTTTTTATGTTTTTTTGTTATACTTACCAGAAGATTTGGACCACCACGACGATCGGCCTCGGGATGGACTCCTGGATCCTGAACGAGACTGATACTGACCCTTTAATTTGGACCAGTCATGACATGGAGTCTTGCAATGGTTGACGATGTTGAGTTTTGCCTCACGGTGCCATATTGCCTTTGGGTTCACCACAGGCAAACCTGATGAGCATCTGTCGTAGACATTTGCTTGCAGGAGCCTTTACAGAATGTCACTTTTGGAGGTGACATTTACTTTGCACACTGTTTTTTTTTTTTTTCTTTTAAAAGAGGTCTCAGAGGGACAACAGGAAGCTTTGGATGCATGTCTAGTGGTGGTGCAGGAAGAAGGGAGCTGACGTCGGCATGCAGAATCCAGGGGCGTCTGTATAGGCTCTGTGCGTCATTTCTGGAGAGGAACAGAATCAATAGGGAGTTGCAGGGTGCCAACTACAAGCATGCAGAAATACTGCAGAACAATGTCTAAATCCCTCTGATACCTGGGAAATTTTCAAAAGTGAGACATCTCCAGTTAGAAGTCTGTAGCAGAAAGTAATATCCTGCAGTGAGTGGGTAATGCGAGGAGATATACAAATCAAGACGTGATGACTCAGGGAGCTTGATCCTTGAGAAAAGCTGGACAGGGTTAGTGAAGAGTGGTGGTCTTTTGGCAAAAGAAGTAGGGAGAGGGTTTTAGGATATAGTTACAGAGAAGAGATGTGGAAGAGGAAAGAAACTGGAAGGAGGAATGAAAGGATAGGTGTGAAGCTGAGTAAGTTGAATTAAAGATTGATCTTTGAAAAACTGAAGGGGAAGTGGACGGAATAGAGGGGGTGATGAAAAAGGGGTAGTCAACATGAGGAATCTGCAGGTCAGAGTGCTTGGAAAGGGAGCAAAACGGTATAGATGTACCACTGTCAGACTCCATTGAAGTGCTTGGTACAACAAATAGGGGTGCTAGGCTGCAGAGAAAAAGAATAAGAGAGTGGGGGGAGACAGGGAGTAAGACGTACTGTAACCTGAGCGGGGAGAAATCAGCTGTGTAGCTATCAGGTGGGAACTGGTGCAGGAAGAAAAAGTTACTTACCTGTGGTAATGATTTTTGTTGAATGGATACTCTATCTACCTACAGAATCCTTACCTGTAGAATATCCAAAAGTGGTAACTTTCTTCCACCCAGGTCAGTTCATCACTCCCTGCCCACTGTTGACCTCTCTCCCCAACCCAGTAAGGAGGAGGAGTGGTTGGATATGCTGCATGATAGGTGAGTTGGACAGCACCAAAGACATATGATTGGTTAACTAGCTCTGTTTAGGCTACTAGATGCCACAAAGTGAAAGACAGTGCAGAAAAGGACCCTTTCAAGATGGATCATTCTCTGCATCAAAGTGTGTTATACCTTGGCCATGAAAGATTCCCCAGATGGTATCAAAACCAATTCCACCAAGCCAAATCCACCATTTGCTCTTGCTAGAGTTGTTCCCATTGCAGAGATCCGCAAGACGGCTACATGGGCATCCCTGCATAACTTTGCCACACATTACTGCCTGGACTCTAAAGCCTGTATGGGTGGTCTCTTCGCTAAGTTTGTTTTGTAAGTTTTCTGTGTCTAACCATCTGTAGGAAAATGCCACTGTTGGCATGGTTACCCCTAGCTTTTTGCCTTTTGTTGATGCTAGTTACGATTGAAAGTGTGCTTGGACCCTACTAACCAGGCCCCAGTACCAGTGTTCCTTCCCTAAACTGTACTTTTGTCTCCACAGTTGGCACAGCCCTGGCACACAGATAAGTCTGTTGTACATGGTACCCCTGGTACGAAGGGCCCTGTGGTCAGGGAAGGTCTCTAAGGGATGCAGCATGTATCATGCCACCCTGGGGACTCCTCACATGCACACTGCCTCACAGCTTGTGGGTGCTGGTGGGGAGAAAAAAACTACATTGACATGGCACTCGCCTCAGAGTGTCATGTCCACAACCTACTGCCTGTGGCATAGGTAAGTCACCCCTCTAGCAGACCTTACAGCCCTAAGGCAGGGTGCACTATACCACAGGTGAGGGCATAGCTGCATTAGCACTGTGCCCCTACAGTGTCTAAGCCAATTTTAGACATTGTAACTGCAGCGTAGCCATGAAGAGCATATGATCTGGGAGTTTGTCAAACACAAACTCCACAGTTCCATAATGACTACACTGAATACTGGGAACTTTGGTATCACCCTTCTCAGTACAATAAATCCACACTGATGCAAACATAGGGCATCTTAGAGATGCCCCCTATACACCAGCCCAACTACTATTGCTAGGCTGACCAGTTTCTGCCAGCCTGCCACATCCAGACGGGTTTCTGGCCACAAGGGTTGAGTGGCTTTGTGCTCTCTGTGACCAGGAACAAAGCCTGTACTGGGTGGAGGTGCTTTACACCTCCTCCTGCAGGAACTGTAACACCTGGCGGTGAGCCTCAAAGACTCAAGCATGGTGTTACAGTGCCCCATGGCACCCCAGCTAATGGACACCATTGGCTACTACCCTCCAGCCCTAAACACACCCCTAAATTGAGTATTTAGGGGCGATCCTGAACCCAGGAAAACAGATTCCTGATAACCTGAAACAAGAAGGACTGCTGACCTGAAAGCCCTGCAGAGACGACTAAGACAACCACTGGCTTGGCCCCAGCCCTACCTGCCTGTCTCCAGACTCAAAGACCCTGCAACAGCGACGCATCCAGTGGGACCAGCGATATCTGCCGACTCAGAGGACTGCCCTGCAACCCAAAGGATCAAGAAATTCCCATGGACAGCAGCTCTGTCTAAACCAAGAAGCAACCAACTTTAAAGGGACTCCACCCTCACTCCGGAAACGTGAGTCCCGACCACTGTGCATCCGACGCCCCCGGCTCGTGTCCAGCAGAACCAAAACTGCAGAGAGGACCCTCAGGCGACTCCAACGATGTGGACACCCTGAGACGACCTCCCCGAACCCCCACAGTGACGCCTGTAGAGAGAATCCTGAGGCTCTCCCTGACAGCGACTGCCTGGTAACAGAGAACCCAACGCCTGGAAGAAGCACTGCACCCGCAGCCCCCAGGCCTGAGAGAAACCAACTACTGGTGCAGGAGTGACCAGCAGACGCCCTCATCCTTGCCCAGTCAGTGGCTGGCCCGAGAAGCCCCCCTGTGTCCTGCTTTTATTGCCGGAGTGGCCCACAGGTCTCTCTATTGCTTTCTATTTACAACCCAACACCTACTTTGTACACTGCACCCAGCAGGGTGTATTTTGTGTGCCTGTTTGTGACCCCCCCCCCCCCCCCCCAGTGCTCTACAAAACCCCACTGGTCTGCTCGCCAAGGATGCAGGTACTTACCTGCTAGCCGACTGGAACCGGAGTACCCCTGGTTTCCATAGGCGCCTATGATATTTGGGCCCTACTTTGACCTCTGCTCTGCACCCGAACGGCTCTGTGTTGCTGTTGCTGGGTGTTTGGGGTTGACTTCAACCCCCAACGGTGGGCTGCCTATGCCCCAGAGACTGAACTTGTAAGTGCCTGACTTACCTGATAAACTAACTTGTATTTACCTCCCCCAGGAACTGTTGATTTTTGCAATGTTTCCACTTTTGAAATAGATTATTGCCATTTTTTGCGAAAACTGTGTACATTACTGATTTAATTTGAAGTTCCATATTTACCTATGCCAAGTAGCTTACAATTTATGTACTTACTTGAATTCTGAATCTTGTTGTTCTAAATAAATTAAGAAAATAATATTTTTCTATATAAAAACCTATTGGGCTGGAGTTAAGTCTTTGAGTGTGTGTTCTCATTTATTGCCTGTGTGTGTACAACAAATGCTTAACACTACCCTCTGATAAGCCTACTGCTTAACCACACTACCACAAAATAGAGCATTAGTATTATCTAATTTTGCCACTATCAACCTCTAAGGGGAACCCTTGGACTCTCTGCACACTGTCTCTCACTTCGAGATAGTATATACAGAGCCAACTTCCTATACCATCCATCAACTCTTTTCCAGCGACAGGGTATTTCTCTGAAATCTATTCTAAAGGTGAGGAATTTGGAGGTAGAAGTATTCACGTGAAAACGAGTTGCTTACCTGCTGTAATGATCCTTCTGGTGGGTACTCTATCTTTCTATAGATTCCTCACTAACCTGCCGTCCTCCCCGTTTGATTGATGAGTGTTAGAGAAAATGAATAGGGTTGCACTTGCTTTTTTCAGTACTGCACTTTTCTGTCAGTGTCAGTTTGTCCTCTCCCCTTGGTCGGTGCTATATGGCTTCAGTGAAGTCCTCTGACAACAATTCTGGTGTCAACACAAACCTCACTTTAAGACTATGATCTCCCAAACAAACTAACTAAATTATTCTTCATTTATCCCTCATTTGACGTATTCCAAACCCCATTTAACTACTATTGCATCTCTAATCCATTTCTACATACTCTTCCATCCTCCACCTCTCCTTTACTCATCCCAAACCTCATTTACAACTCTGATTTCCCTGTTAACACATCTGGATTCTTTCCTCCTCTATCCCTCCATTATTCTATTCAAACCAACTTACAGACTCAGATGTCCTCCGCTCAAATTAACTCATAACTCTGATATTAATACTAATGTACTCATATTTCCCTATACTAATCCACCACTAATCCTTTTGGGTTCCGGAGTAGCCTGCTATTCGCCGAAAAGTGCTTTGATGCCTTGTCAGGGGTAGTAAGCCCTATATAAATACTATTTCAATATTGAGAACATCAATATTGTGATACCAGTATACCAGTATATTGTGTCAAAAATGTTGCCTACAAAAATATTGAGTTTACATACTTTTTATGTAAACTGCCAAATTATGTTAAAAATATAGCTTAACCGAATATGGTAAGAAATAAGGTAAGCGTTTCAAAAAATTCATATTTATAAAAGTACATATCATTTATTATAATATTAAAATGCAAAGTAATATTATTAAACAATTGTGTATCTGATAGAGACTTCTAGTTGCAGATTCCTTACCTTAGAATTCCTCCCCCGGCGTCAGAGTGGATCCGGAGATTTTTCTTCGAGCAATACCCTTGCGCGTCGGTAGGTGGCGTCGTGGTCGCCGTGATGACGTCGGGAGTAGTACATAGACGCCGCCCTCGCGCAGTGACATCAGACTGGATCTGGAGTTCTTTTCTTTCGGCGCCACGCGCTGATCCGAGAGTGAGGTACCCTTGGCTATTTTTTGGTCGAATTCAACCGTTTTGTCGAACTTTTTTGGTCGAGGATGTCCCTGAAGACCGGGTTCAAGCCGTGCGAGGATTGCCACCGCATGATGTCGGTGACGGATCCTCATCGTGTTTGCCTGCGGTGCCTCGAGCGCAACCACGACCTGAAGTCGTGCTCCGAGTGTCGGGCAATGCATCCGAAGGCTTTGAGGGAACGTCCTTAAAGCTGATGGCGGCCCAGCACTCGACTCCGCGTAGGTCCCGATCTTGCTCGAGAGGAAGGTCTCGAGATCAGTCGCGGAGCCATCACCACTCGTCTTCTTCGAAGTCCTCGGGTTAAGGTAAGAAGAAGAAGAAGATGTTAAAGAAGTCCCATCGCTCTCCGACTTCACCCCGTCGCTCGGCCGACGCGCCACGGGACGAGCAGCCACGCACTAGGCCTCCATCCTCGGAGCCTACGTCTGGGTCGACTCTGCGCTTCCCCGAGTTTCCCGGAGCTGGAGCGACCCCCACCCAGCTCAAAGAGTTATACGAGGCCATGCGCCTCATCTTTGGGCATGCTGACCCCAATACGCCGCCTTCGGGCCCAAGGGGCTTGGCTGAGGGGCCTTCGGGTTCCGCGCTGGTGGCTTCGGCCCCGGCCACGGAGGTCGCCTCCGGATATGTGCGCGGATCCGCACCAATGCCGGTCACACAAAAGAGACCTTCCCCGGCGCCAGGTCGTTTATCGATGCTCCTGACTATCAACGTCGATCCAATTCTCTTTCCCGATGACTCGGAGCGGCGTCGGCCGACGCCGCCATGGGCTTCCGTGGGCCCTATTCACCGAGGTCAGATTCTGACCCATTTTCCTATTGGTACGAATACGGGGAGGAAGTGGAGGGGTCCCTGGACCCTTATGAATGCCAGGAAGACTCTACTATGGACTGGGCACAGGACTTGGGCGAAGCCAGTGGTCTGGATACTTCCCCTGACGCTGGCATGCTGTCTCCTCATACTTTGGCTATGGCGGAGGGAGCTATCTATAGTATGGTGGTTAGTAGGGCAACTGAGGTCCTTGGCCTTGAGCTACCTACTGTTGAAGTCAGGTCTAATTTCCTGACGGAGGTGCTTCAGCCTGGGGCTTCTACGTCTGAGCCCCTTCTCCCATTTAATGAGGCCCTCACTAATGTCCTTTTGGGTACATGGTCCAAACCCAACACAGGGGCTCCTGTGAACAGGACTATCGCTCGCCGCCATCGGCCTGCGACAAATGACCCAAAGTTCCTGTCCCAACATCCTACGCCTGAGAGTCTTGTAATCCAGGCGTCCTCTTCTTCTGGCGCGTTCCCTTCCGCACCCCCGGATAGGGAATCCAAAAGGCTGGAACAATTTGGTAAGAAGTTGTTTTCTTCCTCCAGCCTTGTGCTGCGGTGCGTGAACACTGCATGCCTTTTGGGCCGTTATTCCCACTCACTGTGGGATATGGTTGCGCAAGTCCTGCCGCAAATACCAGAGGAGGCCCGTGCTATAGTCTCCCAAGCAGTCAAAGATGGGAGAGACTGGGCAAAGTTCACGATCCTTTGTGGGCTGGATACGACCTACTCTCTGGGCAGATCGGTTGCAACAACAGTGGCCTTACAGCGCCATGCCTGGTTACGTACTTCTGGCTTCTCGGGGATGCCCAGCAGTCACCCATGGACATGCCCTTTGATGGCACCCGTCTCTTCGGATACAAAGCGAACTCGGCCATGGAGAGGTTCAAGGATTCCCGACCTACGGGACGGTCCCTTGGCCTTTCTTCTGCCACATGCCTCCTACAGTCTGCTTTTCGTCCCTTTTGTGGCCATGGAAGGGGAGCCCTGTTGTGTCCTCAACCCAGCCAACGGGCCATGCACGCTGGACAGCCTATGCATGGCTGGGGGCGCGGAATCCCACTTGGCCGTGGGACAGGGAACCAGCGGGTAGTCCAGTTCACCTCGGCCCCCACAGCAGCCTCCAAACCTTCCTAGTCCGTCCCCACACTCCCGCCCAGTTGGTGGCCGAATCCGCCATCACCTGCCCCACTGGGAACATATATCCACGGACGGGTGGGTTTTGCAAATAATTCGGAAGGGCTACTCCCTCCCTTTCGAATCTGCACCACTACACATGCCACCATCCTTCCATCACCTTTCGCAGGATCATTTGGTGCTTCCCCGCTAAACTTGCAGCTCTCTTGGCCAATGGAGCTATAGAAAGGGTCCCTGTGCCAGAAGTAGGTCGTGGTTATTATTCCCACTACTTTCTGATACCAAAGGACAAAGGCTTGCGCCCTATCCTAGTTCTTCGGGACCTGAACTACTTCCTCAAGAAGGAGAAGTTCAAAATGCTCACCCTGGCTCAGGTTCTGTCTGCCTTGGACCCAGGAGACTGGATGGTAGCGTTGGACTTGCAGGATGCTTATTTCCACATCCCCATCCTGCCTGCCCACAGATGTTACCTACAATTCGTGGTAGGTCACGAGCACTTTCAGTTTACCATGCTTCCTTTTGGCCTTACCAGTGCCCCTCGGGTGTTCACGTAAGTGATGGTGGTGGTTGCAGCTCATCTGCACAGCTTAGGGGTCTCAGTCTTCCACTACCTAGACGACTGGCTGTTGAAGGCGCCTTTGCCCCTGACAGTGGTCTCCCACCTTAAGACTACGCCAGACCTCCTGCACCAGCTGTGGTTCACTATCAATGTGCCAAAGTCACACCTGACTCCCTCTCAGACGCTCCCTTTCATCGGAGCTGTTGTGGACACAGTGCAGTTTCGGGCTTATCCTCCCAAAAAGCGAGTCCAAGACATTCAGGCTATGATTCCGATCTTTCAGCCTTGTCTTGGGTTTCGGTGAGACAGACTCTGAGGCTGCTGGGCCTCTTGGCCTCTTGCATCCTGCTAGTAACACATGCCACATGGCATATGCGGGCTCTGCAGTGTGACTTGAAGTTCCACTGGGCACAGCATCAGGGGAATCTCTCCGACATAGTCCAGATCTCGGAGGGGACTGCGAAAGACCTACAGTGGTGGCTTTCGAAACCCAATTGGGTCAATGGCAGATCCCTCTCCCTTCCCCAACCAGATCTCTCTATAGTGACAGATGTGTCGCTTCTGGGTTGGGGCGGCCACATGGGAGAGGCGGAGATCAGAGGTCTCTGGTCTCCGGCAGATTCGGGACTCCACATAAATATGCTGGAGCTCCTAGCGATCAGACTTGCGTTGAAAGCATTCCTTCCCTCTCTCAAAGGGAAAGTAGTGCAGGTGTTCACGGACAACACTACCGCCATGTGATACTCCAACAAACAAGGCAGGGTAGGCTCCTGGACCCTTTGTCAGGAGGCACTACGCCTCTGGACATTACTGGAACATCAGGACATTACCCTGATAGTTCAACACCTGGCGGGCTCTCAACGCCAGAGCCGACGACCTCAGCCGCTGACGCACTGTCGATAACGAATGGCGTCTCCATCCGGAGGTGGTGTGAGGTCTCTTTCTTAAGTAGGGAGAGCCTTGGTTAGATCTGTTCGCCTCCGCAGAGAACGCGCAATGTCAGCTATTTGCGTGTTGGAGTTTCCAAGGCAGCACTTACTCGGAGATACTTTTCGTCTTGAGTGGAACTCCGGCCACCTTTACGCCTTCCCGCCTATCCCTCTTCTGCCCAGAGTTCTCAAGAAAATCAAGAAAGACCAGGCCACAAGTCATCTTGGTGGCTCCGGACTGGACTCGAAGTGTGTGGTATCCAGAGCTATTGAGCATGTCCATCGATCCTCCACTCAAACTGCCTCTTCGGGGGGGATCTTCTGTTGCAGCAGCAGGGGACGGTCCTCCACCCGAACCTCTCCAACCTCCGCCTTCATGTGTGGAGATTGAGCGGCAACAGTTGACGGCATTTGCTCTTCCACCCGAAGTCTGCAATGTTATCTTGGCAGCCAGGCGTCCATCGACTAAAACTGTATACGGCTGTCGTTGGAATAAATTTGTGGCATGGTGCACCAACAAATCTGTTGACCCCCTTTCTGCCCCTCTTTCAGAGGTTCTTCTGTTCATTCCTTCTTTAGCCCAGCAGGGCTCTGCTTTGGGCACCCTTAAAGGGTATTTGTCTGCCATTTCTGCCTTTCTTAGGCTTCCTGATCAGCCCTCACTCTTTAAATCTCCTCTTGTGAGTAGGTTCTTGAAGGGGCTCACCCACTTATTTCCTCCCTCTCCCTTCATCATGCCTCAGTGGGATCTTAATCTTGTACTTATTTACTTGATGTGCACCCCCTTTGAGCCAATGCATAATTGTCCCTTGCGGCTTCTCACATTCAAAACTGTTTTTCTCATCGCTATCACCTCTGTTCACAGGGTGAGTGAGCTTCAAGCCCTTTCTTCCAAGCCTCCATACTTGTCTGTGCACCCTGACAAAGTGGTGGTAAGCTCTAGGGCTTCCTTCCTTCCTAAAGTGGTTACACCATTTCATGTAGGCCAGTCCATCACTTTGCCTACCTTCTATGCACCCCCACGAGGAGGAAGACTCCACCGTCTGGACCCAAAAAGAGCGTTGGCGTTCTACCTCAATCGTACTAAAGACTTCCGGGTGGACAATCAACTCTTTGTTGGCTATGCGGGTGCGAAGAAAGGGAAGGCGGTGGAGAAGCGTACCATCTCTCGATGGGTGCTTCTTTGCATCAAAATGTGCTATGCTTTGGCAAAAAAGCAACCTCCTGACGGCTTGAGGGCTCATTCTACTAGGGCCATTGCTGTATCCACTGCGTTAGCATGCGGAGTTCCTGTCCTGGATATCTGTCAGGCAGCTACATGGGCATCCCTGCACACTTTTGATAAGCATTACTGCCTGGATAGTCAGGTCCGTCGGGACGGCTACTTTGGTCCTTCGGTCCTGCAGGACTTTCTAGTATGATCTTAGTTTGCAGCCCACCACCGAGGATGGCATTGCTTGGGTATCTATTCTAAGGTAAGGAATCTGCAACTAGAAGTCTCTATCAGATGTACATGTTACTTACCTTCAGTAAGGAAATACCTGGTAGAGACATATTCTAGTTGCAGATTCCTTACCGCCCACCCATCCTCCCCACTTGCGAACTGATTTCTAGGGACAGGGTTTCCCCCTTTTCAGGTCCTTAGCTCTGGCGCACCAATCTCAGTGTTCTTAGCGGCTGAGCTCTGGCGTTGAAAGTCATTAAAAGAAACTGACGTCACTTCGCGAGAGCACTTTGTACTACTCCCGACGTCATCACGGCGACCACGACGCCTGCAGAGTCGACTGACGCGCAAGGGTATTGCTCGAAGAAAAATCTCCGGATTCAGTCTGATGCCTGGGGGGGAATCTGCAACTAGAATATGTCTCTACCAGATATTTCGTTACCGAAGGTAAGTAACTTGTACATTATTAATGCAAATTAAATGTAAATATATTTATGTATACATTCTTTAAAAACTATAAAAACACTAATTAAATCATTTCTTAAAAACATTAAATTAAAATGTAATAACTTGATTCAAATATAACAATCATATAACAAAACATATGGGAAACTATATTTAAAAATTAAATTAATATCAAAATAGCTTTAATTATTACTGCAAACTAAATGATATATACTTTAAACAAAATTAAAACAATTTTAAACAAGTTGTTAAACATAAGGTTTATATTACAATAACATAAAGGTAAAATGAACTTGAATTAACAATCATATCGCACAATCAAAAAATAAAATTAATAAAAAAGAAATAGAAAAAAAATATAAACACTAAATAAAAAAAGTCACTCAGAAACAACACTAACACAAGTGTCTGACTTCATACAAGTCAAATCTATTAATATAGCTGTATTATATCTCTCTTGTAAGTGAACGTAGGGAAAGTGTTGGTCTTAGCAAGTGTTCTAATTCCAGAACATTTTGAAAAAACTCTTATAAAACACATAACATCATAAAAACATTAAAGCTACTCAAGAAACACCAACCAAAAAACACTTTAAAATAAATTATAGATAAAACAACAAAGATTAAAATAGTAATTAAATAAAACAAAATGAGAACAAAAAATAAATTGAACATACATTTTAAAACATTTGTTAGAAATACACATCAGTAAACTAACATTTAATATATGATAAATAATTGGCATTACATTTATTTACATAATTACCAATTAAATAATTAACTTGCACAATTGAAAAAAAACATATATATATAATTGAATATCCCACCTATTTCCTTACAAATCAAACAACCTGTTAGTGAATTGTAAATTAGTAAGTACACTAGAGATAATAAGCACCAGCGCAGCACCAGGGGGAACTCACTGACCAGTTCCAGATTTCAGAGGAGACTGCAAAAGATCGACAGCACTGGTTACAGAACCACGATTCAGCCTGCAGGTGACCCCTCGCTTTACCTTACCCAGAGCTGACATTAGTGACCAGTGAGTCACTTCTGGGATGTGGGCAGCCGCCTGGGAGAGATGGTAATCAGAAACCTCTGATCTGCACTGAGTCCTGGCTCCATATCAACCTTCTGTATCTGAAGGCCGTCCACATGGCATTGAATGCCTTCTTTCTGTCCTGCAACGAGTCTAGGTTCGTGGGGGCTCCCAAGCCAAAGGGATGCAGGCAGAAGTTGTGTACCTGGACTGGGGGCTTGAGCTTTTGGCTGGCTGGCCACTTAGAGTTGGTGGCTCCCATAGTAATCGGTTACCTGCAAAGGAGAGGAAAGTAAAACAGCAGGGCTACTGTGGATGTGGAGCTGGTCTGTTGTGAAGGTTCTCCATGTAAAGGTAAGTCTTGATGGTGTCCAGGCTGGACACAAATAAGCCTTGGTGAGTGCAAGTGCTCCGGTAGTCACGGGGCTCCTAGAGGGTCTAGCATCTCGAAAGTCAGCAGAGAGATGGGGCTGAACTACTAGAGCCCTCAAACCTTTCCCTGACGTGCTGATCTCTTGGTTGGCCCAATGGCCAGCAACAGGGTGTTCGGGTCAGATGTGGTTGTGGTTGCAGTTGCAGGGGGATGGCTCCTCCACCCCATGGAGGATTCCACCTGGTTGTTGAAGCAGTGGAGAGTCCTCCACAGCTTTGGGAGAATGCACAGCTTTTGGACAAGTCTGGTAGGTGCAATTGTCGAGGTTCCAGAAGCAGGACCAAATGGGCTGGGGGGTTGATCCCCAGCAGTGAGGGAAGCCAGGGTTGCATATTAAAATTGGCAGGGACTTTGAAGCCCCTGGCCCTGATATGCTAAATGGCTAGCAATCCTGCTGGAGGAGGTGTGATCACCTCGCTCCGGAGCAGGCATTGCTTCTTACCTCTGAGAGCATGGGCTTTCATCTACACGGGTTCAGAAATGTGTCTGTGGTGGAAGGATGGTTGATACCAGTCAGCCACACACTAAGGGAGTAGTAGGTTTTCAGGGAGCATCTCTAAGGTGCCCTCTGGTTGCATGGCATACGTCCAATACTGGCATCAGTATGGATTGACACCAAACACCAGTATTTTCTGTGCAGCCATCATGTAGCTGGGTAACTCATAATGACCAGTGCCTAGTATATGTCCTCATCATTGCTGTCTGAACACTTGTACTGCCTAGTAATGTAACTAGACATTACAGGGGTACATCTGCTCATGCCGATGTACCCTCACATGTGATATAATGCACCCTGCCCTAGGGCACTAAGGACCATTGTAGGAGTGACTTCCATGTATTAAATGCAGCGGTCATGGGCATTGCACAAGGTGTGTGTAATGTTGTGTTTGCACCATTTCCAGTATTCTGCGTTGGCAGTCGGCATGCAGTTTGGGTGTGGGTCCCTTAGGGTGACATAATCCATGCTGCAGTCATTAGGAACCCTCTGTAGTACCCATGCCCTAGGTACCCGGAATGCCATTAACCAGGGACTTACAAGGGTGCTAAAGTCCTTGCCAATTGCATTACTGTTGAGCATTACCTTGTTTTAGGCAAAGAGCACTGGGGAACTGGTTATCAGGGACCCAGTGCAACTTCAGTCAAAAAGCAACCCGTTCGGGGGGCGTGGCTAAAATAGCCACCACATAGGAGCTTTTCCTCGGAGCTCTGCCGCGGACCGCAGCGCACGCCAGCCTGAGGACCTCTCTGCGTGCCCCAAGTGGGCCTTTGGTTTGCCCCCCAGGTCTGTGGGGGCCCCTGGATCGGCATGCTATGCTCGATCGCGCTTCAGCAGCCGGTGAGTTGCAGGTTGGGGGCACACGCTGCGGGCGCCTGTGATGCAGTGGCCTTCCCCGGAGGAGAAGAAGACCCGAGATGCTGAGTGAGTGTAAGGAAATGCCTCCTTGGCATGGTTACCCCCTGACGTTTTGCTTTTTGATGATGCCAAGTTATGATTGAAAGTGTGCTGGGACCCTGCTAACCAAGCCCCAGCACCTGTGTTCTTTCCCTAAACTGTACCTTTGTCTCCACAATTGGCACAGCCCTGGCACACATATATGTCCCATGTCAAAGGTACCCCTGGTACCAAGGGCCCTGTGGCCAGGGAAGGTCTCTAAGGGCTGCAGCATGTATTATGCCACCCTGGGAACCCCTCACTCAGCACATGCACACTGCCTCACAGCTTGTGTGTGCTGGTGGGGAGAAAAAGACTAAGTCGACATGGCACTCCCCTCAGAGTGCCATGCCTACAACCCACTGCCTGTGGCATAGGTAAGTCACCCCTTAGTCAATTCTTAGACATTGTAGTGCTGGGTAGCCATACTGAGCATATGGTCTGGGAGTTTGTCAGAAGCAAACTCCACAGTCCCATAATGGCTACACTGAATACTGAGAAGTTTGGTATCAAACTTCTCAGCACAATAAACCCACACTGATGCCAGTGTGGGATTTATGGAGAAATGCGCACAGAGGGCATCTTAGAGTTGCCCCCTGTATGTCAGCTCTGACCAGTCTGTGCCAGCCTGCCACTTCCAGATGAGTGTCTGACCACATAGGGTGAGGGCCTTTGTGTACTCTGTGGTCAGAAACAAAGCCTGTCCTGGGTGGAGGTGCTTCACACCTCCCCCTGCAGGAACTGTAGCACCTGGCAGTGAGCAGGGCACTCCAGCTAGTGGAGATGCCAGCCCTCACTTTTGGCAGCACGTCCTGGGAGATAATGATAAAAATAAGGAGGAGTCACCCCCTCAGCCAGGTCCACCCCTAAGGTGATCAGAGATGAAGTTCCCCCCTCCTTGAAAAATCTTATTTTGATGTATTTAGCCCAATACGGATAGGGATGTGCTCCCTTTCCCAAAGTGGGGGAGCACAAGGAGGGTGTAGCCATCCTCACGGACAGTAGCCATTGGCTACTACCCTGTGACCCTAACACACCCCTAAATTAAGTATTTAGGGGCGACCCTGAACCCAGGATTTGAGATACCTGACAACCTACAAAAAAGGACTGCTTAGGTGAAAAATCCCACAGAGAAGTAGGAATACGACAACTGCTTTGGCCCCAGCCCTACCAGCCTGTCTACAACTTCAGAGAACCTGCACTAGCGGCACATCTTGCAGGCCCAGCGACCTCTGCCGACTGAGAGGACTGCCCTGCACCTAAGAAGGATCAAGAAGTCCTGTGGACAGCGGACCTGTCCAACCAAGAAAGAAGAAACCATCTTTAAAGGGGCTCCCACCTCACTCAAGAAGCGCGAGTCACCACCATTGGGCACCCGACGCCCCTGGCCCGTGTCCAGAGAAACCAACGACCTAGAGAGGTTCCCCAGATGACTCCAACAACTTGTCCACCCTGGGCTGACCTCCCTGCACCCCCACAATGGTGTCTACAAAGGGAATCCCGAGGACCCCCCTGACTGCGACTGCCCGGGACGAAGATATCCGACACCTGGAGAAGCACTGCACCCGCAGCCCCCAAGCCTGTGAGAAACCACAGTCGGTGGCTGACCCAAGAAGCCCCCCTGTGCCCTGCCTGCAACGTCTGAGTGACCCCCGGGTCCCTCTATTGAATCCTATTAAAAACCTGATGCCTTGTTTGCACACTGCACCCAGCCGCCCCTGTGCAACTGAGGGTGTACTTTGTGTGCCGTGCCTGCTTGGGAAATCCCTCCCCCCAAGTGCTCCACAAAACCCCTCTGGTCTACTCCCAGAGTGTAGGAAAATGGCTCCCTGTTGCAGTTACCCCCCACTTTTTGCCTGATATTGATGCTGACTTGACTGATAAGTGTGCTGGGACCCTGCAAACCAGGCCCCAGCCCCAGTGTTCTTTCACTAAAAATGTACCATTGTTTCCACAATTTGCACACCCCTGGCACACAGATAAGTCCCTTGTAAAAGGTTCCAGTGGTGCCAAGGTCCCTGTGACCAGCGAAGTTCCCTAAGGGCTGCAGCATGTGTTGTGCCACCCTAAGAGACCCCTCACCTAACACATGCACACTGCTATTGCAGATTGTGTGTGTTGGTGAGGAGAAAAAGGCAAAGTCGACATGGCATCCCCCTCAGGATCCCATGCACACAACATACTGCCTGTGGCATAGGTAAGTCACCCCTCTAGCAGGCCTTACAGCCCTAAGGCAGGGTGCACTATGCCACAGATGAGGGTATAGATGCATGAGCAATATGTCCCTACAGTGTCTAAGTCTATTCTTAGACATTGTAAGCACAGTGTAGCCATATTAAGTGTATGGTCTGGGAGTTTGTCAAAAACTAACTCCACAGCTCCATAATGGCTACACTGAATAATGGGAAGTTTGGTATCAAACTTCTCAGAATAATAACCTCACACTGATGCCAGTGTTGGGTTTATTACAAAATGCACACAGAGGGCATCTTAGAAGATGTCCCCTGTATTTTACCCAATCCTTCAGTGCATGACTGACTGGTCTGTGCCAGCCTGCCACTGAGACGAGTTTCTGACCCCCTAGGGTGAGAGCCTTTATGCTCTGAGGCCAGAAACAAAGCCTGCACTGGGTGGAGGTGCTTAACACCTCCCCCCTGCAGGAACTGTAACACCTAGCAGTAAGCCTCAAAGGCTCAGGCTTCGTGTTACAATGCTCCAGGGCACTCCAGCTAGTGAATGCCCGCCCCCTGGACACAGCCCCCACTTTTGGCGGCAAGTCTAGAGGAGATAATGAGAAAAACAAGGAGGAGTTATCTGCCAGTCAGGACATCCCCTAAGGTGCCCTGAGCTGAGGTGACCCCTGCCTTTAGAAATCTCCCATCTTGGTTTTTGGAGGATTCCCCCAATAGGAATAGGGATGTGCCCCCATCCCCTCAGGGAGGATGCACAAGGAGGGTGTAGCCACCCTCAAGGACAGTAGCCATTGGCTACTGCCCCCCAGACCTAAACACACCCCTAAATTTAGTATTTAGGGGCGACCCTGAACCCAGGAAATCAGATTCCTGCAACCAACACAAAGAAGGACTGCTGACCTGAAAACCCTGCAGAGACGATGGAGATGACAACTGACTTGGCCTCAGCCCTACCGGCCTGTCTCCAGACTCAAAGAAACTGCACAGCGATGCATCCGACAGGGACCAGCGACCTCTGAAGACTCAGAGGACTGCCCTGAACCCGAAGGACCAAGAAACTCCAGAGAACAGCGGCAATGTTCAACGACAGCAACATCTTTGCAACAAAGAATCAACTTTTAAAGAACTTGCTATTCCCGCCGGAAGCGTGAGACTTCACACTGCACAATTAACATCTTCTAGTTGTCTATAAACTTCATTGTCATAATCAGTGCGGTTCATCACTACAGTGCTTCCTCCTTTATCAGCTTGTTTAATCATTATGTTTGCATTAGCTTTTAAGGTTTTTAGTGCTAATTGTTCTCTATAACTCAAATTAATTTTAGGTCTCCTCTTGTATTTACATCCCTTTACAGAATATTTGTCTAAATCATTACACACCAATTTATAAAACACTTCTATATTGTTATCTGTCACCAGTTTCAGAGTCCACCTTGATTTGCTCTTGAGGCCACTGGTAATCTGTAAATCTGGTGTAATATTGAGATCATTCAATACGTTAGATGCTGTGAGTGGTAAATCCTCTTAGTTAGTTATTGATAGAAGAGTAACCATATTATGCATGTCCTGGATCGATAGTTTACTCTGTATCACCCTACTATTTTGTCGGTCCCTACCTACTTCTTGCAACCCTGTTTGGTTGAAGTATTTCTCCAATTCAACTTCTAATATACTTGAAAAAATAATTCTTAGATTGACAGATGTTACCCATACTCGTTGGGCAATATCCTAGTCCCTATTTAAAAGTGTCACCATTTCTGGTGTCAGGACCTCATCGGATAAGTTAATCACAATATCCTGTTCCTGAAACTGCTCATGAGTTGGAATATTTTTTGGGTGATGACTAATATATGTTTGACAACAATGGGGCTAATTGTGACTTGAGATTATAAGATCTTTTGAATACTTTGTGAATGTAACATGTGGTTTGCATACACACACATGTGCATCAGAATCTTTTCTTTCAATATTCAACTAGGATATTACATAGTTTTTATAACATCAGATATTTACTCAGTATATAATACTAAACTATATTTGTAGAAGGGTCTCTTTTGAAAATATACTGGAGTAATTTCTTATATAGCAATAGGATTTTCTGACTAGTATGTGGTTTACACTATTTATATTTCAACATAGTGCTCTTATACTGTGCTGCTTAAGACAACACCTAGTGTATTCATCTATCTGGACTACGCTATTGTGACTGTATTACCATTAATATTTGCTTCCACTGGCAAAATATAAACATTTTGCATATCTTATTGTGGCAATTGAGTTAATGTATGGATTAGAGTAAACGTTGGCACAATGACGTATACGCGTGTGCACAGTACTAATATCTCATATCAATAAGTATTACACACAGAGGGATTAATTATTGTTTCAAAATGGCGTACAAATTTTGTTATTATGGATTCACGTTGTTTTCTATAGTCCGTTCTTAATTTTTCGAAGTTTGCAAGGACAGTCCGTTATTGATTTTAGCTAATGATGGCACATTGATGTATGCGTGTGTGCACAATATAAATATATCCCATGAATATTATGTACATAGGGTTTATTTACCGTTTCAAGATGGCGCAAGAACACAGTGGGTACGACTCACCTTGTTCGTTAATAGTCCATCTTCAATTTTGTGAGGACAGTCCGTTTTTGATATCGTTGACACAGTTGATTTAAGAGACAGCCAGGACCGCAGCACTTATGCGTACTCGCGGTCATGAAAACTGTTGGCGTTTTGGCGTACTCGCGAATTAACCAACTTAAGGGGCCGGTGCGTTTGATGTTGCATCTCAATTAAAGGCAGAGTATACACACGGTTACTTGGCTATAATTATAACCAACACATTAATTGACATTTCAGGTCGTTTGCTTACTTTACACATCGTTACTTTTACTGGGACTGTTCAGCAAAGAGTACTTCAACTAGGTAAGCGGTCACGTTACTGTTTACCGTTTGGGCCTTTTGGTATGTTTGCTTTCCGCTTGGCTATTTACAATATTCTTCCCCATTTCTTTGATACAGGAGCACTATTACTAACCATTCTTACAAAATAAGAGAGAGAATCTTCTGTGAGTAAGGGAATTCTTACAGAAGGTACAGCACAATGTGATTTTTTTCATCTCTTTTCTGCTTATATTTTTATAGGGTTGGGGTTAAACTAAATTTTTCACATATGTGTGTGCATGCACATCACCACACTCACAATTTATAATATATTATTTTATACTATTATTTGCACAAATATAAATATTTTTTTATTCTCATTTACCTTCCAACTTTTCCCTTCACAGATAGGCGGGCGTGGGGGTGAGCAGAGTTCTCACTAACTGCTTTCAACCCATCTCCAACCACATCTCCTCTTTCTAGGAAGTCTTCCACATGAGATCCAATGTAGGAGACGAAGGAGAGAGTATAATCATAGGATCACAGCCTGCCTATTTATAGCTCCCCAATTCCTAGCCAGTGTTTCAAAAGGTTCAAAAATCTCGTTCTCTTACAGTCCTTATGAGAATCTAGCTTAAAATTATAGATTAGAGAATTTTTCAATTCAACAAAGGAAGGAGGAATAATGCAAACCCATTTCCTACATATCTCCCTTCTTGCGACGAGCAGCATGTAGAACAACAGTTTAGCTCCATCTCTACCCATCTTCTGCGCCTCAAATGAGCAGCCGAAGATCACTGCCAACGGTCTTACCTTCGGGCTTGTGGGAAGTATTTCCTTAATTGCTTCACCCACCTTTAGCCAGAATTTACGGAGTAGGGGACAATCTACAAATATGTGTAGATCATCAGCTGATGCAGAACCACACTTCTTACACCTCACCAGGTAATCGTGTTTCAGCCTGGATAGCTTTGTAGGAGTCCAGAAAGCTCTGTGAATTTAAAATAAATTATTTCTTCTTAGTGTAGCAGGTTTGACTGTATTATAAAGAAGTGTAGTAGATACGTGCCAGAGATCTTTAGGATGAGGCTCCTGCAAGCATTCCCTACAGACTTCTTCCGGGAGGGTAAATTCACCATCGACGATATCCATTATCAGCCAATACCATCTAGCCACTTCTTTCTTGAACGGGGTATCCAGCTGCACCTGATCCTCCACACTACTAGTACATCCCACTTCCTCTGTCACATTCCTCGCCCAGCTCTCTATCTGGAGGTATTTAAATTTGGACAACCTTCCTCTTACCTCCATATTAAGATTTTCAAACTCCCTGACTTCTCCATTATAGCACAAATGCCTCCATTGCACTAGTCCTGCCTCTTTCAGTGGAATAACCAAGGCATCTTTAGTCCATTCCACGGAGCCAGGAGAGTCCCAAATTGGAGCATACTCACTGTAATACGACAAAATAATCACTACAGGGGTGTATTGATGGGGAAAGAAGGGCGCTCAAAGAAAAGGGTCACACAGTAACTAGAAGATGCCCTCATCTATTGCAGAACGAGATGAAGATCTTGTTATTTTGTCACGGATACTACAGGATTTAGATGAGGTGTCCAATACAAGTGTTTCCAGTGGTTTTAAAAGGAAATCACTTTGGACACCTAGAATGTTGGGTGTGAACTCTTTGTACAAATTTTATGATTTAGTATGTAAAGATTTTGATAATTATCTATTGAGAAATAGATTTTGGGATTCCTCCAAAAATAAGAATTTGAATTCTGATGAATTGGCTGCATTGAAATCTCTTAAACAAGAAAAAGATGTCATCATCAGACAAGCGGATAAGGGTGGAAATGTAGTCATTATGGATAAACTGGACTATGACAATGAGATTCTGTCACAATTGAATGATGGGACATGTTATGAATGTATAAATGGTAATCCCATTCCTACTCTGACACATAAGATCAATAGCAGATTACACGCTTAGTTACTACAGGGATTACTCAATAAAGATGAAATTTTATATCTCAAGGTGGATCATCCCAGATTTCCTTGCCTTACACTTTACCTAAAGTACATAAAGAACTACCTTTTCCACCACGTAGACCAGTTGTGTCTGGCATACTTGACCCTACTGAGACACTCTCTGAATATGTAGATTTCTTCTTACAACCATTGGTATATAACCTTCCATCTTCTATTAAAAATACCACACAGATTTTGAGTATTCTTAGTGACATAGATTGGGAAAGCAACATGCTATTGGTTACATTGGATGTCACTTCTTTATCTACTTGTATCAATCATGATTTTGGACAAATGGCTATTCAATACTTTCTCAATAGAAGATCTGCAAGCCTATGGGAACATACAGGCATGCTAATTGAAATGATGGATCTAATTCTCACAAACAATTTTTTTCTGTTTAATGGTAACTGGTTTCGTCAGAAACAGGGAGTGGCGATGGGCTCCAAATTCTCCCCCTCATATGCAAATCTTTTCATGGGGTGGTTTGAGGACAAGTGGGTTTGGGGCCCAGGGTCCACACAGTGGCAGACATATATCTTATACTGGGGCCATTACATAGACAATTGTTTGTTGATTTGGACAGGTGGTACGGAGAAATTGGTTGAATTTTGTGAATATTTGAACTCAAATACTATGAATGTCAAGTTCACTTATCAATTCAGTTCTGAAAGTATTGAATTTTTGGATGTGGAACTTTTTATTGTTAACAATAAGATCTAGAGTAGGCTTTTCTGTAAGGCCACAGCATGTAATGCTATTTTACACGCTAACAGTGCACACCCTAAACATCAGGCTATATCTATTCCCTATGGAGAAATGGTGAGTGCACAACGTAATTGCAGCTTAGATGATGAATTTCTGTCTCATATAGATGAGATGGGTAAGAGATTTGTTGCTCGAGGTTACCCCAATAATGTTATCAGGAAAGCACAACAACGGGCAAGATAATTGAAGAGAAGTGATACTTTAAAAATGAAGGGTTGTCAGAAATCTGCAACGGAATCTAATGAGGTTCGATTTGTAACTGACTATAATGATGCATCATTGACTCTGAGGAAATTTATGATAAAACATTGTGATACACTGCTCCAGGATGAGACACTAAAGAATGTAATACCAACAAGTTTGTTCACATCTTATCGTAGATGTGTAACTTTGAGGAATATCTTTAGTCCAAGTTTTACTGCTACTATGCCTACTAGAACTTGGCTACCGTTACGAGGGGTAGGTTTCTTTAAATGTGGACATTGTGGTGTGTGTCGTTAGGCATGCCACAATATCAAGGAGTTCTCTACTTTTGGACAACAGGTGTTTAAAATTAACTTAACAATTGATTGTAATACTTCATTTGTGGTGTACCTGATACGTTGCAGATGTACCCGGATTTACTTTGGAAGTACTATACGTCCATTGAGAATCCGGATCAGTGAGCATATTAGATCACTTAAAAATTGTGATGTGAGTTATCCTATTGTGTCACATATGGTAACATGTAATTCACAGGAAGTACATAAGAGCTTTTGAGTTCTTTGGTTTTGAAAATGTTCCTAGGAATCCCAGAGGGGGCAATAGGGAATTGGTCTTATGTAGAGTAGAAGCACTGTGGATTATGAGACTACGGGCGGTGGAGTTGGGACTCAACTCTGACAGAGAGTTAGAATATTTTTTGGGAGACTAACAATGTTTAACATCAACTGATGTCACTTACAACAATATCTGTATGTACATATATGGTGTTTAAACTTTTCTGTCTTTCTTAACTTTATTGAACCTAACGCAACGTTTTGTATATTCTGGTATACTTGTGTACGGTAGTTGTATGTATCAGTACATGTATATACTTTTCATGTTTTTGAATATGGATCCAATCTATACCGGTAACACTTGAATCAAGAACCAAAATCATCTTTAAAATAAACATCCATTTCATTTCCATGGTAGGTTGGGTTCTTATCATTCTATGACGTCTTATATTTGATTAATTTATCTTCCCACACTTTCTTGTGTAGTCTCTGGAATGAGCTGTTTTATTTATTATTTCTCTACCCGTGTTGATTGGGGTGATTTACTTTTTCATTAGATTCTCATATATTGCACTCATAGCGTACTAGCTACAACTGCAGTATCCACAACGAAATTTGAGCCTGTTGCTCTTATTTTTACGCTCGTGTTGTTGATTCTTTTCAGTTTCTATGATACTGGCGATATATAGAGGAACATTTGTGTTTATGTATTGCGGCTAGCTGACTCGCAGTGGTTTTGGCTTGCTGTTTTCTATTTCAATGATCATAGCGATAGTCCGTTGTCTGTTTCCATGATGCTTGTGTATATATAGTGACTTCCGTGTTTGTCTGACCGCAGCTAGCGTACTCGCAGTCATTTTGGCGTATGGATTGGAGACGCCGACTGGGGGTTCCGTTTATTTAGGGTAAGTTTCGACTTTGCATGTAACGAGCGGTTATTTTGCTATACTGTTTATGGCAAATATAATTTGTGGGACTTGATAGCTTTACGACAATCTTTTGGGATAATTTCCTCCACAGCTCGTCTAGATAGCATATGTGGCACTTTTGAGAACGTGAATATATGTGCATGAAGCATGTAGAAGGTACTATTGACCGATTATTTGATCTTTGAGTAAAATATATTATACCTAATTTGGTGCTGTCAATGTTAATTTAATTTGGTTTACATGTATGTCTTTTTAAGCCGGACACGGATCTTGTTGCGATAACTACTGTTAATTGTGGAGGATTACTATTTTTGGAAGAACGTTTTTTCGAGGTAACTGGATTTGTAGTGTGATTTCACTTTTTGATGGGATTACACAATGTTTATGTGGTATGTGGTTTCCTGCATGGCATCTGGACTCTTTTCTTTCATTTGGTGTCAATGGTACTTTACACTATTGTTGGGGTTATATAGTCGTTATAATTTAGGGGAATTTGGTGAGATCATGTTGTATCATACATGATGTTCGCGTGCACTTGATGGCTTTCTATAACAGGACACAGGGTTTTTTCTAAATAATAAATGGACAACTAATGTAATTGTGTCTTGTTTATGTTTCATTTGGTGACATAACTTATATACATAGCTCTCTTTATATCTACTTTTGTTGTTGCTTTAGGCGTTCGGGGACATCTTTTGACTATTTCTTTCTCTTCCTTTCTGTGGGTTTTTTTACTTACTATGGGTTCTTTTATCCTCTACCCATTGTAGTATCTGAGTATTTTGTTTCTTTACTCAAGTGATTTGTTTATATAATTTACAGCCCTCAAGAAGTCTTTGGGATTACTCTCCTGTGACGAAACACGTGTTGGCTTTGTTTAGCTTCAAAATACCTTGTGAATTTCTGAGGATTGGATTTGCTGGGACTTCAGCTTCATGAGGATTCTTCTTCAATAAATCTTAAGAATCTGACTACACATCAATGAACTGATTGTTTGCCTATCGTTGATTATGTATTACTTTATTGTGATAGTGCACTTGTAATATTATCACATTTGTTTGAGTACCTCACGCAGATGTTTCACTGTAATACAACAACCGTGTGTGTTCTTAAAGAACTTAGGGTCCCTAAACTTAGACAAAAAACTTTTCTGTACCTCCTGTCCCTCCATCATAGCAATCAACACCTACCCCAACTCTGAATGATCTAGTAGGTTAAGAGTCTGCCTTACATCCTTCAACAGAAAAGCCCATGCATAATACTGCAAGTCCGGAACCACCAGACCATCTTTCTTCCTTCTGAGTTTTTTCCACCATATACGAACACCTTTGGATGCCCAAATAAAGCTGCTAATTTTCCCTTGAAGCTTCTTTAAAGCAGCCTTGTTATACATTAATGGCAATGAGTTAAAAATAAAGGTTAATTTGGGTACAATCACCATCTTTACGACATTAATCTGCCATTAGTAGATCCACCTCCCTCATAACTCGACCAAGATTTATTTCCGCCGTTTTACATATATCATGCGTTATAGTAATCCCCGGATATTTAACTTCTTCCTTTACACTCACTGAATTGTTTACTTCCATATTCCACACCATAATTTCGGTCTTTTGATTATTAACTGCATAACCAGAAATTCCCCCAAAATCTTCCATTAACCCTTCTAGAACTGGTTTGGCCTGACTTAAATTAGAAGTGTAAATCATTAGATCGTCTGCACATAAAGAGACCTTTCTGACTAGATTCCCGCTTTTAAAGGGGGGTATTCTCATATCTCTCCTAATTCAGCTAGCTAATGGCTCGATATAGAGATCAAACAATAATGGGGATGATGAACACCCCTGTCTCGTCCCTCTTTCTATTTTTACCAGAGGAGTGAGCAAACCATTAACCAACATTCTTGCACTGGGATCATGATACATTTTTTTGTAATGTTCTAATAAATTGCCTTCCAAGGTTTTAAAATTCACATACCATAGTCAAATAGCGCCTGTTAACTCTATCAAATGCCTTTGTTGCATCCACCATTACCACAGCCAAAGGCACACGTAGACTAGTGGCTAAATCCGTCAACCCTACCAGCCCCGGTGTTAATTTGTGCAAATATCTTCCGTTCAAAAAACCTTTCTGATCTGTGTGTATGATCTTCCCCATAACCATCCCTAATATGTCGGCCAGAAGTTTTGCAAACATTCTATAATCACAGTTTAACAATGATATTGGACGATATGATTCACATTTCCTAGGGTCTTTACCAGGTTTTAAAATTAACGTAATAATAGCTTCTTTCCAAGAAGGAAGGACATTCTCATTGCCCCCATAATATTATTACATAGTTGCTTTAAAACTCCAAGAATACTGCTACCCAAAGCTTGATAAACCTCAATGGGTAACCCATCTGATCCTGATGCCTTCCCCAGTTTACCAGAAAGAATGGACCGTTCTATCTCGATCTGCTTAAACGGCTCATTAACCACACTTCTTTCCTCTTGATTCAAGGTGAGTAATTCTAGTTCCCCAAGCCATCCCCTCATTACCTTTGAAGGGGTGTCTAAGTCTTCCGTATATAATTCCTTAAAGACATTAAAAAATCTTGCTTCCACCTGCTCCCCACCTTCCCTAATCTCACCCAAATCTTCAGCTCGAATTTCTATCACCCGATTTCGGACAATATTTGATTTTAACTTGCCAACATTTTACTATTGTTCTCACTGTACTCAAAGTGGGCCACTCTATTAGCCTCACATCCCAATCTAATCCTATGATCTAAAAGAGCTGCCAGCTCCAGACTAGCTGTCTGTCGTTGCCTATATAACTCATCAAATTCTTCTCCGTGATCCATACTTAGCATTCCCTGCTCAGACTGTCTTATTTGATTCTCTAACCTGCTTATTTCTTCATTATATAATTTCCCCCTATATGCGTCTATCCTGATCAGTCACCCCCTCAGAAAGGCCTTAAAGGTATCCCAAACTGTCGCTAAGGAGGCTGAACCCATGTTTATCCTAAAAAATTCTTCTGTCTCCGCCCGCAATTCCATAACCACCTCATCTTCCAGTAGCAATTTTCTATCTAAAGTCCACCTTTTTTCACTCCTTTTCATTGGTAGCCTAAGTTGTAAACTGACCACCGAATGATCTGATAAATGAGCACCAATATGTGTTACGGCCTCAACATAATCTTTCAAGTCACTATCCAATAGAAAATAATTGATTCTGGACTGATGCCGATACTACTTATTATAAGAATAACCTCTCTCCGACCCCTTCTCATCCCTCCAAACATCATATAATCCCCATTGGGCCATCATTACCTGAATCTGAACCTGCAGTTTCTCATTCACTCTAGACCTGCTGCCCGACGATCTAAGTCATAATTCAATAGAACATTGAAGTCTCCCGCCCATATTATAGGATCCGAATATTGCAGAAGAAGATCTGACACTTCCCTCAATGGTCCTATATCATCTCTATTTGGACCATAGTATCCTACCAACGTAAAGACATACTCAAAAGCAGACAACTTCCCCAACACCCATCTCCCAGATGTATCCATAGGGCCCTCAACAAAAGGAATGTTAGCATGGTTCTTAATTAAAACGACCACCCCCTTACTACCACTCGTGCAATTAGAACTAGCTATCTGCTGTATCCAACTACATGGCTTAAAGACTTCAAAACATTCTTCTTTAGAAAGATGAGTCTCCTGTAAAACCTACACATCAAACGGAGCATCTTTCAAGTATTGCACCAACCTTTTCTGCCTACTCTTTACCCTAAGACCGTTAACATTTCAAGGTAGGAGTTTCAAATTCTTCACTGCCATCTTCTAAAATAGATACCAAATCCAATCTTACACCCCCTTCCCTCTTCCCCTCCCTCTCTCTAACTACATCAATGAGGATCTTTTTTTCCTTTTTTCCCCTTATGCTTCCCACCCAGTGTTCCCCACCACAACCCCTCTTCATACCACCCAGCCCTACTCCTCCCCAGGGAACCAACCCAATCTTTTAATCTGACAATATGTCAGAGGAGGGTCACCGTACCTGAATTGGGGCATCTTCCCCCCTAACTAAACCTCCAACAAAAAAACCTTAAACCAGACCTTTCCCATTCCCGCTCCCTTTCTCAATTTTCCTGATCAGTTCGTCTACCTCCTTCCAATCCGTAAAGTTATAAATTTTGTTATTCACCATGATCCTTAGGGAAGCAGGACATTTTAACTGTGCTGTTGCCCCAAGCTTTTTTAATGTGTCTATTCTTTTACCCAGCTTCCACTGTTTATTTAAAGTCACAGACGCTAGGTCTGACCTAATTTCAAACGGAGATCCATTCACTGACAAGGATTTATTTTTTAATGCCAGGGCCAAAATATGGTCCTTCAATGTATATGTTTGGAAGTAAACTAAACTTTTTCTTGGTCTATCCCTATGGGAGGGCATTTTCGCCGGAACCCGATGCACCCTTTGAATATCTTTGGCAGTGTCCTCTTCTGATCCTTCCACCTTTACTTCCTGCTTTATTAGTCGAGCCATAAAACCTTTTAAGTCACCTTCTTCCAAACCTTCCGGGACTCTGAGAAGCCTCAAATTGTTCCTCCTCTGATTATTTTCCAAGGATTCCAGCTTGGCCGTTACCCCTGCCTCCCCTTCTTTTAGATATTTTATTTGCTCTTTATTTTCCTCTACCACCATCCTTAACTCACCAACCTCCTCCTCCAGAACGGCCGTCCGACCTGCAAGCTCATCGATTTTCTTCCCTAAGTCTTCACAAAGACTCCTAATCTCCGCCTGATTAGCATTAGAGGTCTCACAGCCACCCTTTAGTTCCACAGATAATGCCTTCAACATAGCCGCAATAGAATGTCCATGATCTTCCCCGGATGGCTGGAGATATTGCCCTGCATTTATCTCTTCTTGAATCCCTACAGGCCTTCTAGATGGTGAAAATTGCGGCACATCTCTTCTGTGTGCCCAAAAATCTGAGCTTACGTCCTCCAAGCTAGCAGCAGGTACTAACTTGTCCACCTCTTGCATGCCCACACCCCCAGTCGACATTTTAGGGGACCCTGGCAATACCCCAAAATAGGTCCTTACAGACGGAGTAACCCGGACTTTCCTATTAGTCAAACCTCCACCACTATTGACATTCAGTCTCTTTTTAACAGTACTATTACTTTGCTCCACCTTACTTCTCAATATAGAAGGTTTCTGGAGGCGGTCCAAGCTCTCAGGTTCTACTCTTTTCAGCACTCCACAGGGAGTACGTTACTTGTCCCAAACCATTTTTAAATACCACCTTCCCCCCCTTCCTTTCTGGCCCCAACCACCCCTCTTGCCTTGTCCACCATATGGTCTAGATAAACTGTTGTACCATTTATATGTGAAATAGCGTCTTCCCAGCACACAGAACCTCCAAATCCTTTAGAGCGCTGTTTTCCCCCTTCTGCACCTAAATCAAGCAAGTCAAGCAAGTAGTCGCTGTACCTTGGAATCCTCTGAGTCCTCCTCTTCTTTCCCACTAATTTGAGCCCTGTGCTGGCTCTGCCATAGTTTCCCCGGTAGGAAATGCAAGCTGCCGCCTCCCTGACACGAAGCAGCTCCAGGGAGGCCCGCAACAGCGGGCCAACCCTCTGCTCCTGTGCGTCCCGTGTCCCAGCCAGCTCCTCCGCCACGTTCACTCCTGCCAACCGCCCAAAAAACGGATCTCCAGTTGAAAATGCCGCCGGCAAATCAAGCCTCCATGTCCCCGGTAAGTAAAGCTGCCTTTATTTCATTTTTAAATTCCGCGATATGGAGCCCTCCGCGACCGGCTCCTTTAGACAGCCGCCATGTTCCCCTTCTTTTGTTTTATATTGTAGAACTTGATTATGAACAATTACTTTTACAACTACTGACATAGTTTTCCTTTCTTTCAAGGTAACAAGCTGTGCATGGGTTCCTGAGAGTAGTCAACTTTTTACTGGCAGCAAATGTGGCGTCATCAATGCATATTTGAATCGATTTACAAACAATATGGTAGGTATTTCAGCTAAGATGTCTTTATATGTTTCTAGCTTTGAAAATTCTTTGTATGATTGTGGAAAACTTTTTACAAACACATTATCATGAGTATCTGATAGAGACTTCTATCTGCAGATTCCTTACCTTCGAATTCCCTGGCGTCCGCTTTAAATCTGGACTTTTTTCCTGAGCAGTAACATAAGTGTGCCGCCAGGTGGCATAGTTTGAATCTGCGTGCGTCTTTCGGCTCCACTTAACGTCGTCCGCATCCTTGGAGCCGTCAGTGATGTCACAGTCACCTATACAGGCACCACCCTGGGGCACGTGCGTCAGTTCTTTTCCTTCCACGGCGGTTAAGTGCAGGTCTGGGATCGAGCTACTCCATGCTTTCTTTGGCAAGCCTTTTTTCGACCCTTTTGTCAAAGATTTTTTGTCTGTGCGAGATGTCCTTGAGGAAGACGGGGTTTCAACCTGTGTGGTTTCTGCGATCGCGCCATGTCGTGATGGACCCCCACCAGGTATGTCTCTGGTGCCTCGACAGAGACCACAACTTGAAGTCGTGCTCCAACTGTCGGGCCATGGCCCCAAAAGCTTTGAGACAGCAGTCTCTGAAGGTCGGTAGGACGCGACTCCTAGGAGGTCACGGTCCCGCTCAAGGAGGAGGTTGCGGGACTGCTACAGGAGCTACAAGTCCTCTTCTTCTCATTCGAGGTCTTCCGGGGAAGAGGCACAAAAACAAGAAGAAGTCCAAGTGACTTTGACTTCGCCACGTCGGTCGGCCGACGAGGCATCTCAGGAATGTCAACATTATGAGCATGGTTCTGCGGAGCAGATGCCAGTGCCGACTTCGCGTCTCCCCCCCATCCGGGACTCGGAAACACCCCAGCTAAATTGTAAGATTTTTATGAAGTAATGGACTTCGTATTTGAGCGGGCTGCCCCTGTGGGTGTGTCTATTGGCCCAGCCGGGTCAGCAGGGGCCCCATTGGGTTTAACGCATCCGGACCCATGCCCGTGGTGCAAGCCCCATCCTCATTCTGGATGATCTGGAGGTAGAAAGATGGCGTACGACGCCGATTCCGACTTCGACTATGCCAACACGGCTCAGATCAGTGCCTGAGGCTTAATCGAACAGCCAGGCACAGGTGAGGAACGGGAGGGGTCTGAAGACCCTTTAGGGTATGATTTGGAGCAGGACTGGTATGAGGATCTCGGGGAAGCCAGTGGACTGGATACTTCTCCAGATACTGGCATGCTCTCATCTCCTTCTGTGGCTATGGAGGAGGGAGCTTCATATGCCATGGTGGTGCGTAGAGCAGCTGAAGTCTTGGACCTAGAGCTGCCTATGGTGCCGGTCAGACTAACATCCTGACAGAGATGTTTCAGCCAGGGGTTGCTACATCGGAGCGGATGTTACCCTTCAACAAAGCCTTTACTGAAGTCCTGCTGGGGACGTGGTCCAAACCCAAAACCAGCTCCTACTGACCCTTGTTTGTTCACCCAATACCCCACCCTGGAGAGCTTGGTGGTCCAAGCCTCACTTCCCATGGTGCCTTACCTTCCGAATAGGGAATGCAAGAGGATGGACACACTTGGGAAGATGATGTTTTCTTCATCCAGCCTGACATCGAGGTCCGTAAACACATTGGGGGTTATTCTAACTTTGGAGGAGGTGTTAATCTGTCCCAAAAGTGACGGAAAAGTGACGGATTTACCACCATCCGTATTACGAGTCCATTATATCCTATGGAACTCGTAATACGGCTGGTGGTATATCCGTCACTTTACCGTCACTTTTGGGACGGATTAACACTCCTCTAAAGTTAGAATAACCCCCATAATGCCTATTAGGCCATTTTCCCCATACTTTATGGGATATGGTGGCACAGGTGCTTCCCAAGGCCCCGGAGGGCTACAGGACACTCTTGTGCAAGCTGTCAAATATGGGAGAAATGCAGCCAAGTTTACGATTCGGTGTGGTTTGGACACGACCGACTCGCTGAGCAGGGTGATTTCATCAACAGTGGCCCTTCGTCGCCACACCTGGCTTCGTACGACTGGCTTTTCTGGGAATGTGCAGGCAAACCTGATGGACATGCTGTAGGAAGTTGGCTCTGTATATACTATCTCAAAGTGAGAGATAGTGTTCACAGAGTCCAAGGGTTCCCCTTAGAGGTTGATAGTGGAAAAATTAGATAATACTAATGCTCTATTTTGTGGTAGTGTGGTCGAGAGGTAGGCTTGTCAGAGGGTAGTGTTAAGCATTTGTTGTACACACACAGGCAATAAATGAGGAACAAACACTCAAAGACTTACTCCAGACCAATAGGTTTTTATATAGAAAAATATATTTTCTTAATTTATTTTAGAACCACAAGATTCAAGATTTGAGGTAAGTACATAAAATGCAAGGTACTTCACACAACTAAGTATAGAACTTTGATTTAAAACAGTAGTACACACAATTTTGGTTAAAATGGCAATAAGCTATTTTAAAAGTGGACACAGTGCAAATATAAAAAGTTCCTGGGTGAGCTAAGTAATGGTTAGTTTTTGCAGGTAAGTAAAGCACTTAAACAGTCTGTCTCCTGGGTATAGGCAGCCCACCGTTGGGGGTTCAAGGGAACCCCAAAGCCACAGCACCAGCAACACAGGACCAGTCGGGTGCAGAGGTCAAAGGAGGGCCCAAAACACATAGGCACCTATGAAGAACAGGGGTACTCCGGTCCTAGTCTGCTATCCCTCCATTGAAAGAATGGCTGGTGGAGGATCATTTAATCTTTCTCCGCAAGAAAGTTATGGCTCTCTTGGCCAAGGGAGACATAGAAAGGGTCCCGATGTCAGAAGTAGACAGTGGTTGTTATTCCCGCTACTTTGTGATTCAAAAAAAGGAACAATAGTCTTCGCCCTATCTTGCATTTAATGGACGTCAATCTCTTCCTCTAAAAGGAGAAACTCAAGATGCTCACTCTTTCTCAGGTCTTGTCTGCACTAGACCAAGGAGACTGGATGTTAGCGATGGACTTGCAGGATGCGTATTTTGTCATCCCCATCCTACCGGTCCACAGGCATAACTTGCGGTTCAAGGTGGACCATGTGCACTTTCAGTTTACAGTGCTCCCCTTTGGTCTCAACAGTGCCTCTCGGGTGTTCACCAAGATAATGGCGGTTGTAAGGAAATGCTTCCTTGGCATGGTTACCCCCTAACTTTTTGTCTTTGCTGATGCTTTGATGATGCCAAGATATGATTTGAAAGTGTGCTGGGATCTTGCTAACCAGGCCCCAGCACCAGTGTTCTTTCCGTAAACTGTACCTTAGTCTCCACGATTGGCACAACCCTGGCGCTCAGGTAAGTCCCTTGTAACTGGTACCAAGAGCCCTGATGCCAGGGAAGGTCTCTAAGGGCTGCAGCATGTCTTATACCACCCTAGGGACCCCTCACTCAGCACATGCACACTGCTTCACAGCTTGTGTGTGCTGGTGGGGAGAAAATGACTAAGTCGACATGGCACTACCCTCAGAGTGCCATGCCAACCCCACACTGCCTGTGGCATAGGTAAGTCACCCCTCTAGCAGGCCTTACAGCCCTAAGGCAGGGTGCACTATACCACAGGTGAGGGCATATGTGCATGAGCACTATGCCCTTACAATGTCTAAGCAAAACCTTAGACATTGTAGCTGCAGGGTAGCCTTAAGAGTATTTGGTCTGGGAGTTTGTCAAACAAGAACTCCACAGTTCCATAATGGCTACACTGAAAACTGGGAAGTTTGGTATCAAACCTCTCAGCTCAATAAATGCACACTGATGCCAGTGTGCAATGTGTTGTAACATACACCCAGAGGGCATCTTAAAGATGCCCCCTGAATACCTACCCGACTTCTAGTGTAGGCTGACCAGTTTCTGCCAGCCTGCCATACACCAGACATGTTGCTGGCCACATGGGGAGAGTGCCCTTGTCACTCTTTGGCCAGGAACAAAGCCTGTACTGGGTGGAGGTGCTTCTCACCTCCCCCTGCAGGAACTGTAACACCTGGCGGTGAGCCTCAAAGGCTCACCCCTTTCGTTACAGTGCCCCATGGCATCCCAGCTAGTGGAGATGCCCGCCCCTCCGGCCACTGCCCCCACTTTTGGCGGCAAGGCTGGGGGAGATAATTAGAAAAACAAAGAGGAGTCACCCACCAGTCAGGACAGCCCCTAAGGTGTCCTGAGGTGACCCCTGCCTTGAGAAATCCTCCATCTTGAGTTTGGAGGATTTCCCCAATAGGGTTAGGGATGTGCCCCCCTCCCCACAGGGAGGAGGCACAAAGAGGGTGTAGCCACCCTCAAGGACAGTAGCCATTGGCTACTGCCCTCCCAGACCTAAACACACCCCTAAATTCAGTATTTAGGGGCTCCCCAGATACCAGGAAATCAGATTCCTGCAACCTGAAGAAAGAAGAAGGACTGCTGACCTACAAGTCTGCAGAGAAGGAAGAAGACAACAACTGCTTTGGTCCCAGCCCTTACCGGCCTGTCTCCAACTTCGAAAACCTGCTCCAGCGACGCATCCGACAGGGACCAGCAACATCTGAAGCCTCAGAGGACTGCCCTGGACTACAGGACCAAGAAACTCCCGTGAACAGTGGCACTGTTCAAAACCAGGTACTTCCTTGCATCAAAGAAGCAACTTCCAAAGACTTCACATTTCCCGCCGGAAGTGTGAGACTCTACACTCTGCACCCGATGCCCCCAGCTCGACCTGCAGAAAACCAACACCTCAGGGAGGACTCCCCGGAGACTGCGAGCCTGTGAATAACCAGAGATGACCCCCTGAGCCCCCACAGCGACGCCTGCAGAGAGAATCCAGAGGCTCCCCCTGACCGTGACTGCCTGTAACAAGGGACCCGACGCCTGGAACCAACACTGCACCCGCAGCCCCCAGGACCTGAAGGAACCGAACTTCGACGCAGGAGTGACCCCCAGGTGCCCCTCTACCTTGCCCAGGTGGTCGTTGTCCCGAGAAGCCCACCCCTGTGCCTGCCTGCACTGCTAGAGAGACCCCCGGGTCCCTCCATTAAAACCTATACAAAACCCGACACCTGCTTTGCACACTGCACCCGGCCGCCCCTGTGCCGCTGAGGGTGTGGTTTGTGTGCCTACTTGTGTCCCCCCCCCCCCCCCAGTGCTCTACAAAACCCCCCTGGTCTGCCCCTCGACGACGCAGGTACTTACCTGCTGGCAGACTGGAACCGGAGCACCCCTGTTCCCCCTAGGCGCCTATGTGTTTTGGGCACCTCTTTGACCACTGCACCTGACTGGCCCTGAGCTGCTGGTGTGGAAACTTTGGGGTTGCCTTGAACCCCCAACGGTGGGCTGCCTATGCCCCAGGACTGAGACTTGTAAGTGTTTTACTTACCTCCTAATCTAACCTTTACTTAACCTCCCCCAGGAACTGTTGATTCCACTTTGAAAATAGCTTATTGCCATTTTTACAAAGACTGTACATGATATTGTTTTCATTCAAAGTTCCTAAAGTATCTAAGTGAAGTACCTTACATTTAAAGTGTTTGTTGTAAATCTTGAACCTGTGGTTCTTAAAATAAACTAAGAAAATATATTTTCAATATAAAAACCTATTGGCCTGGAGTAAGTCTTTGAGTGTGTGTTTCTCATGTATTGCCTATGTGTGTACAACAAATGCTTAACACTACCCTCTGATAAGCCTACTGCTCGACCACACTACCACAAAATAGAGCATTAGAATTATCTGCTTTTGCCACTATCTTACCTCTAAGGGGAACCCTTGGACTCTGTGCACACTATTTCGTACTTTGAAATAGTATATACAGAGTCAACTTCCTACATTGGTGGATCAGCGGTGGGGTCTAAGACTTTGCATTTGCTGGACTACTCAGCCAATACCCGATCACACAACTAAATTCCCAAAATTGTTATTAGAAACTAATTTTTGCAATTTGAGCTATTTCTGTAAATTTTTTAAAGTCCTGCTAGGGACTTGTGTAAGTCCCTGTTAGCATTTCCTTTAGAGTTTAAAAGTTTTGTAAAAGTTTGGATTAAGTTCTAGAAATAGTTTTAGATTCTTAAAAAGTATCCCAACTTTTAGAAAAATAATGTCTAAGAGATGGTGTTGGAACTCAACCTCACCCCTTACCTGCAACTAAGGATGTCAGAGTTAAGGACTTTCTGTAAGCTCAAACATATAAAAACTAGGTCAATCCCTACCAAAGTACAGCTCCAGGAGCTCTTGGCAGAGTTTGCAATAGACCACCCCTCTGAAGATAACCTTACAGAGGGGGAAACTAGTGACCTGGAGGATATTTCCCTCCCTCGTGTCCTAGTTAGGGAGACCAGGGTCCCTCAAGCCCTGACTCCACAAGTGATAGTCAGAGATACTGGTTCTCCCACAGGGGAGTCCAGTAACTCTGGAAGCATTGAGGGCAGCCTCAATGAAGATGACCTCCTGTTAGCCAGGATGGCCAAAAGATTGGCTTTGGAGAGACAGCTGCTAGCCATAGAGAGGGAAAGACAAGAGATGGGTTTAGCTCCCAACAATGGTGGCAGCAACTTAAATAGGGTCAGAGAGAATACTGACATGCTAAAGATCCCCAAAGGGATTGTAACAAAATATGAAGATGGTGATGACATCACCAAATGGTCCACAGCTATTGAGAGGGCTTGTGCAACCAGAAAAGTAAACAGATCTCACTGGGGTGCTCTCCTTTGGGAAATGTTCACTGGAAAGTGTAGGGATAGACTCTCTGGAAAAGATGCAGAATCCTATGACCTCATGAAGGCTACCCTGATTGAGGGCTTTGGTTTCTCAACTGAGGAGTACAGGATTAGGTTCAGGGGGGCTAAAAAAATCCTCGAGCCAGACCTGGGTTGATTTTGTTGACTTCTCAGTCAAAACACTAGATGGTTGGATTAATGGCAGTGGTGTAAATGATTATGAGGGCTATATAATTTGTTTATGAAGGAACACCTTTTAAGTAATTGTTTCATTGATAAACTGCATCAACATCTGGTAGACCTAGGTCCAATTTCTCCCCAAGACTTGGGAAAGAAGGCAGACCACTGGGTCAAGACAAGGGTGACCAAGACTTCCACGGGGGATGACCAAAAGAAAGGGGTCACAAAGCCTCCCCAGGGCAAGAGTGTTTAGACATCCAAGGGAAAAAGTAAAGAGTCTTCTACAGGGCCCCAAAAACCTGCACAGGAGGTTGGGTCCAAAGCCTCTTCACAATCCTCATTTGTGTACAAGGGTAAAAACTTTGATCCCAAAAAGGCCTGGTGTCGCAGCTGTAGTCAGCATGGACACCAAAGTGGAGACAAGGCCTGTCCCAAGAAAGGATCCACTTCAACTACTACTCCAGTTAGCATGGAATAGCCAGTCTCCAAGTGGGATCAACAGTGTGCCCAGAGCAAATCAGGGTCCACACTGAAGGTACATTAGTCTCCTAGGGTGGAGTGGACTTAGCCACACTAGCTGCCTGGCCGCCTAACATGCAAAAATACAGGCAACAGCTCTTTAAATATGGGACTAGAGTAGAGGCCCTGAGGGATACAGGTGCCAGCGTCACTATGGTGACAGACAAACTGGTTTCCCCAGGACAATACCTGACTGGACAAACGTATCCAGTCACCAATGCTGACAATCAGACTAAAGTAAATCCCATGGCTAAGGTATCTTTAGAATGGGGAGGGGTCACTGGACTGAAACAGGTGGTAGTCTCTTCTGCTATACCAGTAGAATGTCTGCTTGGAAATGATCTAGAGTCCTCAGCATGGGCTGAGGTAGAACTCAAAACCGATGCAGCCATGCTGGGTATCCCTGAACTGGTGTGTGTCAAGACAAGGGCACAGTGCAGAGCTCAGGGTGAAAAAGGGGTGTTGGAGTCTGGAATAATGGCCCAACCCTCCAAGAGAAAAGGAAAGAAGACTGGGGAACCAGCTTCAGCACAGAAAAAGAAACAGAACCTCTCTTCTCAGGAAAAGGTTTGATCCCCTGTGGGAACTGAGCCTATGGAGTTAGAACCTTACCAGGTTGAGCTCTTGGTCCCAGGGGGACCCTTAAGGGAACAGCTGTGCAAGGGGCAAGAAACTTGTCCCTCTCTTGAAGGCCTAAGACAGCAAGCTGCTGAAGAAGAAAAAGGGATTGTCATAAAATGCAAGTTACTTCACACAGGTAAGTATAGAACTTTGATTTAAAACAGTAGTACACACAGTTTAGGTTAAAATGGCAATAAACTATTTTAAAAGTGGACACAGGGCAAAAATCAACAGTTCCTGGATGAGGTAAGTTTGGTTAGGTTTCTCAGGTAAGTAAAGCACTTACACAGTCAGTCTCCTGGGCATAGGCAGCCCACCGTTGGGGGTTCAGGGCAACCCCAAAGCCACAGCACCTGACAGGGCAGACCAGGAGAGCCTAAGACACATAGGTGCCCATGAAGAACAAGGGTGCTTCGGTCCTAGTCTGCTTACACTTAAGTACAGGGGGGTTTTGTAGAGCACTGGGGTGCGGGGGGACACAAGCCCACAAAACACACCCTCAGCGGCACAGGGGCGGCCGGGTGTAGTAGGCAATGTAGGCATCAGGTTTGCTAAAGAAAGCAATGGAGGGACCCGGGGTCACTTAGGCGATGCAGGCAAGGCACATGGGGGCTTCTTGGACCAACCACCAACTGGCCTGCTGGTCACTCCTGCACTGGTAGGTGGTTCCTCTCATTCCTGGGGGCTGTAAGTGCAGTTCTTGGTCCAGGCGTCGGGTTCCTTTGTTACCAGGCAGTCGCGGTCAGGGGAGCCTCTGGATCCTCTCTGCAGGCGTTGCTGTGGGGCCTCAGGGGGGGTCGTCTCAGGGTGGCCACGTCGTTGAAGTCACCTGGGAGTCCTCTCTGCAGTGTTGGTTTCTCCAAACTCGAGCCAGGGGCGTTGTGTGCAGAGTTTGAAGACTTACGCTTCTGGCAGGAAGTGGAGTCCCTTTAAAAGTTGCTTTAAAGTTGCAAAGTTGTTGCAGTTTCTGAATAGTGCCGCTGTTCTCGGGTGTTTCTTGGTCCTTTAGGTGCAGGGCAATCCTCTGAGTACTCAGAAGTCGCTGGTCCCGTCGGATGCGTCGCTGTGCAGGTCTTTGAGTCTGGAGATAGGCCGGTAGGGCTGGGGCCAAGTCAGTTGGTGTCTACGTCATCTCTTCGGGTCTTTCAGGTCAGCGATCCTTCTTCTTTCTTCAGGTTGCAGGAATCTGATTTCCTGGGTTCAGGGTCACCCTTAAATACTAAATTTAGGGGGGTGTTTAGGTCTGGGAGGCAGTAGCCAATTGCTACTGCCCTGGAGGGTGGCTCCACCCTCTTTGTGCCCCCTCACTGAAGGGATGGGGGCACATCCCTATTCCTATTGGGGGAATCCTCCAAAACCAAGATGGAGGATTTCTAAAGGCAGGGGTCACCTCAGGGCACCTTAGGGGCTGTCCTGACTGGTATGTGACAGCTCCTTGTTTTTCTCATTATTTCCTCCGGCTTTGCTGCCAAAAGTGGGGGCCGAACCGGAGGGGTGGGCATCTCCACTAGCTGGGATGCCCTGGGGTGCTGTAACAAAAGGCATGAGCCTTTGAGGCTCACCGCCAGGTGTTACAGTTCCTGCGGGGGAGGTGAAAACACCTCGACCCAGTACAGGCTTTGTTCCTGGCCACAGAGTGACAAAGGCACTCACCCCATGTGGCCAGAAACTCGTCTGGTTGTGGCAGGCTGGCAGAAACTGGTCAGCCTAGCACTAGGAGTCGGACTGGTATTCAGGGGGCATCTCTAAGATGCCCTCTGGGAGTATTTTACAATAAATCCCACACTGGCATCAGTGTGCATTTATTGTGCTGAGAAGTTTGATACCAAACTTCCCATATTTCAGTGTAGTCATTATGCAACTGTGGAGTTCGTAATTGACAAACTCCCAGACCATATACTCTTTATGGTTACCCTGCATGTACAATGTCTAAGGTTTTGCTTAGACATTGTAGGTGCATTGTGCTCATGCAACAATGCCCTTACCTGTGGTGTAGTGCACCCTGCCTTAGGTCAGTAAGGCCTGCTAGAGGGGTGACTTACCTATGCCACAGGCAGTGTGAGGTGT